>NC_137606.1:24102312-24367312 GCF_963280865.1 Gymnoscopelus braueri | reverse complement strand
GTTGGGGGAAGGGCATGTGCGTAGCAGAGGCCTACTTTTTTTTATTGAGACAAAACCAGAGCCAGAGGCCGGGGTTGACCATTCCCCCAGATTACTGTGCATTTGGGGAAATATGAGCAGTGCCAGTGTTACATTTATTTTTAACTTTTTATTAGTACATAAATAAACATTTACAGAGTGATAACCTATGTATGTTATAGAGGCTATTTTTCATGATGAGTAGAGGTACGCCTTGAGATTTGGCATTCCCTTTGGTGTGCCTTGAGGGCATGCACAAAAAGTTAGAAAACCACTACGCTATGCTGTAGGTGTAACTAGAGTAGATGCAAATAGAGTGCTGATAGTCATCTCTAAAATTGGAGTTGTGCTAAGGGCTATTTATTTTTTTCACCTAAAAATAGATCAAATAGATTAACAGTCTATAATAATGCCTGTATAAATGTTTGGTTTGCTCTATACTGGCAAATCAAATGGGACCATTTCATATTTGACCACAGAGAATACGCCACATGAAAGGGACTGGTTTATATTTGAAAGATCATCCATGGATTCAAGAACTTGCAGAGGCGACCGTAACATCACTCATGATCATGCCATCCTCTTAAAGTATACCAGTCTTATTTTTATGTCAAAATAATGTTTTGTACACAAGTGTATGTATGCAGTGTATACTTTAGTAGTACTCAGCCTAATGTTTTTTTTATGTCATTAACTGGTCATTCATATAGAAATGGTGTGGAAAAACATAGTAGGGAATTGACCATTTGAAAGTTTGTTTTATTTAAAAGCACCATATTACTCAAATATAAGCCATTCAAATTCAATCATCAGCATATCGATGCACCTGGAAAAATAGTTCCTTACAAACATTGCAATTTGAAATCATATTTTAGCATGAAGAAGGCTTTTAACGAAAAAGTTAGACCTAACATTGACTAAACAAGACCAGGAGACCTGGTTCTGCCAGACCCAGACTTCACATGACGTGTCAGCCTGTGTCTATGCCCATGTATGGACGAAAGGGGGACAGACTTTTGAATGGCCGGGCTTCGCACGACGTGTGTCCCTTCTATGCCCAAGTATGGACAGACTTTTTTGGGGGACAGAATTTTTTTGGGCTGGGGCCGGAGGACCAAGTGACAGACCTTTTTTTGGCTGGGGCCGGAGGACAAGGTGACCATGCCCATGTATGGACGAAACAGGTACAAAGCCTCATGTAAGCCCGACCCCTTGGGTCTGGCAATTTTTTTTTGCTACATTCTGTAAGGTTTATTGAATATGGACAAAACAAACATAAAAAAAATTAAGCAATTTTGTGAAAAATTATCAAGGTTTATATAAACTATGTGGCTGATGTTGACAATGGACAATGAATTTTAGTAATACTGGTATGGTCCTTTAACTTTATTATCTTCACATCCTACAAATTTATATTTTCAGTCAAAGATACTTGATTGACAGCTAATTGGATTTTTTTATTACAGAATACTAGCAAAGTGCGCTCCTTGGAGTGCAGATAACCGCCAGGCCGGGTTGCCTACCCAGGGCTGTGTCAGTCGTGGGGTGCAGCCGTCAGGAGACAAGGAAGCTGCGGAGGGATATAGAGTTTGTCCGACACACGGCCGTGCAACTTTTCGTGTTTGTGGCAGCCCCTGTGGGCAGAAGTGAAAGAATTTCGAATATGAAAAATCTTGCTTGGAACCTCCTCACGGACCCTCGGGGATCCCCGGACCCCACTTTGAAAACTATACTGGGAGAACCCCTCAGTAAAACCAAATCCTTTGTACTGTCTGGTTTGATCACTCTCTAATTAACTGATCATCAATCAAGAGGTCCAACATGTCTCCTCCTTGCATCACAACATTCCTCTGACATTGTATTGCTTCTAGCTAATTCTAATGGAGATTCTTAAAGTCTTCTGGAATGCATTACGTTGTTAAGGAATGGAATGCACCACATTGAACGGATGGCTCTGGAATTCCAAAGCGAAACAATTAAATTGTTCAAGCAAAATGTTTCTCAGAGTGAATAATAATGAACAGAAAAAACAGCAGACAAAAGCTCAAATCCCATTACTCTACACTGCACAATGCTGTCATTTGAGATGGTTCGACCTCCATCATCTTGAACCACACCAAGGCAATAAGCCCTGGTACAGAGAAGGAATATCGATATCAGGGCTTCAGGGCCAACTAGGACCTACAACACATGGATGGACCAATGTTTTAAATCAAGTTCACACTTACATATAGGACCTACATGTATTGTATACTGTACATGTCTCTCATCGCTTATTGGAAAACATGACCCATTGCATTTTTCAGTTGAAAATCAGTATTCAGTGTAACTGTATAATGTTACTCCTCTTTGCCCAGTCACAGTAAAAATGTGTTGAGGAAATGTATGTAGATTATTAAAGGTATTCTTTTCTGTCTACCTAATATTGTCCTACACACTTGCTTGACGGGGACAAGATATAAAGAGAAAATGTGAAAAAGAAATAACCTTAAACAAAATGAAGGAATATGTTGGCATCAAGTGCCCTGCTCTATTCAGCCTGGGTATGTGGCAACACGTGAATGGTCTGAAAATAATAGGGAAAATAATAAGGGAAGCAAAGAAATGCAAATTATGTATGTGGTTAACCTTTTTAAATCAGGCCCACATGCTGAAGTGCAGCAACAACACGGCTTCCCCTCAGCACAAAGTCTCAGGCTCATGATGTGTCAATCTCATTACGAGCCAGAGGAACCGAGCGTTGCCAAGACTCCTCTGAACAATGCTGTTGCATTGCTAGTCCATGCACTGATTTCCTTGTTATAAATCATCAATAGCCTTTGGATTATGGCTATGACGTCGTGTGCACATAAATGCAAGAAATACAGTTTTACCAAGCATTTGGGTGGCTATTGACTGGCAGCTTCTTCAGCCTTCATCAACAAATTACACAACAGTCACATGATCCATATGGTCACACTCATTTGCATATATTTACATAATCAGAAACTAGAATGAATAGTTAGAAACAGTTTCTTGCAGAGCAGATCATGCAGAACAAAACAGTTTAGTGAATCACTGCAGCAGCCGATCCAAAACAGGCCATTCACAGGAACTGAGGATTTACATTATTAATTTAAGTCTTCATTCACATTCAACTTCTATGATTGAAATGATCAGAGATGTAAAATGACTGTAAAGGCAGTTGAAGTATCAAATGACCATATTCTTGTGCTCTGTGGAGGTAGGCTATTGTTTTGGACAATCTGATTGGACCACTTCAGCCACAATTTGAATACTGAAGGGGTGAATGCTTTTTTTCTCCCCACAACCCTTTGAAGTTTTCCGTATTCATTCCCCTTTTCCTTGCATCACTATGGCCAGTGATGAAGAGAGTGCAGCGCGTAACCTCTCGGGCTGACAGGTGACAAGTGGAATAAACATGTTGATACTTTTAGCAAGTTCAGAATGAAGTTGTCAGTTAACATATTTAACACTGGAGACAAATGTTAATAACAGATTAACGGTATTGCCTAGCTCTAAGCTTGATTCATTGTAGTGTGTCAAGTATTAAAGCAAAGCAATGTGTACGGTGAGCACTCGTATGCATGTGTGTGAGTGCTTGTATGTAGAATTATGCAGTTAGTGTTCTTGAAAGGGTATTGACATTAGGTTCACCGATGGATTTTTGCCATACGCCACCATTGCTTCCTGTTATTCTTCTATACTGCACAGGAGAAGAAATGCAGATGTTGTTTAACCGACCGAACTGAGCCATCGCTGTGTTCAAAACCAACCACCTCAAAGACTTTACAGAGGAAGCAAGGGATTCATTCATTTGATGAGTAACACCCATTTGCATCACCAACTTCATTTTTCCAAATGGAAGCATCATCATCATCCAATGATCATCATCATCATCATCATCATCATCATCATCATCATCACCACCACCATCATCATCATCATTAAAATAATAATCTTTTACACAGTCGTTTTCTGTGAAGTAGTGAGTGTGAGAGAGAGAGACAGACAGACAGACAGAGAGAGACAGAGTGTGTGTGTGTGAGAGAGAGAGAGAGAGAGAGAGAGAGAGAGAGAGAGAGAGAGAGAGAGAGAGAGAGAGATTAATAGAGAGAGACAGACAGAGACAGAGAGAGAGAGAGAGACATACAGAGTATATGGATGTAACGGTCGGATCACAACAATCCCAGTATAGGGACACTAAGGTTTATGTGGTTAAGGTGCACAGTTAAAGAAGTGTTCTCTACATCATTAAGCTGTAGCCTACTAGAAAACTCAACTGGAAGGTCAAGTGTATTTGGCCATTATTTGTCTGGGGAAGTGTGTGCATGCTGCAATGTCTTATTGGACAATTAAGAGAAAGCCATCCTTCAATAGCTCCCCAATGGGGGTGATGGAGAGGAAGGGAAGATGTGCTTGGTGAGTTATATGCATCCTCAGGGTTCTCTAAAGTCATAGCTGCCGGGTAGAGTCAACATCCTATGTTACGGCCCACTACAGATTTGTTTTGTTCACTCTGTGACTCTCGAGAATTTTCAGTACTTAAAGGGATATTTCACTTTAAAAACAAATGTGGGTAATTTTATTGTCTACTCAGGCTTTTGGGAGCACCCCGGACAGTTTTTAAGATGCTTGATTCAGTATTTAGATATTTGATATTCATTTGATCAGACACGCCCCCTTCATATACAAACCCATTGTAACTTCAAACTCCATTTTAACCATGTTAGATTCATCGGAAACACCCGTCCTTGGTTCTGGTGACTAATATTGTCCTTATACGTGAGGAGACCGTGTTTTTTCATTTATTTTTTATATTGTTTTTGGAAAATTTTGAAAAAAATTAAATACAATAAACAAATAAAATGAAAAAAGTTATTAGGAGGGCAGGATGAGTCACCAGATCCAAGGATGGGTGTTTTTTGATGAATCTAACATGTTAAAAATGGAGTTTGAAGTTATAATGGGTTTGTATAGGAAGGGGGTGTGTCTGATAAAATGTATATCAAATATCTAAATACTGAATCAAGCGACTTAAAAACTATCTGGGGGGCTCACAAAAGCCTGAGTATACGATAAAATTACCCTTTAAAAAAAAAGTGAAATATCCCTTTAATCCCAAATGAAGTTGCATGTCTGAAACCCACATAAAATCATGATGTATTTGTTGTTTTTTTTGATTGAATTGATTGAATATTTTATTAGGCAAAAAATGTAAAACAGCACAGTTACATTTTAAAATACTTTGTCTAACAGGTCCGTTCATAAAAGTCCTTGCGGACTTGTTTCCAATGAGGGCCTTGGTATTTAATTCATAGGCATATATAGTGGCACCACAGTTCAAATATCATTACAAAATAAACAGCCAAAAACAATATATAACACTATGTACAACAAAAAAAAATAAAAAGAGGGGAAAAAAATATGTACAAGAACAGGGGGGGGGGGGTCTGCTGTCTAACGGGAAAATGGTACTACCTCCACCTTTGGCCTCCTGAAAGGTGATTTTTTAAGGCTCTTTTAAATGAGCCCAGCGAACTGCATTTTTTGAGGGATGGAGTTAGACTATTCCAATTGTGAAAAGAAAGCAGATGTCAATGACAAGATCAGCCTAAAATTATGTTCTTCATTTCACTAAAGTTGGTAGGCCTACTGGAGTATTATTTTTAGAATATCCCATGTCTTCCTTTGCACATGTAGACACCTCTTATTTATGTGCAATGTTTGTGCAGAAATACTTGAAAAAAGATACATGGAAAGATAAAAGCCCTATCCAGGTTTGTCATAGCAGATTGTGACAATTGCAGTATCAAATTCAAAAGGGCATTACTTAAGATGTGTCAAGGCTACAGTATATAACGTTGTTATCAACCCCTATCCCCAAAGGAGTCTAACAAAACACTGCTCAGATTACCTCTCATAATATATCACAGCAATGGCCTCTCATTTTACCACAGCTAAGGGCATTACAAAAGTAAACATGAAGTAAAATGAAGAACCAACTGGAAATGTTTGTTAAGTTACATGAACAAGCATTAGGGTCGCTTCCTCTCTTGCACTTTGATGCTGTGAATGGTTAACATTTATGTTCTATGAAAATAAATTACTCCTGCTGGGGTTCAGAACCTCTCACCTAATGTTATAGGCATAGGGGAACAGTCTTCCGTTGTTACAACCTTCCATTTTGTCCAAGCCAGAACTAGCTGCAGGATACAATCTGAGCTTGGCTGCCAGGGATATGATATTATACTGTGTGGATCTCAGGCATATACTGTGACATTAAAACACAACATCAGACAAGTCTGGCATAACGTTGGCTGGGAAAATCTGAACGGGGGAAGTGAAAGGGACACACTATATTTTCCTCCACAATACGGTTGGGGTGCCTGTGTGCAAAGCACTGCAACGAGAAGTACTGCAGAGCAGCGGTTCTCAAACGGTGTGCCGAGGCACACTGTCCTTGGGATTTTGTGATACCCACAGATTATTATTGCAATATATAACTATACACAAAAAAAATATTTACTATATCAGTGCTTTGTGTGAACTCATTTCCCAATACAGAGGCAAATTCTTTCCTATATTAAAATTGGTTACTGGGAGGACCGGTCGGCCAGCGGACCACGGCCACATCACTCTGACTCAGACATAACCTTAAACAAACCCGATACGCCCATATAGGCATGTCACTATGACTCAGACATAACCATAAACAAACCCGATACGCCCATATAGGCATGTCACTATGACTCAGACATAACCATAAACAAATCCGATATGCCCATAATATATAGGCAGGATATAGATCCGGTTATTCAGAGCTACAGATCTGACCACTATGCCCATATTATATAGTCAAGTGCATATATGGGGACCGACTTGGCACACGCATTGGCAAGGACTCGAGGGAGTGCGGTGCTCGCCGCCGAGTTGTTCGGATATGCGGTTGTACAGAACTGCCGATCTGACCGATATGTCCATAATATGGGCATATATGGATATCCAGTTGTCTACAACCACCTATCCAACCAATATGCCCACATATGGGCATGCCAATATACAGGGTATGGGCATACGACACCAGGGATCTCCATATATGGGCATAAAAGGGACACAGGTAAACTGACAGATACAGAGATCTCCATATATGGGCACAAAAGGGACACACAGGTACAACGGGTACTCTGACAAAGCCCCCGACACTATATGACTCAGACATATTGGTCAGATTGGCGGTGCGACATAGGTGTGAGGGCCGCCAGCAACCCGAACTCTAGAAATTTTTCTAGAAACAGTAGAAAATCTACAAGCTCACAACGCATCGTGAGCTTGAAGAGCCGCAATTTTCACTATGAATACAGGTGTGCCTTGAGGTTGTGACTTGCCTGTGGTGTGCCGTGGACACAAACACGTTTTAAAATACTGTATATTATGACAAAGAATTCCAGAGGATAGCACTTAAAAAAGCATTACTTAAAACATGTGTTTCCAAAGTGGTCCTCAACGGAATTAATATAACATGTTAAGTGAATTTTCCACTTCACTCTATTTCAATATCTCTGACCAGTCCACCTGTATTCTATTGCTGTAGCAACACAGTCTATTGTGTAAAACAAACCTGCTCTGGGAAATGTAATGGAAGTTTGTCAAGGATTTAAGAACCAAGCAAAGCAGTAAAGTCATGGCAAACCAAACAGGACGCTCAACAAGAGAGATGGGGTATGAAGGTGAGAGGGAATAAATCTAATAAAGACTCAGCCCATGGGAAGATCCTACATCAGCAGGTAATGTTTCAGTATTAGTCATGCACAGATGTGCATGAAGAGAGCTGTTATGATACTGTCAAACACCATATGCGGTTTGGTCTGCACAAACACGATAATCAGTAGCACTCTATAAAACCAGCAGCGTGGCCCAGGACTAAAAATACACCAACATGCTTTCAGATCAGAAAATTCTAGATGCATATGCAATCATGTTGAAGCTAAGTGAAAGATAATATCATAACTTCAGATAAAGTAAATAACCACATCCCTTTTCTTGCCTTTGTCGGGTCGGCTGAGGTTTTTGACTCATGTCCTCAGCAAGGAGGCAGACACTTATTTTACTCTATTATGACTCATCAAATCTGCAGTCTTCTAAACAAAAACTCAGGATTTGTTGGTTAACTGATGATGAAGTGTAGTACTATAGTAAGATCAGTGGTGGACAGTAACTAAGCCCCAAACTTACAACAAATATATTATGAATTAACCACTTAAGCCCTATTTCAAATGTAGTGAAAATAGCCGACTGTTGTGAGCTTGTAGATCTGTATTTTCACCGGTCAGCACCAAATTTCTTGCGCACACTGCCATTAGGCCACAAGGTACCACCACTGATTTCTTTGAGGTATAATGTTTTAGTATTGAGCATAAAGTTTTATATTTTATATCCTTTATATTTATATTTAACTTAAATACATTTTATAATGGAAGCGGCTCTGTTCGGGCTGAAACCTAGCCCAAATTTGGATTCATATGTCATAGATTGCCTACAAGACATAGACGAATGACATCAATCAGTAATTCGGAGATCCATATTGGAGCCACACCCATGTGGATCCCGAGATCATTATTTAAGAGATTTTTTTAAATAAAGTCAAGCAATGACATCACTGTGCAGATCAGAGGGGCCAACATTTTAGTTGTTTATGAGCTCATATAGAGAGGGCTGCATGTTAAACGTATTTGGTAAATGTGAAATAGGCCAATGGTTTTATGAGGTAGGACATGCAACTGGACCTTTTAACACACAGCATAACTGGAAGGAGTTTAAAGTGAAGAGTATGAAAACGTTGCTCATGATGCAAAAAAAAAAAAAAACATCATTTGATGACTACACCCCAGAAGTATTTTTTTCATTAGCATGAAGATTATGCTAACAATGTAATCAAAAGGTTCGACTGACATTCCAAAGATTGTTACCCTTCACTAGATAAAGGCATTGCTTCATAATCAAAACAATGACTTTTCCCAGAAGAGAGTCAGGGTGGTTCATCACTGTCATGTTAAATCACAACAGCAGAAAACAAAGTGTTTAAAAAGTGAATTCATTTTCCTCCTTATCACCCTCTGTTAGCCCAAGAGTTCAGTCTTAAAGGAAATTGGACTGAAAGCATTGAGTTCAAGGGCCTTACTGGGGTAACAAGGGCAGGGTTCAAAGGCTCCCAATGTTATCTCAGTAAGGATAACATACCATCTGGGTGAGGGGCATGGCTATAAGTTCCATAACCCTCTTTTGAAGACAGCAATGGCTGGGGGGATGTTGAACTGTGGGTTCATAATCTAAATTTGAGATGAAAAATGAATGTCTAACCAGGAGGACATTGCAGTATTGATGTTATCATGGCTGGCCTACCAATCAAAAAAGTAGTCCAACTGACCATGTTCGTGTGAAAGGGTAAAACTCGAGGAAGAGATATACACGCAAAGTAAAACGCCAATGTAAACAGAAGCCCTCTCTTTTGATGTATAAAACAAAACCATTTCATTCACGAGAATGGGGATGGGGGGCTGGGGGTCAGAGGAAGGGTACCACACTAAACTTTGCTTCCAATGTCGTGCTCATTGACCCCGGGCCTGAGATGTTGTTTTAATGGTGTGCAGAGAAAGGGAACAGGCAGAGACAGAAGAGGGAAAGAATAACAGGGTGTAATATCCACTCAAGTGTTTTTCTAATCACCACGGGGAGCTTGCAGGAACGGAAGACTCTCCAGACCATCTCAGGTCTGGTATTAACATCATATTCACTGCATTAATATGTCAGCTCTGCAATCACTCCATAGGTATCTTTATGTATGGGTCTCATTAACTTTAACTCTCCACAGTGGATTCCAATGCATCAGTACTGGACCGGACAATGGCAGAACGCAACCTGTGTTTCCATGTTCCATTTGTTTTCCTTTGATCCTGATTTTACTGGTCATGACCGGATACTCCGCCCGCAAATCATCTGATAATTGATCAAATTGTTCCCTGGAAGAGTTTCATGCAATGATACAGTGCATGAGCACTAGATATTTTGTTTTGTTTGATGTCAAAATAACAGCTGAATAATGATGAGGAAAATAACTTTGATCAACTAGCAGCCCTAGGAACTATTTAAAAAAAAAATCTTGATTTAGGAAATATCTATATGAATACCCTTAATACACAGACAATACATTAACGGCACATCCTGTATGTCAAGAATTTAATAGCAAATTACATTAGCTAGATACAGGCATCACTGATTGAAAATTTCAGATGTGAATGCCAGCATCCATCTTCAAGGACAGACATTTAGAAAAATGTGAAAACACTGTGCAAACAAACAATGAATGAGAAAAATAGTCTGTGGTGAGGATTCTCAGAGCCATCATCTACTGGAGCAGCTGTCCTAGACAGAGAGTATGAAACATCACAAGAATATTATCATTATAATGACGCTAAAGTGTAAAGGTTTGATGATCGGCACTAACTCATTCATTCGTTTATTTATTTCTCGTTTCTTCATGTGTCCTGGAAGAAGCACTGGTTTTAGTCAGCTTATAGAGCAATGACAACCAGCAAGCCACAAACTTATCCCAAGGCACTGAACCTGATCTGGGTGTAGCACAAACAGTCTAAATTTAATAGGACTTCAGAAAGCATCCTACAGTACTTCTCCTTGCGGTGATGGAAAGAAACATCTGTACCTTACGTGAGATGATCTACACATCTGTGCCAGAGTCCCACTGGTTGGAAGGGTGTGGGCATGGACCGACAGCTGCACCCAACCACTCCCAGATGTTTCTGATAGGCCAAGTGTCTAGATGTTTGTTAGGCGTGGGGTGATCTTTGATCCCCCGGCAGATTTGGGTTGAGTGTTATCGTGAGGAAGGCCTGAGAAGCACATAGCGGAAGTGCAGCAACCTCAGAGAGGGGCCTGTGGTGGGCTGTGGTGCAAACAGGCATGGTAAAGTGGCTTCAGCTGTGGGGAGGAACCCTTTGGAAACCACCCAGCATCCATACCAAGAACCAATAGTGCTACCAGCATTGTTGTGGAAGTAAACACTTCAGGACACTTGACATTACACTTCAGCAGCACATCTCCAGTTATCTTTGTAATGTGGAAGAAAAGGAACCTTGCCATTTATAGACCTTGCAATAAAAACTAGACTGTCAGTCTTTGTAAGCTTTGAGACCTCGACAGCATGAACAAATGAGCAATATTAATCGATTTAACAACATGATGTTTTGCTCCGTTTCTTTGCTGAAATGCTATTTGAATCATATATCTTTGTTGAGTATTGTAGCACATTGTGGCATGGAAAAGACCCACACCATAAATAACCACTTTCTTTTCCATTGCCCCGAAGGGCAGGAACATGTCCCTTTGCTGACATGATGATTCTGCCCAAGCCACATGTGGCTAGAGCCTCTTTATCCTGATGACCATCCTGCAACCAGATCCCAGAGCTGAGGCCTGACCAAACCCATTCCTCTCTGGCCTACAGAGTTGTGACAGGCTTTGCACACCCTCCATTTTTGTTTTGCAGGAAAAGTATTTTAGGAAGTGAAGCACACGAGGGCAGAACTTCGAAAATAAACCTGGCGTTTATGGACCGGAAAAGACTTGCATAGCTGTGCCACTCCGGCTTCCTCTGTATTCCAGTGGCCAACACTGCTGGGTCCCATTGGGAGAGCTGAACACTCCACTAACAGGTTCTAATGAGGCAACACAGCTGATTGCACTGCATGCATGGTAGAATACTGGCTACAGGCCATGTTATAGACTCAGATTTTCCTGGCACAAAGATTTGGCTACTAAACAAAATGTAACTACTTGAATCTGAATCCAACAATTAATTGATCTCTGTCACATTTTGAATATATAACCATACGAATGATGTCCAGGTTCTATGCCAACCGTGCCTTAATATGACAATATTTGAAAACAATTCCAGACCTTATTTAGCATTTTTTCAAAATTTGGTAATAATATCGTTTGAGTCTCTAAAATGTACTAGAACTGGGAAAATGACTTGCGATTTAATCAAATTAGCTTAGCTGCACTGGGACACAATCACACCACCTGGGAACTGACACTAATACTACTTGCAGTTCCACTGGAGACACAGAGCGGTGTGTCAGGTGTGTGTGTGTGCGTGTGTGTGCATGTTTTCCCAGCCAGTTCAGGGACTTAAACTAAACTTCCAGTCTCAACACTGCTTCTTCTGAAATGCCGCTCCATTGTATTTGGTTATGGCTGAAATGACATTGCAGAATAAACTTGCATTCATACATCTTGGATGGCTTATTAAAAACCCCAAACCTGCTTATCCAAGGGCGGATAAACCAGGTTGTTAAACCTAACTAGCCACCAGATCCCTGGATTCTAATCCAGGACACCATTTACCATTCTGATTGCCTGATTTTAAAACAGCAGAGAAAAATGATATAGATTTATTGGCAGGTTAGGGGTGTGTTGTTGACCCCAAATCCCCCCCTGAACCAAGCTTCAGATGGCAGGTGCAGGTGTCAGACAAGGAGTGTTTGAAGCTCATTTTCACTGCAAGAGTGTAATACTTTGTGAAAACTAGAAGCTGATAAGTTAGCCACAGTACATTGACCACCATGTGATGGAAATCGAAAAAAGATATCTAGGAATATATTGATGCGTTATAGAAACAGTAAATGGTCAAATTACCACGGCATTATAAAATTGTAATAAATGTAACGTGAGGGCTCATTAAATACGCCTAAGACTTTTAACAACTCTTTTTACGGCATGGCTCTGTAGGAGGCTAGACATCTGTAAGAGGGCCGGTGTGCATGTGTGTGTGTGTGTTTGTGTGTGTCTGTTTGACCGAAGCTGAGCACAGGATATTTGGGCAAGATTGACATCATCATCAATATTATGTCAGAGATCCACATGGTAGCCACACCTTTATTAAACCCTGTCTTGTTTTTCCTCATATACATCATAGACGACGGACATCACAGGCTGGCCTGATGAAGTCTGACTCTGAGATCCACATGACGCCACTCGGTTCCCATGTGGAACTTGTTTTCTTTTATTCAAGATGGAAGAATTTGGTCTACAGTTGTTCCAACGTTGCAATTTGTTTGCATACATGTATGTATGTACGTATGCATGTCCACCAGATGAATCAAGAATCCAAATAATCAAGAGGGGTTATTCACTCATACAGGCAGTGGCGGCTGGTGGGAACTTTGGGTGGGAGGGCTAAGCATGCGCGCTTCAGATTTTTTTTGGGTTCTCAAAATGCATATTTATGCTCAAACATGCTATCTTATATAGTACATGTGCACAGTAATAATCTGTATAGTTTACACATCCAGATTTAGGAAAATATACTTTTATTTGACAAAAGTATAGACCAAAGTATACAAATCAGTCAGTCACACATCAACTAGTGATGGCACATATGGCATCCTGCCTGAGAGCATTTGAGCATGATATCATGCATTTCAGCATTGATATCATGCATTTCAGCATTGATATCAATGATATAAAAATAAAAAAATAAAATCATACTGTGGAAGTAAGTCAGTCAGTCAGTCAGTCAGTCAGTGAGTCAGACAGACAGACAGACACACTGTCTGTCTGTCTGTCTGTCTGTCTGTCTGTCTGTCTCTCTAAGAGTTCTCCACGGGCCTGAAAATTAAGGCCTGGCCCTAACTGGGCCCTACTGGGCCGGTGCGAACAATTACCATACTTTTAGGCAGTGGTGGGAAGTAACTAAGTACATTTACTTAAGTACTGTACTTAAGTACAATTTTGAGGTATTTGTACTTCACTTGAGTATTTCCAATTTCCAATACTTTTACTTCTACTCCACTACATCTCAGAGGCAAATATTGTACTTTTACTCCACTACAATTATTTGAAAACTTTAGTTACTAGTTACTTTTCAGATATAAATTATGATATAACTAGAAAAAGTGCTCCTCGGAGCACAGGTCTCCGCCAGGTCAGGTACGTTATTGTGGCCTCCTGGTGGCGCTATAATAGGCCAATGTGAAAAGGGTGCCATTTATTCTTAGGTCTTACACGGCAATCAGACACTGCATTCATGATTTGAGGCATTTTTTTCCAAAAATGTGTTTTGCTAAATTAGACCTGCTGGTGGCGCTATAACAGGCCAATGTGAACAGGGTGGCATTTCTTCCTGGCCTAGTGGGAATGTGTGTGTGAAAATTCACGGAAATCGCAAGCTGCGTGCATAGTTTGAGGCTTTTTGTTCAAAACGGACCAATCCTGCAAACTTTGGAAGCCAACCATAGGCAATGAGGATGGAATATGGGAAATCGGACACATTTCTGTTGATCACATGACCATAGAGATACTGTGTACCGATTTGCATGACGTTTGGATAAAATCTGTAGGAGTAATGTAAAAAAAAAAGGGTTTTGCACGAATCGGCCTCCTGGTGGCGCTATAACAGGCCCATGTGAAAAAATTGGGGCAGAGGTTCTGAATTGGCATCCAGGGAGTGTGTGTGCACAGTTTCGGAGCGACCGGGCCAACGGTGCCAGAGATTAGCTGGTAACACACAGACAGGACGGACGGACGGACGGACGGACGGACGGACGGACGGACGGACGGACAGGGGCGAAAACATACTCTCTCGCCATGCCTTTCGGCCTGGCGGAGACAATGAAACATACATTAACCACTTTAAACCTATTTTATACAAAGGCTATTTGAAAATAGCCGATCTACAAGCTCACAACGCGTCGCATCGCGACGCGTTGTGAGCTTGTAGATCTGCTATTTTCAAATATTTAGTACTTTTACTTTTGGTACTTTAAGTACATTTTGATGCCAATACTGTTGTACTTTTACTCAAGTAATTTTTTTATTCTGGACTTTTACTTGTAACAGAGTATTTTTATATTGCAGTATTGGTACTTTTACTTAAGTAAAGAATTTGAGTACTTTTTCCACCACTGCTTTTAGGCCCAAAAACCCCGTAAAGGTGTCGCTAGGAGCTTAATATCCTCAAAGTCACGCATTAAACAAGCTTTGAACTGAGCAGATTGGACCTTCCGTTCCAGAGATAATGGCCAAAACATCTTGAAAACGGCCACTTTTGCCGATTTTCGATCGCGGATTTTCGATTGAGTTTTGGCCATTGTCGCCCGTTTTTCTTTAATAACTCGGTCTAGGAAGGTCGTACGGCAACAAACTAGATACCTGAGTAAAGTTCACTTTGAGCTGCATCCAACACATCCACTGTCATGTCCGCCAGCCTTACCGTTAGATCGCTAGGGGCAGTTGAATTCTCTTTCTCTCTCTCTCTCTCTCTCTCTCTCTTTCTCTCTCTCTCACACACACACACACACACACACACACACACACACACACACTGTGTTGTTCCCAGAACAAAGCACAGAAAACGCAGGTACACCTTCATTGGTCAAAAGCCAGTGAGGGCGGAGCTGTGAGTAAATCAAGCAGGCGTGTCATGTCAGCTGTCAATCACTCAACTCAATGAAAGCCAATGGAAGCTGATTTGGGCTAAAATAAATCAGCCCATTTTGACATATTTAGTGTTTTCCTTGTAACTATTTGATGCTGTTGCTGCTCTAGGTTCCACCAGCATGTAAAATAATCTATTCTAAAAAAAATATATAACATGTAATAACATTTAATAACATTTTAATAATAAAGACAATTAAAATTAAAAATTAAAAAATAAAATAAAATAAAATTAAAACTTTTTTTTTTTTTTTTTTTTTCAATAATATAGGGGGGGCTTAGCCCCACTAGCCCATTGATACCAGCCGCCCAGGCACAAGCAGCGAATGTAGGTGGTACATTTTCTGCAGAGACTGTGTTAATACAATGGTGCTGCACATGTCAAGGTTGCTTTGTTGTGAGATAAGAAACTGAATAATACTTGCTGTGGAGAGGTGACTCACCGTGACTGTTATAAAAGGTGGCACTCTTAGCTTGTTCAGAAAACACCCAATGGATATGACCATAATGAGCCAGGTGCATGAATGGCAATTTATGGTATACATCTGGAAGGCTGCTCTGTGTTAGTGTGGCTACAAATCAAGTTTAGGAGGGAAACTCTAACAGAAATGACCTCTTGTGGTCACATGCTTCAACAGCACCTGGAAGGGAAAAGGACATCTAACAACCCGCCTCTGCCCCTTTATTTCTGAGAAAATCTCCATTAATTCTCCCATTGCAATACAAAATCATTCATTACAATTAATGCGCCTATGTATTAGGAACAATTGTTATGCCAGTTCATTTTTAAAGTAAGGTTTCTAAGATACTTAACCAAATTAACCCTGCATGGCGTCACTATTTTGGGCAATAGAAAATTGTTCTAAAACACAGTGTCTAATTCAATAATAAAATGATCATTCACTGTCACTGTCATTTTTTAAAGCATGCTGTTTGTTGGCTAACGTTTCAAGATCCCTTTGAAGTTTTGTACAGTTTTGATTGTAACATTTTGACTGAAAGAATAACTGAGAACCAGCTGTAAGTTTGGTTTGAAACCACTACACTTTAAATACAGTGTTGAGCCACAAGTATGTCTGCTCAGCCTGAGCAGAATATATCTTTTCCCAAAAGTATTACTCTGTACTTAACTGAAACTAAAACAAGGATTGTAAGAAGAAGAAGAAAAAAGTGGGGGGAAACTAAAATTAGCCTCAGACTGTAATCATCATATCCCCAAATCTATCTGGAAATAAATAAAGTATTTGTTAAAACTAAAAGTCAGAATGATACTGGAGTGTATAGGAGATAACTTACTAGAGATGAAAGGTCTGCATGCAATTCATACACAGAATGTAAACATTCTGAAGTAAATGTACTGTATCACATTTTTTGTTTGGGAATTTCGAGTGGGTATAAGTACCCTTATCTTCCACATTGTTCAATTAAAAGCATTTTAATCCGATTGGTGGCCATTTTCTCATAGCGTTATAATGTATCAGAGTGCAATACACCTCCCAACTGATAGGGTCACGTAGTTGAAAGCATGTGGAGAAAAGTCGAAGAAAATGGCCACCAATTGGATTAAGATGCTTTTTATTAAACAATTCAGAAGATAAGGGTACTTCTGAGAACCCGTAAACAATTTTAACATCCATGTACATAAGTTAAGCACTTTATATTTGAAATTTAAACGTTTATGTAGATGTACGAGTTGTAAATAGAAAAAGTGCAAACACCAAGTTGAAGTTCAGCCATGACGCACGTCGTCGTGTCGTGTGTGATCCATGGCAAGACTCGGAACTACATTGCAGAGAGAACGTGACCCACCCGGAAGATTATAGTCGCTGGACCTTTTTTTTGTGTTTATGCAGCAACGTGTGTTTGTTTCACATCACATGCATGTAAACCTGTAACCGACCGCTATTTGTATTTACGGTGTTATTATTGTTTTACAAAATGGCTAAGAAACGTCCCAATGAAGACTCCAATGCGACTAGTAGCTCGCAGGCTAAAAAAGAAAAGTTAGCAGAGTTCAATGGAACAGTTTTTAAAAGCATGTTGAAGGATCCCACGAAGGCAATGAAGGGTGAGCAAATAATTAAACTGTGCTTTGTAACAGATTGTCTCAGTGGTGGAAAAAGTACTATTTTTTTCTTTTAGTAAAAATAAATACTGCAAAGTCCGGTAATCAAAATGTACTTTAGTAAAAGTATTGGCATCAAAATATACTCAAAGTACCAAAAGTAAAAGTACTCATTATGCAGAATGTCCCGTTTCACAAGGTATCATACAGTTTGTATACAATTTATTAAAATCCTTTTAAAATAGCTCACAAGGCGTTGTGAGCTTGTAGATCTGCTATTTTCAAATAGCCAAAGTTTAAATAGGGCTGAAGTTAATGTATGTTTTGTGATACTAATTCAAATCCACAAAGTAATTAGTAACTAAAGTTTTCAAATAATTCTAGTGGAGTAAAAGTATAATATTTGTCTCTGAGATGTAGTGGAGTTGAAGTAAAAGTACTGAAAATTGGAAATACTCCAGTAAAGTAAACAAACCAAAAAAATGTACTTAAGTACAGTACTTGAGTAAATGTACTTAGTTACTTTACACCACTGGTAACAGATTGTGTGGTTGCCAAATGAATCAATTAGGTTAACCTACTAATGCTGGTTACTTGACAGAATACACGTCTCTAAATCAGTGAGAAACATACTTTTACTTAAGTAAAGAATTTGAGTACTTTTTCCACCACTGCTTTTAGGCCCAAAAACCCCGTAAAGGTGTCGCTAGGAGCTTAATATCCTCAAAGTCACGCATTAAACAAGCTTTGAACTGAGCAGATTGGACCTTCCGTTCCAGAGATAATGGCCAAAACATCTTGAAAACGGCCACTTTTGCCGATTTTCGATCGCGGATTTTCGATTGAGTTTTGGCCATTGTCGCCCGTTTTTCTTTAATAACTCGGTCTAGGAAGGTCGTACGGCAACAAACTAGATACCTGAGTAAAGTTCACTTTGAGCTGCATCCAACACATCCACTGTCATGTCCGCCAGCCTTACCGTTAGATCGCTAGGGGCAGTTGAATTCTCTTTCTCTCTCTCTCTCTCTCTCTCTCTTTCTCTCTCTCTCACACACACACACACACACACACACACACACACACACACACTGTGTTGTTCCCAGAACAAAGCACAGAAAACGCAGGTACACCTTCATTGGTCAAAAGCCAGTGAGGGCGGAGCTGTGAGTAAATCAAGCAGGCGTGTCATGTCAGCTGTCAATCACTCAACTCAATGAAAGCCAATGGAAGCTGATTTGGGCTAAAATAAATCAGCCCATTTTGACATATTTAGTGTTTTCCTTGTAACTATTTGATGCTGTTGCTGCTCTAGGTTCCACCAGCATGTAAAATAATCTATTCTAAAAAAAATATATAACATGTAATAACATTTAATAACATTTTAATAATAAAGACAATTAAAATTAAAAATTAAAAAATAAAATAAAATAAAATTAAAACTTTTTTTTTTTTTTTTTTTTTCAATAATATAGGGGGGGCTTAGCCCCACTAGCCCATTGATACCAGCCGCCCAGGCACAAGCAGCGAATGTAGGTGGTACATTTTCTGCAGAGACTGTGTTAATACAATGGTGCTGCACATGTCAAGGTTGCTTTGTTGTGAGATAAGAAACTGAATAATACTTGCTGTGGAGAGGTGACTCACCGTGACTGTTATAAAAGGTGGCACTCTTAGCTTGTTCAGAAAACACCCAATGGATATGACCATAATGAGCCAGGTGCATGAATGGCAATTTATGGTATACATCTGGAAGGCTGCTCTGTGTTAGTGTGGCTACAAATCAAGTTTAGGAGGGAAACTCTAACAGAAATGACCTCTTGTGGTCACATGCTTCAACAGCACCTGGAAGGGAAAAGGACATCTAACAACCCGCCTCTGCCCCTTTATTTCTGAGAAAATCTCCATTAATTCTCCCATTGCAATACAAAATCATTCATTACAATTAATGCGCCTATGTATTAGGAACAATTGTTATGCCAGTTCATTTTTAAAGTAAGGTTTCTAAGATACTTAACCAAATTAACCCTGCATGGCGTCACTATTTTGGGCAATAGAAAATTGTTCTAAAACACAGTGTCTAATTCAATAATAAAATGATCATTCACTGTCACTGTCATTTTTTAAAGCATGCTGTTTGTTGGCTAACGTTTCAAGATCCCTTTGAAGTTTTGTACAGTTTTGATTGTAACATTTTGACTGAAAGAATAACTGAGAACCAGCTGTAAGTTTGGTTTGAAACCACTACACTTTAAATACAGTGTTGAGCCACAAGTATGTCTGCTCAGCCTGAGCAGAATATATCTTTTCCCAAAAGTATTACTCTGTACTTAACTGAAACTAAAACAAGGATTGTAAGAAGAAGAAGAAAAAAGTGGGGGGAAACTAAAATTAGCCTCAGACTGTAATCATCATATCCCCAAATCTATCTGGAAATAAATAAAGTATTTGTTAAAACTAAAAGTCAGAATGATACTGGAGTGTATAGGAGATAACTTACTAGAGATGAAAGGTCTGCATGCAATTCATACACAGAATGTAAACATTCTGAAGTAAATGTACTGTATCACATTTTTTGTTTGTGAATTTGGACACACGTGAGCACACACACGCACGCACGCACGCACGCACGCAGCACAAACACGCAAGCAGCAGGCAAGCAGCACACACACACACACACACACACACACACACACACACACACACACACACACACACACACACACACACACACACACACACACCAGCCTGATCATCGGGTTGCAGACACACAAATTCACCAGAACACAGGAAATTACATCTACTATGTTAAAAGGTTTCTGGGGGTGGACCCCAGACAGCTTGGGGGGTGTGGTCAGTGCATGCCATGCCAACATACAGAGATATTAACTTTTAAGTAATGAATGGTTATTATTAAAGATGGGTCTTACATTGCTTCAGTCATTAAATCAATTTCTGTAAGCCTACTTTTAGCATTCTAATGGATGAAATTTTACCCATAATTTTCCAAAGCTAGTAAAGCAAGCCTGATAAAAGTATCAAACTCACAAAATCCACCAAAACACAGGAAACTACATCTACTCTGTTTTAAAAAATCGGGGGTAGGACCCCCAGACCCCACGCTAGCCACGTCCCCAACCCCAACCCCCACGTCCAATGTTGGCAGCCCTGACACACGCACGCGCACGCACGCACGCACGCACGCACGCACGCACGCACGCACGCACGCATCTATCTATCTATCTATCTATCTATCTATCTATCTATCTATCTATCTATCTATCTATCTATCTATCTATCTATCTATCTATCTATCTATCTATCTATCTATCTGTCTGTCTGTCTGTCTGTCTGTCTGTCTGTCTGTCTGTCTGTCTGTCTGTCTGTCTGTCTGTCTGTCTGTCTGTCTGTCTGTCTGTCTGTCTGTCTGTCTGTCTGTCTGTCTGTCTGTCTGTCTGTCTGTCTGTCTGTCTGTCTGTCTGTCTGTCTGTCTGTCTGTCTGTCTGTCTGTCTGTCTGTCTGTCTGTCTGTCTGTCTGTCTGTCTGTCTGTCTGTCTGTCTGTCTGTCTAAATCATACTTACATACATTTCATAATTTGTAAAGGAAATGACTGAAACTAGGACTCGGAATATCCTTGAAACATGATGAACTTCAACCTGTTTATGCTTTTTCTACATTACACCCCGTACATCTACATAAAATGTTCAAATTTCAAATATAAAGTGCTTACTCTATGGCCACGGATGCTACAATTCATTTCGAGTGGGTATAAGTACCCTTATCTTCCACATTGTTCAATTAAAAGCATTTTAATCCGATTGGTGGCCATTTTCTCATAGCGTTATAATGTATCAGAGTGCAATACACCTCCCAACTGATAGGGTCACGTAGTTGAAAGCATGTGGAGAAAAGTCGAAGAAAATGGCCACCAATTGGATTAAGATGCTTTTTATTAAACAATTCAGAAGATAAGGGTACTTCTGAGAACCCGTAAACAATTTTAACATCCATGTACATAAGTTAAGCACTTTATATTTGAAATTTAAACGTTTATGTAGATGTACGAGTTGTAAATAGAAAAAGTGCAAACACCAAGTTGAAGTTCAGCCATGACGCACGTCGTCGTGTCGTGTGTGATCCATGGCAAGACTCGGAACTACATTGCAGAGAGAACGTGACCCACCCGGAAGATTATAGTCGCTGGACCTTTTTTTTGTGTTTATGCAGCAACGTGTGTTTGTTTCACATCACATGCATGTAAACCTGTAACCGACCGCTATTTGTATTTACGGTGTTATTATTGTTTTACAAAATGGCTAAGAAACGTCCCAATGAAGACTCCAATGCGACTAGTAGCTCGCAGGCTAAAAAAGAAAAGTTAGCAGAGTTCAATGGAACAGTTTTTAAAAGCATGTTGAAGGATCCCACGAAGGCAATGAAGGGTGAGCAAATAATTAAACTGTGCTTTGTAACAGATTGTCTCAGTGGTGGAAAAAGTACTATTTTTTTCTTTTAGTAAAAATAAATACTGCAAAGTCCGGTAATCAAAATGTACTTTAGTAAAAGTATTGGCATCAAAATATACTCAAAGTACCAAAAGTAAAAGTACTCATTATGCAGAATGTCCCGTTTCACAAGGTATCATACAGTTTGTATACAATTTATTAAAATCCTTTTAAAATAGCTCACAAGGCGTTGTGAGCTTGTAGATCTGCTATTTTCAAATAGCCAAAGTTTAAATAGGGCTGAAGTTAATGTATGTTTTGTGATACTAATTCAAATCCACAAAGTAATTAGTAACTAAAGTTTTCAAATAATTCTAGTGGAGTAAAAGTATAATATTTGTCTCTGAGATGTAGTGGAGTTGAAGTAAAAGTACTGAAAATTGGAAATACTCCAGTAAAGTAAACAAACCAAAAAAATGTACTTAAGTACAGTACTTGAGTAAATGTACTTAGTTACTTTACACCACTGGTAACAGATTGTGTGGTTGCCAAATGAATCAATTAGGTTAACCTACTAATGCTGGTTACTTGACAGAATACACGTCTCTAAATCAGTGAGAAACACGACAAGCATGATATTATAATGTGACATAGCTGAACTGTAGGCCTATTGACATTTAAAGATAAGGAAATCTTTATGTATTGGTTTTGAATTTCTATAATATTATGTTTACACATTAATATTAATGCTGATGGTCGTACCTTAGTTTTGGCAAGTATCTTGTAGTTCAGTTGATAGATGGCCTCTTCTTTATGTTATATTTCCAACAGGACTGGAGACATTACTATCGATTGCAAAAAGGCTGTAAAAAGGCTGCCATGTGCTGACTTTTATGATGTTGTTGAAGGCAACGTGAAATGAGTTCAGTTGACAGATTGCTTCTTCTTTATGTTATATATCGAACATGGCAGGAGACATTACTATCGATTGCAAAAAGGCTGCCATGTGCCGACCTTTATGAAGTTGTTGAAGGCTACATGAAGATAGTACAGTTGACTAATATTTCCTCTTCTTTGTGTTACATTTCCAACAGGGCTGGAGACATTTCTATCGATTGCAAAAAAGCTGCCATGTGCCGACCTGTATGACGTTGTTGAAGGCTACATGAAGATTTCCATGGAATGTGCTGAGCTGTTCAAATTGTTGGAAGGAGAAAAGATAATAGAAAGCGAGGTAAGCTCAAGGACAAGTCAAGTACCCTCTCTCACTTTGCACCACCTACACTCGTGGTGTAAAGTAACTAAGTACATTTACTCAAGTACTGTACTTAAGTACGATTTTAGGCAAATATTGTACTTTTACTCCACTACAATTATTTGAAAACCTTAGTTGTTAGTTACTTTGTAGATTTTGATTGTTATTACAAAACATACATTACCCACTTAAGCCCTATATACATTTCTGCCATTTGAAAATAGCCGATCTACAAGCTCACAATGCGTCGCATCTGGTACTTTAAGTACATTTTGACACCAATACCTTTGTACTTTTACTCAAGTAAATTTGTAATTCCGTAATTCTACTTGTAACAGAGTATGTCTACATTGCCGTATTGGTACTTTTACTTAAGTAAAACATTTGAGTAATCTTTCCACCACAGCCTACACTTGGTAGCAGTGGTAGACAATTACTCAACCCCAGTACTTGAGTCAAAGTAGAAAGTAGCTATTCCCGGTCAAATGTAATATTATTACCCAACTACAAGTGAAAGTTGCTCAGTCAAATAAATGTGTTCTTGAGTTAAAGTACTGGAGTACTTGCTTGTATAAATACTTAAAGCTTCCCTATGTAACCTTTTAGTAACTATATAGCATATTATGTCCCAAAACGCCCCAAAACACACGCTTTCTTTTGCGGACCGCTCACCCCCGGAGGTTCTTGAGACCCTTATTTACAACGATGTCGAGATTACACACATATAAATAACATAAGAACAACAAAGAAAAACATTAATGTTGTCAACAATCATTTAAAACCGTTGCATGTTGACAGCAATCAGTGAAAACAGTTGCATACAGGTAATGCACGGTTATTAAGTAAATTCCTAAAATGGCCAATAGATGCTAGGGGTATTCATATCTTGTTGCAATCAGGTGCACCAATGCTGAAAACAGTCTTTCCCAGTTCCCATTTGGCAAAAGGAACTTGCCAATCGCTAGAGCGAGTCAGAATGTGACCATGTATATTGTGTGTATTGAATATTTGTATTGAAAAATTAAAATACAAATATTCAAGTAAAGTACATATAGGCCTACTGGAAAAAAAAATCCTTAAGTACAGTACTCAAGTATAAGTACTTTGTTACGGTCCACTGCTTGGTAGTCTAGTACATTGGTACTAGACTACTAGTACATTCTCAAAGTGGGGTCTGGGGACCCCCAGGGGTCCTTGGGGGGTTCCAGGGGGTCCCCAGCAAAATGTGTTAATATAGCATCACATTAATTTTAACCTTTTTATACTTTGGCTATTCAAAAATAGCAGATCTACAAGCTCATAGCGCGGCACCGAGTGCCACGCTATGAGCTTGTAGATCTGCTATTTTTGAAAAATCGTTTGTGCAAACCTTTTGTATACTTTATTTTTTTAAAGCGAACATTTGTAACTCAAATCTTTGCTTCTGGGGGTCCCTGGAACAAAATGTGTATATATAATGATATGTATATCATTTTGGGGGTCCTTCACATGAAAAGGTTTGAGAACCACTGGTCGGGTGATTATCCAATATTTGTTTATTCCTACTGTATGAGGAGGATGACTTTTATTCTTTCTGTTCCAGATGATAGTGATCTTCCAGAGCTTTGAGATGGTCCTATTGAGGACAGCCAGTGACCTGTCTCACTTTAGCATGGTTGGCACCACTATTGTGAGAAAGATCATTTCCAGCTACATGAGACTCATACTAGAATCCATCCATTCTCAAAATTACAGGTACGTATAAAGGGCACTCGACACTCTATATAGTATTTTAAATGACACATTAAAGGTAGGGTAAGTTTTTTTTATTAAAAGGGTAAAGCTCTTTATAGTAATCATTGCAGTAACAGGGGTCTCCCCATCTCTCCAGCTCTTTAATAAACAGAAAATACATTTTCAGGTGGGTGGCCACATTTCAGCCAATCAGGAGAGAGCTTTAATTTTATATAGTGTTCTCTGCTCATTTCTTTGTGTCATCACTTACCAATTTCACTTGTTTATCCTTTATCCTGTGTGAGTTCTCTCTCCAGATTGGTTGGAATTGGTATCCCGACCTGAAAATGCATTTTCTGTTTTCTAAAAAGCTGGAGAGACAGGGAGACTCCTGTTTCTGAACAAACACTATAGCAGCCAATGGTTACTATCAGAATGTAAAGCTATTTAACACTTATTTTAGCAAAAGAAAACTTTTATGTGTGAATCATCAACATCCATTTAAATCTGTAATGTGTACTAAAGCTTTGTGTCCTTGTTCCCTGACATTGTTCCTGTGCTCATAGGCTTGTGTGTCAGTGCCTCAGTCTCCTGTCTGCCATGGTAGCCCAGGGTCAAGATTCTGCCAGAGAGGTCTTCACTCTGATTCACTTCAATAAAGGCCTGTTTGCATTGGCAAGGAAAAAGAAAACAATGGTGAGGAGATGTAGACATTAAGGTTTGGATGGGGATCCTGTTTGTGCTCTGAGGAAGTCAAATGTTCACTCAGCTGCTGAGAATCAAATGGTAATCGGCACAAAGCAGAAGGTGAATCCTTGCACATTTAATAAAATAGTGAAGAAAGCACCATGTATTGAAACATCTGCTTTTTCACTTGCAACTTGAAGTTGGTTATTTATTTATTCTGATTCTTGCCTATTTCTTAGGCAGTCTGTGGATTCACCTTCTTAATGTATAAATTCACCATATGTCAGAATTGATACTCATTCATCTACTTACATTATTTATATCTAACTTGTATTTTCGTGTGGTCTTTTCAAGGGAAAATCTGATGTCCGTGTTGCTTTTATTCGGTTTGCACTCTCCTTCTTGGTGTCTGGTGACAGTACAACGGTTGGACAGATATTAGAGATCAAAGGTAATAATTTGATGTGATTATAATTTACACAATACAGAATAATATAGTTTTTATTATTTTCATTTTTATTATTTATATACAGTCAATTAAAAGTGGTAAAAAAACAATAATAGTTAACCATCCTAGCGTCCCTATTCTGAGCATTTCATTATAGAGCGAACATTTGGCAACAATAGCAGATCTACAAGCTTGTGAGCTTGTAGATCGGCTATTTTCGGCAACAAGATTTGGTTTTTCGGGTGGCATTACAGTTAAACTACAATACAGAACAGAGTAAACTCAAATACATATTTAATCTTTACTTATGTGATTATTTTATGTGTTAAGAGTTCCTGCCAGAGATCCTAAACTCGGAGCTGACTAAGGAAAGGATGTCCATTGTCAACCTGGTTTTGTCAACCCTGAGCACTGGAGTAAGTTGGTGGCTGTTGAATGCACTTGAGGCTCTATTGTTTTAGATTGTCGTTGGGAGGATTCTAAATCTTTATTTTCTATTGCAGGTTGTGCAGAACAAGGGTCTGAGTAAAACACAGAAAATACGTTTTTTCTCACCCTCTGTACTAGCCAACATAGCATCTCTGTACAAATGGAATGGGATTTTGGACGCAAGAACGGATGAAAGCAAGGTATTTTTTGGTCTTTTGATATATATAGGCCACAGAATCATCACATCTGTGTTCACAGCAGACCTAAATCTCTTTTTCTTTTTTTTAGACGGTGGAGAACCCAGAGCAGGTTGGGAAATTGGTCATCCGTGAATTTGTTCACAAATTCCTCCTGGACTTGTGCTGCTCCCGCAAACACGGAATCAACTTTTATGACCCAAGCTTAGGAACAGCTGGCAAGTAAGTACTCCTAAGTATTGGGATTTTATTTAGTCTTTTTCTGGAAGCTCTCCCTTTATTAACCACTTATGCCCTATTTTATACTTGGTCCTATGATGATGTCATATCGCATTTTGAGCTTGTATATCTGCTATTCCTTATTTATGAAATATCTTTAGTTTTTGCCTATAATGACATGCTCAAAATAGGAATTCCAGGTTGACAGTGGTTAACCGCTGACTGTGCTTTCTGTCCAGGGTTGGTAACGTTGTGTTGCTTCAGTTCCTGGTGGGGTTGAAACAGGCCACAGAGGATGAACTGGTGGCAGAGCTGGTGGTCAGCATACTCAAGATTAGCCCCGATATTCTGCCTAGATACTTCAAGGAGACACAATATTCATTCACTCCTCGCCTCACAAGTGCTTGGCAGGACAATGTCAAGCTGCTGAAGAAGGTGCGGATGATTGCCTGTTTGTCTTTGTTACATTTTGCAGTGACGACTAATGCCGCCCCCCCCCCCCCTTTTTTTAAATTCTTTAAATTCTCTCCATTTCAGATCTATGAGGCTCAGCCAGAAATCTCCAAAGTGTTCCCGACTCAGGAGGCTGTCCCGGTATCTCGCCTGCTCTCTATGATTATGGTGACATCTCTGCCTCCAGTGTGCAACAAGGCTTTCTTCACACAGGGCCTCAATGTGAGACAGCAATTCTCATATAGATGTAGAGATTCATTGGTTCAATGTCCACAGTACCATAACAAGCTTGACGATGTATTTCGGTAACGTCTCCTCTTGCTTTGTATCCGACAGTTTGCCAACATAGCAGTTCAGCATACGACCCTCTCTATGATGTCCTTCATCTTGAACAGAGCCAATAAGAATATGGAGTACTGTTTAGATAAGTCTGTGTGGCAGAGCTCAGACATATACACTCCTGACATGATGGAAGACTTGGTGCTGCAGTACAGGGAGACGCTTAGCAAGGTAACTTTGGGAAAGGGGGCTCACACACAAAAAAAAACAGTAATGCCTTTTAATGATCCTCACCATATCTGACCAGCTCCTTTTTATGCTCTACTCTAGACGTTTCCAGATATGACAAATATATTGTCAAAGTGGCAGTCACTGGCGAACAAGAACAAGGCAGAGAGTGGAGAAAAAAAGAGCGAGAAGGAAGGGAGCTCCGATGTCAAGGATGCTAAAACTAACGTGCTGGGTAATAACATTAGCATTAGCATGCATCTTTCTTATTCTGAGTAGCGCTGTTGAACAGAGGGTAAAATTTAAAAAAAGATTATTGATCAACTCCTGTGTATTTTTGTCGTGCAGTTGCTGATACAGCTGAGGTCATCCTCCTGAAGGCTCTCATTCTCCAGGTCATTTGCCTTTATCAGAAGGTAGCGCCACATCTGGTTACCCAGTGCAAATTTGACTTCAGCAAGCTTTTAAAAGGTAATAGTCTCTGTGTGTTGAAGACACATTTATTGGAACTAAATCATTCAGCCTAGTAATTGTTTTTGTTCTTGTTTTGAACACAACAGGGATCGTTTCAGAGAAGGGCATGAGGGAAGAAGTTCCTCCTGTTCTGCAGTATCAAATACTGCAGCTCGCCTTAGATCTCCCTGCTAGCAAGTTCTCCTGGTTCCGTATTCAGGTGATAATACAAACGGTTCACTCCTCCGTTTATCATGTTTCAGAGATTATGTTTTCTTAAGAATCCACATCATAACTTGAATTATATATGCTTTATTGTACAGGATATTGTGGATACAGAAGCAACATCTGGGGAGAAGTCAGTGCTTTACCTGCTTCTCAAGATGTTTGCGAGTAGCAATAACAGCCACCTGAAAACGTCCACTCGGATGCTGGTCCTCAAAGTAAGAAAATGTTCTCCCTTGACACAATAGTGGTCAGTCTGCATCCAGTCCACACTGAGAATGATGAGAGAAATCACCTTTTCATTGTGCACGATGATGCTTTCATATTAGTATGTAATTATTTGCTGGATTACAATTGTAGGCACCTGCTTTGTGTGCGTGCTTTCAACATCAACATACTGTATCAAGCCAATAACACATGGATTAATCAGCATTTTTGAACTGCACAAATTATAGTAAATCACCTGTTAATGGAGATGTTAACAGTATTATTTTTTATTATAAATAAATTATGTTGTACTTTATGTTTTTTTATGAAGGTGCTAAAGGACAGTGGTGTGTTTGAGTACACCTGGATGGAGCTGGAACTCTGGCTCAACCACTTGACAAAACTAGAACCAGCACAGCAAGAAGCTGTCATCCAGTTTCTAGAACGAGTGAGTCTCTTTTCTTCATTAACTCAGTATTATATATTGTTTAATATGATAATATATTATAATATTGTGTTATTTTAGAGACAAAGTGATACCAATACAACAAAAGTCAAAACAAACAATCCAGTCATAGTAAATTGATTGTGAAAAACAACTGGAAATGTAAAGCACTGCAAAAATTAAGTAAACAAGACCAGGAGACCTGGTTCTGCCAGACCCCTAGTGGTTGAAATCTGAATGGCTGGGTAGAAAAAGAGGGACAGACCGACCGACTGACAGACCGACCGACAAAGCCTCCTGTAGGCCGACCCCCTGGGTCTGGCAAATATAATTACTCTAATAAATAAAATAAATAGATTTAACCTAGCTACTATTACACTTAGCAGGTATTTACTATTATTCATTTCTATATTTTGAAGCTTTTTGCTAAAATCAGCATGACTTCATGTCGATACAACAAACGACCGTATACAAAAAACTGCAGCTTGCTAAACATTGTTGCTGCAATTTAGCATATTTGCCATTTCTGTGAATAATTTGAGTGATCTCTATACAGGTGCTGGTGAGATTGGTATGCAATCCTCACACCTACACGGATAAGGTTGCCAGTCTGGTACAGGAGGCAGCCTACGTGCAAGCTAACCTGAGTGGTCAGGAGGGAGATGCTGTCAGTATCCCCATCTCACACATTGATGGTAAGGGTCTCAAAGATGCAATTTCTTCCTTTTGTTCTTTTTTTTTTTTTTTTTCTTAACTCTGTCAATTACTGGCATTTCTACAAACCTGCTGATGTCCTCTAGATGTGCTCGACATGGTGGATGTAATCATGGATGGTAATGAAGGAGAGATGGAGGACTTTGGGCCATGTCTAAGTGATGACCTCATCATTCAGACCTTCCCCTTCAGCCCTGTGGTACCTGCTGTTCTTGAGGCCCGTAACAAACTGCCTCTGGCCTTCAAAGTGGAGAATGGTAAACCTGCCTTGGATATGACATCGCACAGATTAAAGAAATATCATTTCCGATTAACTTCACTAGTATTGGATATTGGTAATAATTGTATGTGTGTTGTTTTCTTTTGCTCAAAAATGCTTCCTTTAAGTTAATCGACACATTTTTAACTGTTATTGTTATTTTTTAAATAAAGGTGTGGTTTACGAGTTCATGGCGGCAGTGCTCTCGGATGTGCTCCACTGTCAGAGAGATCCTCTCCCTTTGTGTTTGGCGCTACAGCAGTACGATAAAGAGCTTGTGTCCTCTGAAGACTCTGGTGATCCTCATCCTTCCGTCATACACTTTCATCACTACTACTCTAAGTGGATACCGCAGCCGAGCCAGGAGGAACTGGTCAGTGTTAACCTTACTTGATGCAACGGTCGGTCATGTAATAGTGCGATTTACAAATAATTCCAGATTTGGATAATGGTTCTAATACGTTTCTGCTCTGGTTCACAGTTCAAATCATCTGAATGCAAGTCCCCAGGCTTGCCAGACCCTTCTTCATTCAGCACATTGATGAAGGCTGCGTATAACCAAGGCCCCTCCATCTTCCTTGAGGACGGCTTTAAGAGCAACGCAGAGGCATCTCTAGCTACCATGGAGATGACGGCGTTTCCTGTGGCGACCAGGCAGATCTTGCTCTACATCAAATCCGTTGTGGATGACTTTGGCACGGTAAGGGGCCGTGTCCACAGAAAGTGTTTAATGCGCGGTTGGAGCGCTTTGGATATCATGTGCGCTCACTCACGTGTTTATTGATGCTGGCAACGTTTTAACATATCAACCGTTGCTGTGCTCGAACGTCCTGTCATCTGCGTTATTAGCGCAAATAGTTCATCTGAAACAACATAAACATGGATTATCATGGTTGTGGTAACAATTCAACGTCGGGTCGTAAATTACCGGGTTCTCATAAACAATCAGTAGGATCAAATGACCGGCACTCCTCTCCGAAATGTTAACTATTGTCTGCTTGACGAGTCCAGGGCACTCTGCCAAAAACCGCTGGCCGCCAAGAGCGCTGACACGCAATGCTCGGGCGCTGGGAAGAGCAGCGCACCAGTAGCCTGGCATTGGCCAGACTGATGGTGTGGATTCACTCTCACGTTCCTCCCCGGTATCAGTCTGGACTTCGGCCCAATGGGCCCATAGGGAGCGAGTATGAGAAATCAGAAAATGATTTGGATGCTTTTCACTGTTGTACGGACAGCAGTTGAAAATCATTTTCTGATTTATCATACTCGCTCCCTATGGGCCGAAGTCCAGACTGATACCGGGGAGGAACGTGAGAGTGAATCCACGTTATCAGTCTGGCCAATGCCAGGCTAGCGCACCAGCGTGTCTTAACCATAGAAATGCATGACAGACAGGCGCTGCCAGTTAAAAAATGCTTCCTGTGGATACTAAGAGCTGAAAACAACCTGTATTACGGAATTTAATGTTAATAAAAAAAAAGTTTAACTGTTATTCAGGTCCAACTTTGTTTTTCCTCCGCAGCTTTCCAAAGACGTATGCACCCCAGTTTTAAAGACCTTAATGGGAATCCTCCTTGACATGGTGAACAAGCTTAAAGGTATTCAGAAAGCAGCAAACTCTGAACCAATGGAAGTTGACTTGCAAGAAGGATCAGACCTCTTTTTGGAGAGCAACCCGTCTGCAACAGAGGCCAACAGAGATGAGGTTTGAAAAAGAGACTTGATTGGATGTTCTTACTAGGGGGGATTGTTTTTTTCCTACCTTAACACATTGGGTGCCAGAGGTTTATTAAAATATTATACTTTGAGTGCCAGGACTTTTTAAACATTTTGAACCTTTTTCAAGTAGTCACAAAAAAAATTCAGTGATCACCGTCCTCACGGTGATCCCCTCATTACACACATACAGGTCTCGTACAATCGGGGGGAAAAAATTTAAAACATTCGGAAATCCATTCCATAGTTGCAGCCAGTTCAAAAAAGTTAAATTAACATTGTAAAAAAAAAAAGTGCACAGGAGCCGAGATACAGGTTTTTGAAGTCATAAGTTAACCAGGAGGTGGATTGGAGTCTAAATCTTGTAGGAGTGATATTTCCTGTTGCTGTGAAGGAAAAAAAAACGTATATATACGGTTTTGGCACTCAACGTTAGTATGCGCAAAACCGTATATATACGGTTTTGGCACCCAATGTGTTAATGGTGTGGTTAAGGAATCATGATATGAAATTTTATATTTTGTTTGGTACTGTATGTAATCACACTATCTTGTTTAGATCCTCTTGGCTGTGCTGAGCTCCATCTTCAAACATCCATGTTTTGAGCAGTGGTTTCTGGCTTTGGAGCTTGCTGCTTTGCCTCCTAACAGCCTGAATCCTGTCAGACTAAAGCATCTATGTGGCCAGCTGACTGATGACCTCCTGGTTCTGCTGAAGACCTGCACCTCCCAGCTTCGAGATATGGGCCAACTGGAACTTCTCAGTAGCTACATGGCCGCTGTTGAAAGAGCGGTGCTCCGAGAGCTGGAGGATAAGAGCTCTCAGGCACCAAAGAGTCAATCACGGCCCATACAAGCCCTCCTTTCTCTGCACGGCTACATGGACTCCTCTCACCTGAAAGAGGTGGTCTCCACCTTGCTGCTCCTCCCCCAGCAGAGCCTCATCGCCCCCAGCGACGATGAGACGCCAGCCGAGCTCAGTGTGTATGGTCACGCAGCCCTGCAGATCCTCACAGAGAGCAACTCGAATCATTCCACAGATCACCGCTTTTGCCTGACGCAAGTGCACCTCCATGGTTTGGCCACACTGTTTCTTTCCTGCTCTAGTCCCGTGCTGGAGGCCTTCCTGTTGCAGAGGCTCTCAACCGAGCCAGGTGACGCCAAGCTTATCCATGAAGACATACTGCTGCACTGCCTCCAGCGGCCCCTGCCAGCTACACAGGCAATTTGCTCCCTCCTACTGCAGAACTGCACCACACACCGCCTCCGCTTTGAGCTGTGGTGTCTTGAGCCTGCAAACTTGGAGCAGCTTTCCTGCCAAACCGAAGCCTTCCTCCCCTTGCTCACCACCTACCTACAGGCAGCAAGTAGGGAAGATCCAGCCAGGCCCAAAGATGGTAAGAAGAATTGAACTTAGCTGACATTATCTTGGATAATATCCAATATGACCATACTGTACTACTACTCGTGTTATGTGCTCTACTTTCCTTGTGCATTCTGTTTGACAGTGCAAACACAAGTTTTAAAAGCCTTGAAGCAAGCTCTGCTGGACAGATTATGCCACTCTGTGCTGGGTGATGACAAGACGGAAGACTCTGTGGTCCTACATGCTGAGACTTTGGCCTGCCTGGTCAAGTTGGCTGCAGATGTTAAGGATATCACGGACTTGATCAACAAGTTGCCCACAGCCCTTCACACAGTGGGCCATTTTGAAAGGTAACATCTTGCTAAAACAAGCACTAATGTTGAAAATATATTAAATAAGAAAAAGAGGTTGCGCATCAACAATGGGTTTTCTCAGTGGAGTGCTAGACCTAAAATCCAGTATACACATCAAAAGTAGGTATTGAAAAAAATCCAAAAAGGTAGCACATCCAAATTTTCAAATTAACTGATTCACTGCCAATCACGTAGATCTACGCGAACCTATTTAAAGCCGCCAAGTGCCAGTCACGTAGATCTACGTGAAAAAAAAAAAATTTGACCCAAAGACCAAGGAGATATGATTTTTCGAAGATCTAGACTCCTATCCACTTCCTTGTTAACACATTGGGTGCCAGAGGTTTATTAAAATATTATACGTTGAGTGCCTGCATTTCTTCCATCCACTTGCGTTATACGTTTCGTGCTGTAGAAGCCCCGACGCGGAAGTGCATGTAAACAAAGCGTGCGTGCGAGACGGCGGAGGGTCCCGACTAACGCCTGGAACAATAATATTTCCAACGCGATCCTCCATTGCAGCGTGATCGCCGATCGAAAACGGCTCGTTTCCACCACGTTAAAAAGAAATGGAGATATTAAGATTTTAGTCAAGGAGATAACATTGAAAACGCCGACCGGAAGGATTTTTGACATGGAGCCACATCCAGCCTCTTCTTCTCAGAAACTCCTTGGGTGATGTCAAAGTTTCGTTTTAGCGCCCCACGTGGGCCACTCGTATAAAAATAGAATTGGGTCAAAAACGGTCCGGACCGTTTTCGGCACTTCTCGTTTGGATCCTCAAAAACGGTCCGGACCGTTTATGGCACTCGATGTGTTAACTTAAAACTTAAAAATTCTGTATCTCTGCTCCTGAGTACTTTTTTTTTTCAATGAAAAATCTCTGGCACTGGCTAAAAAAATATGAAAATACCTCTGGCAGTTAATGGGTTAATGGAGGACAAAGTACTCACATTTCCACTTTTTTATTGGCACACACCATTAAACGAACGCTTACGCGTTTAGGCGATGAGCCTTCATCAGAGCATTGAAAATATATTGTAAATCCATGTAATATGCTAAAATGATTGACTTATTGATCTCCTTCAGGTGGCAGCTGGTAGATGTTGTCAGTGAGAAGCTGGATAATTGTCCAGAGGAACAAGAACCCTGGAGGAAGGCTGTCATCGCTGCTGCTGTTAAGTGGTTAACCTCCTCTTACAACTACTCTAAAATTCAGGCCACTGCCCCATCAGCCCAGGAGGAGAGTGTCCTGCACAGACTGCAAAGGATTCTCGTGGGTTTTTTAATTCCTCTTACATACATTTATGAGACTTTTTCTGTATAGTCATTTCATGATTTATCTTAATCTTATCTTGGTGCAGACCGCTCCTGAAGACATCACTCCATCTGATTGGAACAGTTTTGTCAAAAATGGACTGAAGTAAGATGTTTTTGATGATGTGCCCACATTTCATCCATTTTGCGAGTTGTTTGATGATGTACACAAAATCTGATATCCATGGATGAGCTCATGAAAACCTTCTTTTCCCTCAAGATACCGCTACAAAGACCGCCACTTCCTGAGCACGTTGAGTGACTTGTTGGAGTTGATGTATAGTGGTACTGCTGCCGCCAATAACTTACTGCCCTTAGCCACCATGCATATGATGATCAGCAGCCACTCACTGTTCCTGCCCACCATGCTGGACTCTAAGAATGATCCGAGTGGAGATCTTCAGAATCTACAGACCAAAGGTAAATAGAGTGAATTCCCCATACCCTATAATTAAATTGGAGGGGAAAAAAAACATTGCACAGTTATTTGTTGACTTTCTGTTTTTGTAAATGATAACACGCATGTTTTGTGTTCACCCCAGAGGCTGTGGTGTGGCTTCTTCTCTGTCTGGTGAAGAAATGCCCGTTGGTCTGTAACGTCAATCACTTTGTCGTGCTTTTGGGAGCATATGGAGCTACGCTGAGCACTTCAGGTAAATCACAAAAAATCAAGGGTTGTATGTATGTGTGTGTGTGTGTGCACATGCTTGCATCAGTGTATGAGTGTTTGTTTGAAGGGCTTCTCTCACGACTCATTTTGATTTGCAGATCAGAAGCTGTTACTTCTACTTCGGGAATATGAAAGAAACAACATCAGCCTGTTGAAATTTCAGTAAGTAAAATCAGGGATGTCACTAGGTTGGAAAACATTTGGGTCCGAGTCCAAGTAATAGGCTCTGTGCATAACTGTAGTCCCGGGAATTCAGAAGGTGGCATAACCGTTTCCTGTTCTGGTTCATTTTCCCATAGCTTTGTTTGATTGGCTCTGCAGCAGTTTCGAACAGGAAACGCATGGGAAGGTGTAATGTGTGTTTCCGGTTCAAATGTGTTCCCGAGCCAATCAAACAAAGATATGAAAAAATTAACCGGAACAGGAAACCTGGGACTACAGTTATGTAGCCTGGTTCCAGCCGAATCTGCCTTTGCAAAATCGCATCGCACTTTAGCCCTCGGCAGATTAGGTCTGGCCCCCCTCCATAGAGATTCCATTTCTCTCCCTCCGCAGTGGTGTGGAGCCAACCAGGGCCCAGTATCCAAATGTGGGCGGGCTTATCACCTTATTTGGAGCAATGACGTACAAGGAAGCACTGCTCTGATTAGTTCGTGAACAAGGAAGCACTGCTCTGATTGGTTTAGGTCTAACCAATAGAGTCCGTTTGGATCTTTTTGTAACCGCCCCTTGGAATTTTTTTTATCGTTGATAGGGACCAGACTAATATCCACGCAGTGTGTCGTGTGATATTGTCTGGCCACGCGAGGCTAACAGTTATGCACAGAGCCTATTTGGGGCTGAGCCAGGAAGGGACATTCCATATATTTTATCTTACCTTACAGAAGAAATATAATGAATCACAAGCCTGATGGATTGAATTGAAACACTTTTTTACTTTTACTGTACAACCATTTAAGCGATATCTGGGGAGTACTTTGCAAAGCAAGATTAGTGTTATGGAATATTTTATATATTTTATTATCAATGCATGCATGACTCATAATATACTCAAGTATTCATATTTTGTTTTACTGATTTTTGTCAGTAGCGCCACTCCAGGATATATTTCACAATTATCTGGCTAACCTAGTTGGTAAAGGTTTATAGAATGGTGAGATGGTCAAAATGTTGTTTCACGAAGCAGTAGAAAAGTCAGATGTCAACATTTCACAAAGTAGGATTAGGTCATTTATGCCTACGTCACAAAATCATATATATATATATATATATATATACAGTATGTATGATATTGTTTCCATAATACTTTTTTTTTAATATATTCAGCAATGCTATAAATTGTGATTTTGTTATTTCAGAAGCAGTTATAGAATGCACATATTTGGATAAGAGTGGGGTAAATGGGTTCCAAAATGATATGGATGTATCATATAATTTGAAAGCTACAACTGTCATCTACAATTACAACTGTCAGTATGCCTGCGTCACAAAATGTACATTTTTTCCATAACACTTTTTTATATTCAACAATGTTATAAATTTAGCTGTAGTTATTTCAGGAACAGTTACAGAATGCAGATCTTTGTGAAGATTAAAATGGGTTCCCAAACTATATGTATTTATCAAATAATTGAAAAGCCCTTTCAGGTAGGCAGGCGGACAAATGTGGCCACTTATTCAAACATTACCATATTTTATGGTTTTTAGCAAGTGCTGAGGGTGGATCTGAATGACATTTCCTGTTGATGTTTCAAAAATATTCAAGGCTAGACAATAAATGTTTTAATTCTGGGCTAAAGCCCAGAAGCCCTTCTGGAGCTTAGCCTGAGTAAAATTTATTTTGCATGTTATGTGCATGACATACAAAATATCCATCTATGTATGGGAGTGACGGCTGTGAATGAATTATGTGTTTTGAACTCCAGATCTCTGTTGTGGGGTCCGGCAGCTGTGGAGCACCACAAGGCCAGGAAAAGCCTAGGAGCTTCTCTATGGCAGCAGGCTAGTTCTGAGGACCTGTTGGCCTTGCTCACTAGTGAGAGAATGCTCCACACCATTGCACACTTCCCACAACATCGTAGGATTCTCCCTCAGGTGGGCACATATGTTGCAATTATACATGCTTTTAGATTTATTATAAAATGTATCCCACGTTAATCACATTTTGCTCTCTTATAGGAGGGTAAAGAGCTTTACAAAGACGCTGAAGTGAATGATGCTGGGAACTTGTACGATCCGTGTTTCCTGTTGCCCTTGTTCAGTGCCATGCTGCGGCCAGGTGGGTGTATACAGTATGTAACCTTTGTCATCGCTGGTCCAAATCAGCTTTTGTTATTGACGATTACAATTGTCTTTTCTCTCCATCCCACATGACAGAGAGTGTGATTGACTGTCTAAAGTTTGTATCCAGCCATGCCCTCGGGTTCGCCTTTGTGGCCCTGAGTAGCAATGACTCCAAAGTGCGCGCCGCAGCCTACCATGTACTCAGCTCCTTCTACCTACACCTGGAGGCTGCTCGCTTAAAAGAGAAGAGACAGGTACTCTACTGTAATGTTATACGTGTTGACAAATTGCAAAAAGGAAACTTTTGATATATTTCAGTGATTATATTTCTTTCTGTTTTAGTTGCTGTACTTGATGGACACCGTGAAGAATAGCATCAGGCAACAGAATCTAAGACTCCCCTTTGTGCTGACTACATACATTGCCAAAGTCACCCAGCAGATGCTCAAACCTGGTGTGTGCACACTCGGTCCACTGGAAAACATTACATAAACCTCCCCTGACCTATGGCATTTGATTAAAGAGTTGTTATTTTTGCTCAAATCCCCAGAGGACCACATGTACGCAATGGTAAACAAGTTCCTGCTGTCCCATCACAATCTGGACTTCAGACGAGTGCCCGAGTTTTTCAAGCTCTTCTACAGTTTTGACATAGAGGTATTACTGTTATTTTCATCTGCCCTTATAAGACATTGTTTTACTATGTATTCTGTGAAACATTAATCACAATCAAACAGATGGTATTCTGTAAAATAAATAACTGTCCAAACAGACAGCTTATGCCAACAACTGCCAACCTTCGTCTGCTGTTTGTTTTGCCAGTGTTTTTTGTTAGTTTTTTTTTAGCTGATGTTATCCCTCTCTGTGTAGAGAGACTGGAGAAATGACCTCGATTGTGTGACTAATGTGATTCTACTTGCAGCACAAGGTGGAACGGGAATGGATCCTGTCTGTACTGGAGGAGGGTTTGACCGATCGTTACTGCTACGAGTTGTGTGACCAGCAGGGTATTTTCCAGACCCTGCTGGCATTCAGCAGTAGCCCCTTGTGCAATGAGTACACCCAGGTACGCAGAAATGTTGACAATCACGTTGAAGTCACTACGACTGAATGTTGTAGAAGATGTCTGCTGTGCATTATGTTCAACCCCACCAAAATCATTATTTTATTTACTTAAAACCTTGGAAAACACATTGAGGGGAGAACCCTCCTTTTTAAGTGGTGCCGGAAGCCGAGGTACAGACATACAATAAATGCAGACACAACGTAAATCAATTGGCAATAGAAGAAGAAAACAAGGCTATATAAATATGAATTAAAACATCAAACCACTGTACTGACCCGGGCCAAAATTATTGTGCACACTGCCAGTAGGCCATAGAAGTACCTCTTGAAATATTTACTTGAATATTATAATAGTCAATGGGGTTCTGAACAGGCTGAAAACCTTGCCCAAATTTGGAATTTCTATTTCTTTGGTCTAACACTTATCTACAGTGTATGTTCATATGATCTTCTAGACTCATATCATCAGGGTATTGCGCCAAGCTAGCCGTGTGACCAGAGCTGCTTATAACCTCACCAAGGTTTCTGGGCTCTTAACCTGGATGCTACAGGTGGTCGAAAGAAGGTTAGCTCTACTGTAATGTATTGGAATTTGTTTTCAATATTTTCATTCAGACCACTACGGTACCTACAGTAATTCTGTATTCTCTGTTATCTTATCCTGCTGTTTATCTTGCAGGAATCTGGATCTGAACCTGCTCAGTGCCATCATAGATCTGCTCCATGTGCTCTGGTTTACCAACCTGGGACAGAAGGAGAACCAAGTGGATGGAACCACCACTTCCTTGTCTGCAGGGGAGAGCCCTAAGAGCGCAAAGAGGTGCCTCCCTCTCCCGCTCATCAACGAATTCCTGTGTGTGGCATTCAGCGTCATTAGACACCTGAGGTAAAGTGGCATCTACTTAACTGTTTGGTTAATGTGTGAATGTTTACCTGGGAGTGCAAACACTTATCTATTTCTAGTGTCTCGATACTGCAACAGCATAAATACATCTTGAAGGTAGGGCAACAGATTACTGTCAACTTTTGATATTTACATACTAGTCGTGTTTGTTTTGATCGCATCCCTTCAGGATGGGTGTGAAGGCTGCGCACCTCAGCCTTTTCCTGCAGACTCTACGCTCTGTGCTGAAGCATTGCAGGACGGCTCTGAGTATGAGCCAACGGGCCAACTGGCTCACACTGATCCCCCAGCCCCTGTCCTGTGCCGAAGCCCTCACTCTACTCCAATGCTGGGCCTCACTGTCCCATAGCGCCACGATCCTTGCCCAGCTACACTCTGTGGCTGAAAAACACAGGGTGAAGGATCTGCTGGGTGAGTGCTGGAAAACTCTTTGTTTACTATGCCTGAATTGCTTGATAGTTTTACATTAAACAGTGGAAACTCCAGCGCCGTCCTCGGTTCATAATTTAACTTGCTCCATATGTGTCTGATGTGGCATAAACACAGCTCTGTTTATCTTCCATTCAGGGACAGGGAAGGACAAGGCCAGAGGAAAAGGGTCCTTCACCCTAACGGGGGACCTGGGAGACGACGCCGAGGCAGAGAAACGAGAGCAGGCTCTTCTGAGCGAGTGTAAACCTTATCTCAGCAGCATCTTTGTTCACTGGGAGCCTGTTTGTACACCCACTGTACCTCAGAGTAGTCAACTGAGCCAACCAAGTGACAAACAGGATGCTAGGCTGTTGGTCAACGATACAGCACATCTGCTCACCAAATGGTCCTTGCGTGCATTGGTGGAGGGCCCGTTTGATGAAAGCAGAACAGTAGACTTCCTCCAGTGGTTTCACAAGGTTGTGATACCACACAAAGACATAGTGGAAGTTGTGGTTGGTGACCCCGGCATTAGAGTCGACTTCCTCGCACTCTATCATCAGGCCTTTGAGTCCCCATGTCAGTCTCATAGTTCATCAAGAGTGGAGACACTCCATCTGTTCACCACCATCATGATAAACCTGCTGGAATCCCAGGGCCACACCTCAGAGGACCTGCATCAGACAGCGCTCACTGTGTGTTTGTTAGATGCCACACAGGAGCAGTCCAAAAGGGGTAAGAATTGAACACTTACTGTAGTTATTTCTTAACGTATGGTTCCATATCTAAGTGGAATGTGCAGAAGTAGAATTGTACAGAAAGTTGGATCATGCTTATGCTTAAATATATTATATCATAATTTTATTCCATATTCTCAGTGCACTAAAACATTGTTAAGTGGGACATGTGGCGGACAGTGAACCTAGGACATATCTATTATGAGACCGTTACAACTAGATTACTCTTCAGTGTCTTGTCAGTGTCCACTACGATTTGTTACAGAATATATGAATGCCATTGCAATGACAGTCCCATGCCTCTTTTCTCCTCTGCAGAAGCTGGGCTGGTGCTTTTGTCGTTGTACATACACGAGCTGTGGAGTGGTGCCCAGACAGCACAACTGTTCCTTTTTCATGCCAAGCTGGTGACTGGTGCCAAGTTCAAGGGGCGGAAGTCGTCCAGACGTTCATTGGCTGAAACGGCAATCGGAACCATCTGCAATGACATTGTTTCTGCAATGAAATCTACATAATCATTATGCGGAGCTGCTGCTCACCAGAAGGAGCAAGCCTTCTAGGCCAGGGCTAACAGCTGTCGAACTGTGATGTTTGAAACCATCTCTCAACAGAGGTTTAGCTCATTGACAAACAGTTACAAGTGGGATACAAATTCATCCCAGGTGGTACACTGTCTGGTATGACCAAGTATTGAAGGACCTGACAGAAGCAATTAAGAGTAAACAAATATCACCTATCAGAAAATCTATATTGTCAAAAACAGACAAGCCAAGGCTACTTGGGAAATAGGTGCCGGCATACAGTACATGAACCTACTACTATGGCACCAGCCAATGATGTGGCCTGTAGAGACACCTAATTTAAAACTGCAGGCAAGAATATATCACTGATATTTTATCATCATGTTTGTCAAATAACTGTTAACTGTTCATTATAGTTATATTTGGAGAACTGTGATTTTTGTTAATGCTTGCCTTTAACTAATTATTTGATTGGATCAACACCGATGGAATAAAAGAAAGCTTAAGCATAGACTACTCACATTGACTGACTCACCAGCATCTCCTCAGTTCTCATCTGTCTGCTCGTTCCCAAACAGTAGCCACACAAGCATTTTCAATTATTTGTATTTATTTATTAATTACATTCACTTTTATGAATTCACTCATGAAAATCCCCCAAAGGTCAAGCATCAAATGTTGTTTGGTTACTTGTTTGGGAATGGCGAGCCCTGCACAAAAAGAAAAAATAATTTGTAATGAGTTATGGCCCTAAAGCTTTTTCAGTTTGGTCATTATTATGAGCAGATGCAATATCATCTGAAATTCATTTGTCTAATCAAACCAATGGAGATTGTAAGGTTAAATAATAGCCTACTTACCTTGGAAATGTTTCAGTCCGAGACATTAGACTCAAAATTAAGAATAGAAATCCCACAAAGGCAGCCAGTGTTATCCAAAATATTATAACGATAGAGTCTGCAAAGGAAAGGAGCCGTCAGTGTTATTTATTATACCACTAATTATTGAGTGGGGAAAAAAGTCGAGGTTCTTACATTTGTTGAACTCCAGCTTGCTCTCATCCACAATTATGGGATCAATGTAAGCGTAATAGTATTCATATTCAATATGAAAGTTGGTAGAGTTCTCCATTGTGATCTTCAGTTTAGTTACTTGGTGGGAGAATTCAAGGTCTTCCCATCCTTTCTTAATAATGGTTCAGGAGCATAAGTCAAAAATACAATCGCAAAAACCGATCACATTAAAGTAGGCTATTTCCAAGAGTCCAGAAAACAACTGGAGCAGTCAGCAGCCTCCCAAGCCAGCCAACTAACCTTACATGTCGATCCACTCGACTAGGTCTAAAGCGGGGGATTCCAGCATGCAGTAATCATGTTTGGCCACAAGGGGGGCACATTGTCCCATTCAAACAGTATGTTTTATCCACATCCAGTGGTGGGAAAGTACTCAAATTTTTTATTCAAGTAAAAGTATCAATACTGTAATGTAGAAGTACTCTGTTACAAGTAAGTCTGCCATTCAAATTTGACTTGAGTAAAAGTACTAAAGTATTGGTATCTAAATATACTTAAAGTACCAAAAGTAGAAAGCACTCATGCAGAATGTCCCATTTCAAGTTCTCAAAATGAATGAAGATCTTTTGAAAATATGTATGTTATGTAATAATCAAAATCTACAGTAACTAGTAACTCTAGTAAGTTTTCAAATAATTGTAGTGGAGTAAAAGTACAATATTTGCCTCCGAGATGTAGTGAAGTAAAAGTATTGGAAATAGGAAATACACCCGGAAAAGTAAAAGTACCTCAAAATTGTACGTAAGTACAGTACTAATGTACTTAGTTACTTAACACCACTGTCCACATCCATGGTTTCACCGTTTTACCATTGTGTTTTTTGTCGGGGCGAGAGAGCCTGGACATGGATCATGACAAGAAGAGGCTGTCATGTCATACCATGGAATGCGGTAATAACATGCTTTTCCTACATAGTAGTAGTCTACTACTTGTCGGCTCTGGTCTTACTCTTGTTTGGCAAATGTGGCCCTACTACAAATCAGTGGTGGAAAAGGTACTCACATTTTGTACTTAAAGGGATATTTCACTTTCAAAAGAACTTTGGGTCATTTTATCGTCTACACACGCCTTTGTGAACCCCCCAGACCGTTTTTAAGTTGCTTGATTCAGTATTTAGATATTTGATATTCATTTAATCAGACACATGGAATCTTCAGATTCCATGTTTTTTTTTACATGTTAGATTCATCAAAAACACCCGTCCTTGGTTCTGGTGACTCACCCTGCCCTCCTAATACGTGAGGGGGCCGTGTTTTTTCGATAACTTTTTTTATTTTTTTAAAATATTTTTTTTTGGAAAATGAAAAAAATTAAATACAATAACATTTTTTTGGAAAATGAAAAAAGTAAAAAAAAAAACAGCCCCCTCGCGTATTAGGAGGTCAGGGTTTGATTGATTGATGTAGTTTATTTAGTAAGACATGAGAATAGTACATGACAGTACATAACAGTAAAAATCAGGTAATTTGTAAATATGTAGATAACTTGTCTGGCCTTCTGTTGCTCTCTTGTTTTGATCTCCTTCCCACTTGCCCCCCACCCCTCTTCTTCTCCCCCCCCCCCCCTCTTCTTTCTATGGAAACTAACGTTGTGATGGGAACGATGTACAAAAAAGAATTTCACCCACTTTTTACCTTGTAAACCTGTGATGTGACAATAAAACTGATTCTGATTCTGATTCTGATAACAGTACATGGAAGTACAAATTCACAATACAAGGTCTACTAAACTGGAACTCTCATTAAGCACGCAGCTTGTTTAAGATGAGAACCCCATGCACACAAATCATGATGAGGCAGACAGATATACACACTACTATACAGAATGTCATACAATCAGCTTTCAGGTTACTGGTATGAAGAGAGACATATATATATATATATATATATATATATATATATATATATATATATACATATACATATACATATACATATACATATACATATATATATATATATATATATATATATATATATATATATAAATAAAATGAAGGGGGGGGGTAGGTTAAGACCATTTTCGAATTGCAGCTGAAGGTGTATCTTTAGGGCAGTTTTGAAAGTGAGTAGGGTTTTACACTCCTTTACTCCTTTTGGTAGGGCATTCCACATTTTTGATAGCATGAGAACGAGTTCATTACCTTAGTTGAGCCAAATCTGGTTTGAACATGATTTGTGGAGCTGCCTCTGGTGTTATGATCATGGACTTCATTAACATTTTGGAAGTATTTTGACAAATACAGGGGGATCCCAATGTTGTGGTGTATCTTGAAGACCAGGCCCATAGCAAGTTGCTGTACTCTGTCCTCAACCCTAAGCCATCCAATCCTAGCAAAATGAGCAGGGGTTAGATGGGTTTTGTGATTGAGGCCAAGAAGTAGCCTTACAAGTTTGTTTTGGGATGTTTGGAGCCTTGTTTTTAAGGCCTTGGAGGTGTTGTGATACCATGAAGTGCATGCATAATCATAATGACCTTGAATGAGGGCCCCTGCAAGAATCTTCAGAGTATTCTTACTGACTAGACGATCAATCCTCCACAAATAGCGTGTTGTTTGGTTGACATTTTTGATCACTTTTTCGGCGTTTTTGTTACCAGAGAGGTTTGCCTCCAAGATGGAGCCCAGGTAGGTAATTTCATCTTTTCTTTTGATGCCATCATCACCCACTTTGATCGTGAAACTCTCTGCCTTGCTAAGGTTAGGACTGGACCCGAAGAGGATGGATTCAGTTTTACCCAGGTGTAATGAAAGTTTGTTGTCAGAGAGCCAGATGCAGATCTTGTTGAGTTCGGAGCTGAGAGTTTTCTCAACCTGCAGCCTGTCCCTGTCCGAGACTAGCAGGGCAGAGTCATCTGCGAACAGGAACAGCTTGCAGTCGCAGGCTGATGACATATCATTCACATATATCAGGAACAGTAAAGGTCCTAGTATACTTCCTTGTGGGACACCACAAGTCAAGGGTGAGTCACCAGAACCAAGGACGGGTGTTTTCGATAAATCTATGTTAAAAATGGAGTTTGAAGTTATAATGGGTTTGTATAGGAAGGGGGCGTGTCTGATAAAATGAATATCAAATATCTAAATACTGAATCAAGCAACTTAAAAACGGTCTGGGGGGCTCACAAAAGTCTGCGTAGACGATAAAATGACCCAAAGTTTTTTTGAAAGTGAAATATCCCTTTAAGTAAAAGTAGCAATACTGCAATATAGAATACTATTCAAAATGTACTTGAGTAAAAGTACAAAAGTATTGGCATCAAAATATACTTAAAGTACGGTAAGTACTCATTATGCAAAATGTCCCATTTCAAGTTCTCAAAATGAATGAAGATCTTTTGAAAATAGCAGATTTACAAGCTTGTGCACTTGTAGATTGGCTATTTTCAAATGGCCGAAATATATATAGGGCTGAAGTGGTTAATGCATGTTTTGTAATAATAATCAAAATCTACAAAGTAACTATAGTAATTAAGTAACTAACTCATTTCAATGGAAGTTGCTCACAAGCGCATGAAGCACCCGGAAGTACCTCTACTAACGGTATTGGCTCTTGGATTGGCTCCAATATGGGAGCCAATAGAGCAAGCGTACTAGCGTTTCAGACAACATACGCATGCGCAGTAGGGTTTTTTAAACGCGGTATCGTTGCTATTTCAGATTTGACCACCAGGCGACGGCCGCTTCACTGTTCTACCGCGGTTCACTAGCACGCATTTACCCCGTGACGTCACGGCACGCGCCGCACTGTTGGCCTGCACTGGTGTCATGCAGGGTTGCCAGATCTGCTTATTATAATTTCCCCGCAAGATTTTATTTGAAAATAGCCGATCTACAAGCTCACAACGCGTGTCGCATCGCGAGCTTGTAGATCTGCTATTTTCAAATAGCTGATGTATATGTTAAAGTGCCCATGTGGCCCATTAGTCGCTTCTTTTGGGCTGGTTTTCCTAGACCTGGTTGCTTGTTTCTCTGACAGAATCTGGCAACACTGCTGGTGTGGTATCATTAATGTGGGTGGAAAGGAAAGGAAGAAGGAACTAGCGTTTAAGCTGTAAACTCTATGGTTTGAAGCAGAACGTCAAAAGCAGTTGTTTTCCCGCAGCGACACAGACACGCACCTGTGGACACAACGTTATGTGTATAAACACCGTCTACAGACTGTTGTTGTCGCCAGTGTAAACGAGCCACCATGGATGCAGTGAACGCGTTCAACTCGGAGGTAAAGTTGGAGAACGTCGTATCTTTTTTTTTTATTATTAGACAAGCGCTGCTAACAACCCGTTAGCTACATGGCTAACGCGTTCGGTGCTAACCTTGACTTTACTAGCGAAAATGACGAGGTTGCACGGTTCGTTTGAGTTTGATGTTATGGAAATAAAGCTGTATGTTGTTGATGTAGATGGCAAACGGTATAGGATTGCGCCATTGAGTGGATCATTGTGGTGAATGTTGTCAGCGTGGTGTTTAGCGGGCCCGATGGCGACAGTGTGGCTACATGGCTAATGTTATCTATTTGGCTTAGAAACCAAACATCGGGACCGTAGCGTTAACGTTGCATATTAACGTTTTAATGTACGGCCAGCAACGCAACGTTAAGCATCTTTTATACTGTGTTACTTGAGGAAATTTAAAAAAAATACGTCTTTTCACGTGAAAAAAATTCTCGTCGATACTTTCAAGTGAAACTACGCCATTACTGTTTCTCACAGTAAACGGTGGTCAAAGGTCAGTAGCTTGGGAGGGGTCACAACACAAACAATGTGTGATATATGTCTTGTTTTATTCAAAGGTCGCTGTTGTGGGAATTAAATATATTGTCCTTGGTGAGAGAATGAATTACGGCAACTAGATGTATTTAAGTTAAGTCGATTTATTTTTCTACAACAGATGAAGATAAAAGAAAATGGTTGCAATGGGAGTCTTGACACTGATCCGAAAGTTGGTGAGAAAACTAGTTCCTCAAAGGAGGATGAAAGGTTAACCCTTGTAATCAGACGGCTCTGGTGCAGTATTTTTCGTTAGCAGTTCTCCTTCCCCAGTAAACACTATGCAGGCGGCTTCTTAGCTGCCTTGTTTACGTGTTTAGGACACTCAATTCAGACATAATCACAACAATGTGGAGGTAATTATACTATTTCAGTCATACAGTGTAAAACCACAACTCAGATGAGAGTGAATGAATATTAAGTCAATAAAACATTAATAATCAGACGGCCGTTACAGTCGCTATCGTTTAAAGATGGACTACAATGCGTTCCTTAAGCTCCAATTTGCCTCCACTTCCAGTGAGTGTGCCTAGTGCCTACACCTTGCTTGTAGGCACACCCTGTCATCCTCAACCACACCAGACACATGCCGAAACTGAACTCAAATGTTGAACAAATAAACATTAAACATCAAACATTTGCATCAATTTAAAAACGTATTCACACAAAGTATACTCATACAAAAGGGCTTGTACGAACAAAACATTGTATGTGGCATCCATCAACACTTGACTCAAAGACAGTTATTAAACTAGCACAGCTTTCAAACATGTAGACCTAGTGGCTGGTTAGGTGTCGAAATTTGGTTCCAAGTAAGCAAAATTAAGCAATATTGCCTATATGCTGACTTGTGTCATTCATTGTTATTGTGGCAAAATCACATTTGAGTGACATGTACAAATTTTGCCTTTGGGTTCAGTGTTGTAAATATGTATTTAGACAACCTTAATCAATATGACTGAATTGACTGTATAGTGCCAAGATGTGCAATGTTTAGGCTATCATGGGTGGCAATTACTAGATAGGTACAATGTTCATGTATTCCTCAATAAAATCAGTTGAATGACAATGTTGCTGTGCAAATATTCTCACAGAACCCACTGCCCCTGAAATAAGTTGAGGGAATTGAGTGGGTAATATGTTTGGATGTCTGTTGTGATGCCTGTTCTACTTTTTACTTATACTGAATTATAGGGCTGCATGATTCTTGTTAAATATGAACCATGATGTTTCTTCAATTCTCACACAATTCTTTTCCTAAAACAAGTATTGCCCTCTTAACCCTTTAAGACCTGGAACGCATCTGTGTCACTTCTTGATTTGAGCTAAAAAGCATTATTTTACACTTTGGCTATTCAAAAATAGCAGATATACAAGCTCATACAAGCTTGTAGATCTGCTATTTTTGAAAAGTGAAAATGTGTGCAAATCTTTGAAAATATTGTTTAAAGCGAACATTTTAAATCTTTCTAAATATGTTGAGATGGGGGTCGGCGGCCAAATACATATAATTTTGGCGGTCCTAGACATGAAAAAGTTTGAGCACCAGATATAGAAACATATGTTTTTTCTGAAAACTGTTGGTATTTAGAAGACATTTGTAGAATCGGCTTCAGGTCTTAAAGTATATAAGTGGCGAGTATAAGATGTGCTGTCAGTAAAAAGGGCATTAAACATAACATATCCAAGCACACATAACGCAGTATTTCAAAATGCTGAACTTAAACTTAACCTGAAGGCCTACTGCAGAGTGCAGACTATCAACACTTTGAGGCGTAAGCCTGATTTATATTTCTTATTATGACAGTGTTGCTCGCTGAAAATAGGTCTCAAGCTCCCACTGCATTTATCTGTCGGCTGGGATTTTGACATGTTTTTGTCCTTCATTGCTAAATTATTTCATGGTGACATCTGGGGTGGTTGTAGAAAGTTATAGAGTGTCATCTTGCGTTGCTTCAATGTTTCTCAAAGCACTGCTTGCGAATTATGATTGGAAAAAATCCACACTGAAATGTGCTCCTTAATGTAGAAGCACAACTTCACTCTCTGGGAATTGTCCTTAGTCACTCATTTCTATAGCTTGAAAATGTTGTGCCATACGTTCTGTCATAGACTGTCCGAGTAGGCTAATCTGTTTCTGCTTCCTTCGACACGTGTGGTGTGTTACTTACTATAGTAACACGATAATGAGACCACTGGAATGGACTGTGTAACGTGAATGTTGAATTCATGTGTATTGATTGACAATTTGATTGAAAAAAGAATGTTCATAAGCAAAGTCAACACGTGAATGCAGTGTGATGTAAATGGAATTATCATTTAGAAATTAGATTGCATAGATGTATGAGTCAAGTGATTTAGTTTTGATTAATCATGCAGACCTATTAGCAGTGTTCCAATCTTCATAGAATGTTTATCAAGACGACTGAGTAATTCTTTTTTTCTTCCAAATTCATCAGCTGTTCTCCATGATTGACATGAAGCCTCCAATATCCCGTGCTAAGATGATGTCTGTAACCAAATCGGCTATAAAAGCTATTAAGGTAAAGTGGATCAAATTTTTATTTTTGAATTATACACACATATCTAAGTATTTTCTTTGAACTATGGCTGTTATAGGAAAACATGGTGGCTGTTGAGATTTCATAAAACTGATTAAACCACATTTCACAAAACAATGGAACACGGCCGAAAAAACATGTCCTTTCACAAAACAAACTTAGAAAATGGAAAACGATGACATTTCATGAAATGAAATGGGTAGGCTGTTTATTGGACCCTGTTGATCCTACACTACACACCACCACTGTCTTAAAGTATTGACATTTGATGAATAAAATGTATATCAAGAGGTGTGTTAAATCTACTGTGACTATTAATCCTCTTGCCAAAATAACCGATTTGATTTACAATGGCAGTGTTGATATCATGAGATGAGGGTGTAATTACTGTATACTTTCTGCTTCTTCGTTTCAATGGTGCAGTTTCATAGACTATCTAACCAGAACTCTTATAGGACGAGACTACTGATTTCTTAATTTGATAAATACCACGCACATGGTAATTAATTACTGACCTTGCAGACATTGACTGTCATGGTCCATGCTACAATGTATTGAGTACTCCAGAGGGATTTGTGCATGGATTCTTTTTTAATTTGTTTAAATATCTTGATTTCTTGCGTCCCTAATACCGCATTACCAAACTGCACCCTTAGAAAAGTGTCTGTTTGAGAAAGAAGTTTATTCTGACCTTAATTACACCGTGATCCGTGACCGTGATCTGTATATCATATCTGGTTGAGGAAAAATGCATGTTATTGCAAATGCACGCAATAATTCGGCCAGTGCTGGGTACCGAAACCTGAACATGCTGATAGACACAACGCAAAGTCACGCGTTGTCTGTGCAACAATCCCGGCGGGCAAGTTGATAGCGCTGCATATCAAGTCAGAAGTAACACATGCTGGGGAAATACAAAATTCAAGAAATTCAGAAATTAATACGATAAAGTGTAGGAATGATCAACACTGATTATGTCCATTAACCAGTAAGAATGATTGTCCTTACCTTTTCGTCTGTTTTGTGGAGTAGTTGTTGCTATTTTGTGCCAGTTTTCTTTTCTGAAAAAAATATTATTTTGGGGGGCATTTCTGCTTTATTTTGATCAGTGTAGAGAGACGGGAAAGGTGAGAGAGAGAGAGTAGGGGAGTAACGTACAGGCTGGCCCAGGAATCAAACCAGGGCATTAAGAGCCTATGTGGTACATGCTCTAGCTAGCCACTCTGCTATCGGGTCGTCCGCTCGTCCCCTGAAATGTTTTTGCTATATTCTTTTTGCGTGTGTAAAATGTTTGGATGTATTCATTAATTTGTGGAAACTGGTGATAATGTTGTGTCTTGGACTTCCCGGCCCCTGTAGGAAGATGATCATGGTTCTTGTGCGATTTTTATAAAAAAAAAAATGTTTACCTTCCATTGAAGCATCACAGGCTAGGGGTTTTATCGTTTGTTTAGACACTGCATTTGGTTTTCATGCAAGAACTGTGTGCTGGCAGAGGCTTTTAACCCATTAATACCTAGAACGCATCTGTGTCACTTTAGATTTCTTTGGCTATTCAAAAATAGCAGATATACAAGCTCATAGCGCGGCACCGAGTGCCGCGCTATGAGCTTGTAGATCTGCTATTTTTGAAAAATCGTGAAAAAAAAAATTCTGATTTTTTTTCAAAAAACTGTTAGGATTTAGAAAGCATTTTTAAGAATCGCCTCAGGTCTTAAAGGGTTAATTGCCTTGTTCAGATGGGAGTTAGTACCGCTGATTGGATTTGAAACCGGGTCAAGGACTATAGCCTTATTGTCCGGGCCGGGTGAAAAGGTCCTCATGTACGCAATTGTGAAGTCCTGCAAATTAACAATAAAGGTTTGGTTTAGGATTTTTTTGTGTTTTTCCTTTTTTCCATGGAAATCTTCCGAATGTTTGAGAACCTTCTTATTGTAACATATCCGTTTTAGAATCATTGAATAGTTTAAAATATTTCGTAAACAGAGCTGTGTTTTTGTGTTTCCTTACATCCTTCTGAAGGGTGTTTCCTTACATCCTTCTGAAGGGTGGAGCCACACATTAAACATGTCAAAGCCAACTTTTACATATGCAGGCCAGTTTCTGATGGCTAATGTGTGGCTATCGTTCAGGTTTCAGCCAGACCCATAGAGAGAGAGAGTTATATCACGCTTTGATCTTTCCGCAAAGCGGGCCGCTATGGGCTGAAGTCCCTCATTGAGATCGAACAAGCATTTCCGCATTCCATTCTTACAATGGGAGTCGACGCTAGTGTCGTCACTCTCATATTAGATTACGCTGGTGTCAGCTACAGATCACCAATAGGTCATGGGTGTGGGGAGGGGTGGAGTTTAGAAGCCCTTACCTGAAAACTTCACAAACTTTGAGAGCCTTTTACTCTCAGATCCAGTTTAACAACTTTCAAATAAGCATATCTTCTTCAAATGTTTTCTGATTTCAATGAATGACATCATTTGAAAGCTTACATTTTGTGCTTTCATAATCTGCAAAAAGATGTAAAACTAGAAAATGTGCTCCTCGGAGCACAAGTCTCCGCCAGCAGACTATAGCAATTATATTATCATAGCAATAACTAATGAGATACAGTAGGGTAAAATATATATCTTTTAGTTAAACAAAAAGTTCTAATACTTGTCTTCCAATGTTAAAAATAAAATAAGATGGGAAAAAAGAGATTAAAAAAAGATTCATATATTTACTAGTAGATGAGTATGCTTTCTTAGCTTTGGCCTTCTGCGCCTTTGCTTGACCAATGTTAGGTGTTCTCAGAGGGAAACACACACGCACAGACGGGTGATTTGGACTTACTGAAGGTACTGTTCCAATCAAGTCTGATTGATCCTGTTTTACCTCACTTCAAAAAGTAGGGGCTTTTTGAAGTGACACACCTATTTATAGAATTTTATTTCGTCACGCATCCCTCTAGCCAATCAGAGGCATTGGTGTCAACAAATTGACACGTGTCACGTGGAGCTTGCCCAATGTTAGCTTGGCTAACAATGTTTGCTCACACACGGCGGGACGAAGCGAAAACATATTCTCCACCTTCGGCGGAGACAATTACCAATGCCCCCTTGTGTCCTAAAGCACTGTACTTGGTGCGATGAGGGGTTATTGTGAGTCACTGGGGCACCCCACGTTGCAGAGTTTTAAATTTGAAATATGTTAGGAGTTACATTCATTCATTTTCTTATTTTGTTTTGAATATTTTAAGTGAGAATATGCATGTAAGACTGGTTTTGATTCTATTTCTCTTCTTAACCAGCACTATAAACAAATGGATGTCAGCTTGCTTTGATTGTATGTATTAGATGTCCCGATGCCATTTTTTCCTTTCCGATCCCACAACTTGTGTATAGGCTGATACGATCCGATACCAGAGGGCTTAAAACAATAATAATATATATTTTTTTTCTTCTTTTGAAGTCCACCGACGTAGTCAAGGGGCCGGGTTTACGTTCGTCTGACTTGACACGTGCTATGCTAAGCTTTGAACGTTCACTAAACGTCAGTAGGTAGGGTACTGGCACGGCTGTTTTGAGCTGCTTTCTTGTATTTTCATACGTTGGTCAGGGACTAGTAGGGAACCACAGCACATGCAGAAAAGGTCTGCGGGTGTTTTTTATCTAGATATCGCGGGTTGGATGTGCCCGCGCTCATCTCACGCACACCCGTAGTAGAGTTAAATAGTCGCAAAGTTTGTCTACTGGGAAAGAATGCTTGTATGAGATGTTTAAGCCACTGACTGCAGTTGTGAGTGTGTGAGTGAGTGATATGCTCGGACAGATATCTTGTGTTGTGGTTATAGCGAACTAAAGACGATTGCGTCCTCAGAATCAACGTGCACATTCCCGGTCGGGTAACTCAAAAGCAAACTCCACCTGCCAACCGTTACATAGACTAGCGTACTCACCGATTCAGATATGACCCAAATAAGGAGTATCGGACACATTTCCGATCCTAGTATCGGTATCGGGACATCTCTAGTATGTGTAATGTACTGAACAAAATGGCCATATTACCATAGCAGCTAATGAGTATCCTTTGGGTTGCAAATACTCATTATTTCACTCATTTATCAATACAATATTTATCATCTTACCACAATAACTAACCAATACAAATTTTAAATGATAGAATTTAAGGACATGCAACTAGGGTTGGGTATCATTTGTGTTGGGTTTGATCTGATAGGGTGCTAAACCGATACTTTTAAAACTCTGTTTGTCCCTGATCGATATTCATAATATTATGCACATGTACTACTACGCTGGAATGAAAAGGGATGTTGTGAATCCTTACTGTTATTATATTATATACTTAATTAAGGAAATCTACAAGCCCACAACACATATTATGCATTATACACATTATGAACTTGTAGATCGGCTACTTCCGGCATTATACGATGGATTATATAAATTGAGCATTGTGCATCGCTCTGCTTTCAAGTGTATCGCATGAATCGCCAGATAATTTGTAAAATGTTGTCCCCCATTTTACAAATTGCATGTCCCGGTGATGGAAACCTGCAGCCACACAGCTTATACTGTTAAGCTGTAAGCACATTGTCTAACTGTGTTCAAGTATCTAACTTCTGTCATAGCAAGTGTAATGTTGTTTCCTGGTCACTCTTGCAGTGATGCTTTTGTTGCTTTATTGTCACATCACAGGTGTAAAGAAGTGGGTGAAATAGTTTTTTGTGTGCAAGCTCCATCATTGTTGATTTCAGGAAGAGGAAAAAGAAAAAGAGGGGGGACAGGGAGAGCAAAGAGAAAATAAATCAAACGGTCCCAGGCAGTGTTTGTCTTTGTATCTGTGTTATGTGAAAGTGTAGGCTTGGCTCCAGTTGCCTAGCTTGGAACACCCGTTTCCATTCCCCTTGTCATCAGTTACACACCTGCCTGCGTAGGTGATGGTAGTATGTGGGTGGAGGTGGGGTGCTAACCCCCTGGCTATGGGTTGTGTGCCTCCAGGCTCCAATGTATGTGCCAGCTCAGCTCTTGGGTACACCTTGAAGACCTCCTCTGTTCACTGTATTTCATCTCATTGATGGCACAATGGCATAGTATGCCATTTTTTAATTCCATTTAATAAAGAAATACAAATATTTTCTTCCATCACTCATAATGTGGCCTACATGTCAACATAACTGTTTTTTTAGATTAATGTTGATTTTCTTTTCTTCATTAGCTCTACAAGCATGTTGTCCAGATTGTTGAAAAGTTCATCAAGAAGGTAAGTTGACCGGCATACCCTATTAACAATTATCAGACACTTAAGGTTTCAATATGCTGTGTAAAAAATGGATGCCACGGGATGGACACTAACTATTACTGTTCTTAATTTTTCCCCCTTTTTTCATCAGTGTAAGCCAGACTTAAAAGTGCCTGGGTTGTATGTGGTTGACTCCGTTGTTCGACAGTCCCGCCATCAGTTCGGTATTGACAAGGATGTGTTTGGACCCAGATTCTTGAAGAACTTCATTGATACTTTTCAGAATCTTTACCTCTGTCCTACGGAAGATAAGGTAGTCTATGCTTTTGATGATTAACTTAGAAGGAAGCTGAACATTGTTAAGACATGTCTTTATAGTGTGCGTATTGTATCATTTCAGAGCAAAATAGTGCGTGTCCTTAACCTGTGGCAGAAGAATGGAGTGTTTGAAATGGATATCATTCAGCCTCTATTGGACATGGCCACTGGCGCCTTTGTGCCTGCTCCGTCACAAGCAGCCGCAGGTAAAGAAAAATATGTTTTTCTGAAACTGGCACGTTATTTCAAATATACTAGCACTTATAACATTGGAAATCAAACTTTTTGAAACGTATGTGTTGGCTGCTTAATTTCAATAAAACAAACCGATTTGAATGGCTATATGGATTAGGTTTATAACCGTTCTGAAACAGAAAAAAATATTAATAAGACCACATCTCAGTACCCGACCCAAGGCTGAAGGGTTTAATCATTTGAACTATTAAAATAATCTATGACTGCAACCTATAATATTGATCAAATTGGAGTATAAGGAGAATGGATGGTAAAACTTTTTTTCTCTCCTGTAAATCATTAACCAAGGCTTTTATTGTCACATGCACTTAGTGTAAAATACAGCAGTAACAACATTGCAGGCAGTGAAATTGCCCCTTATTTGCCACCTCCCTAATATGAAATTGTTTGCATCTAAAGACGTACTCACGTTTACTTTTGTGCATGGAAATCCATTTGCTCAAATGTATTGCGTACATGTAAAGCCACTGTGTTAACATATGTTCCTCTTTCCTGGCAGTTTCAACTACTGCACAAATAGAGTCACAGCCCCCTACTTCCGCTGCCTCAACTGTGGCGTCTGTGTCCCAGATGCCTAATGCTGATGCCTTAGCTGCAGTAGCACAGCTGTTTCAATCCACACAGGGACAGGAGGTGAGCCAGAGATTAAAGTGATCCACTGTAAGCAACTGCTACCACTAAATGACTCATTGCCTCACCTCACCTCTCCTTTTCTCATTAGTTGCATAAAATGCTTCAGAACTTGCAACAAGACAGGGCCATGCCTACCTTTGTAAACAACATATCGGCCCATGACCAGATGCCTGCAGCCCAACCCATTTCCAACAGCACACACACAGAACAGAAAAGCTCTTTGGCCAAGGTACCAGTCTTAACCCAGTCTTAACATTGTTTGCTAATATCTGTGTGTGTGTGTGTGTGTGTGTGTGTGTGTGTGTGTGTATGCGTGTGTCTGCCTCATTACGGTCCACTTTGCATTTCAGTACATACAACAGTCAACAAACTACTTTGCCAGTTATTCATTTCTGTTACCAAAAGTCACAGTGGAATTTTTTAATGAGTAGAGCAGTGCAAAAGTTGTTTAAAAAAAAGAGACAACTTTGATAATATGTACTGTACCTTGATGTTAATTTTATTTTCTACTTGTATTTACTCTTCACATTATTTAATAATGCATTTGTGTTTTCTTAGACACTTCTTGACCGTTTTGATTACGATGACGAGCCAGAGGATGCGAAAAATAAAGACCTCAGTGGCCAACCTCAGTAAGTTCATAAAAATAACCTCAGTGCCAATACTATGTGGGTGGCTATGTATGAGAAAATGGCCAAAACGTGTGTACCGTACTTCTATCTACAGTAGGCACAATGTGGAAAAACAACTACAGTTGTTGCCCACCGTCTCCATTATAATACAGTATAATAGAGACTGTAATTACCAAATGATGATCATGAAAACTATTACTTTACTTTATTTGTTTATTTAGACAGGACAGAGCATATTAATGAACGTCACATGAACGTAAATACACCGGATTTAGCAAAGATGCTAATTTTCATCCGCAGTCCTCACACAAAACATAAAAACAGAAAAACAATAACATCAGAAAACAGACAAACGGTGAAATACAATTACATTACATCACATAGCCTAAAAAAAACCTAAAATATGATCACAAATGGTTGCAGCTTTGGTTTTCAAGCAACCATCTTTTCACATTGAATTTAAAAGATGGAAATGTAGCACAATCCCTTATATGTAGAGGAAGGCCATTCCATGCTACACAACCCTGTACTGAGAGGACATTTTGACCGAAGGTTGTTTGCCGGTGCGGCACTTCACAATCTCCTCGAGTGGTTGCTCTGGTACTGATTCCTCTTTCAGGCTTCCTTTTAATGAATTCCCTTAGGGGGGGCGGGCACAGACCATGTAAGGTCTTGTATATGACCCCAACCTGTTTGAACTTTTTGAAATTGTCGAAGCTAAAAAAATTGAGCCCCCTGAGTATGTTACAATGATGATAAGAGTGAGGCTTCCTGTCAAACACCTTGAGCGCACTTTTGTAGAGCTGTTCGATGGGTTTTAGGATCGTCACGCCAGTGCAAGACCAGTTTGTAAAACAGTACTCAATGTGTGATAGGATCATACAGTGAAGATACGATCTGGCAGCTCCAACTGTCAGGAAGGGTCTAATTTGTTTAACATTTTGAAGGTTGAATTTAATCGTATTTGTGACTTTCTTCACATGTTTTTTAAAAGTTAGGGTTGAGTCTAGTATGACTCCGAGGTACTTGAACTCTGGGACAAGTTCAAGTTCCTCCCCACCCAGAAACACATTTGAGGACTCCAACACAACTGGTCTTTTGGAGAAGGCCATGCAGACTGTCTTTTTGGCATTCAAGAGCAGACATGAATCTATAAGCCAGTCTTGAATGCTTGTCAGAGCTGAGGTTATTGTAAAAAACGTGCTTTGATTTGTCACCGTTTCATCCCATTTCATTACTCCCACTACTGAGTAGTGAGTATTAGGGCATGTAACAATTCACTCAACTCACAATACGATTTGAATCACAATACTAGGTTCACGATACGATTTTTCACGATTTATTAAACACAAAATTATTTTCACAAAGGCAAAATTATTTTCCAGACAAATATATGTTTTCATTATTTCTCTTACACAAATCCAGTTTTCTTCTCTTCATTTTTGTTTTATTTTTTACAATACTACTGTGTTTTCTCTTATCCTCTTTTAAATGAAGTAGCTAATGATTGAAAACTATTTTTTTAAATTATCAATTCTCTTACAAAGATCCTGTATTTTATGCTCTCTTTTTTTATGCTCCCTCTGCTGTTTGCATCGCGATATTTTTTTTTTTAATCGATCAATTTAATTTGTTACCAGTTTGAATCGATTTTAATCGATTTACGATAAATCGTTACATGCCTACTGAGTATTCATTATCCTTGATGCTGTTTGTCCATCTTTAGAACTCAGACTCCGTGTCACATACTTTTGTGTCATTACAGCGCAGTCCCAGGAACTGTTTTCAATCAATTTCCTGGACGGATGCCAAACATGGAGAATTATCATCCACATATGGGAGAGACTGCCAGTAATGAGGTATTTAAAATTGTTGCTCTGACATGGTACCTACTTAGTTAGATAAAATGGAATATTATCAACACGATTCTTACAAATAGGTTCCAATTAGATGCTTATTATAGATGCCAATTAGTACTGCTTTTAATATAAAATGAACACTTAAATCTACCTGTGTCTCGAATTCTCCACAGCACTCTGGACATATGATGCACGATGTGCCTCAGATGATGCCAGATGAATACTCGTCTATGAATGAGTCATATTCACGGGTAAAGCATCAGATTTATTTCAGGTTTTGCTCAAGGAATGTGAGCTTCTCTGTTTTATGTTTCTATTCGTTGAGATGGCGGACGTGTGGATGAAATACAATTGCCACATATGGTGTTGGTGCTGCTTGATTAATCAAAAATAATTGAAAAATGTCATGTTTCACAGTTAAGTAATGGTGAAACTTATTTGGTTAGCTGTTGCACGTTGCCCTCATGTCTTCACCGGTATCAAATGGTTGATAACATTGTACAACTCATCTTCCCATCCATCGTACTCAAAGACATGACGTGGGCTATGACGTTATGGAATTTCTATTACCGTGGTGAAAAGGCAATGTGTCCTGGCGGTTAACTGCACCCTCAAAAATTAAGGAAATAAAGTAATAGAATAATTACTAATTAAAGAAAATTGTTGTCACAGCCCTAGACATGGCATGTCAAGGAAATGATATAGAAACATCTGGCTACAGTTCACCACATACTATTTCCTGCTTTTGCACTGTGTACGTATATTATACTTTGGCCATCCTTCTACAGCATGTAGCATGTATAAGTATATTTTCTCCAATATCCACTTGAACCCCAGCGTCTCCATTCTGGGGGCGAACATTCAGTGAAAATGGCAGATCTTTTAAGCGTTATGAGCTTTTTTCTGCGAAGAGATTTGGTATAGAGGGGAAAAAAAGAGCTGACCAATTGTAGAGCCCTGGGAGATCCCGGTCAACTAAGTATATAGGGATTAAGTGGATATACAATGGTTATACTGTATATCTAAACAGTATAGTTATACTGTATATTTTACCTCAGTGACCCAGCCCCGCTATTCACAGAAATGGTTTTGTTTGTGTATATTGATACTGTTGTTTTTGGCTCGCCTATAAGTTGAAGAATTTTCTACACTAACACACTTTACATTTTATTACTACTTGCTGTTCAGTAACCTTGTTTTATAAACTTCACCTACTCATATTATACCTTGATTTTATTATATATATTTTTCTGAGTTGCTTCTCAGAGGGAAGCCATCTAGAATAGACACTACTTTTGTTTTATCATTTTTGAAATATTTAATTCTAATCAAAGTCAACAGGCAATATTTCTGTCATAGGTGTGTTATAGACTGACTCGCATGTGTTTTTAAAAGGCTACAATTGAAAAGTACGATTGATGATTCTTCTTACCACAGTGTTTATTTTTTTCCTTGCACACAAGTGTTCCTTCTGAAGCATTCTTAAGCTTTAGAGTGTGATTATATTATGATTAAATATGTTCCTTTTCGTTGTCTCTGTAGGAGGGTTCAAGAGAGGAGTCCGCGAGGAGGGAAGGCAGGCACAGAGGATATGGTCGGCGATCCAGGTCCAGATCTGGCTCCAGGTGAGCCCCCCCCCCCCAAAAAAAAGACTTCACTGGCCAATCAGTGTCATAACATTTCAAAACAACAATGGCGGCACTCAGCGGTAATGTTGTGCAGTCGTATCGATGTGGCTTTTAAAACTTGGTGAATAGAATCCCAGGAATGAATAAAGGCAACATTGTGCTTTGAATGCGACAGGTTGAAGAAATATCGACCAACATACTTTTACTGTGTCTGGTCAGTTAGAGATGGTTAGCAACATAGCCAGTGCAAGCCTTGAATAGATTGGCCACCCTGATAACGTGCTCACAAATGCTCCCCATGTGGGTCGAGCTTGACAATGACTTCACATGCTTTTACTATTGTGATTTGGTTAGGAGATGAACCAGTATTAACCAATGGCCAATGACTCCCACTTTGGTAATGCCCATCTCAGAAAACGGCTGCATTGAGATGGCTTTCAGACTGAGGAATGGAGTGAAACAAGTGTCGGGCAAGGGCCTGTGCCTGTGCTCACGATGGAGGCAGTTTTTGGGGGTCACTGGTTAAATTGACCACACAGGGTCGCTGCAGGCACAATTTCCATGTTATCGTTCAGCTTATCGTTCAGCATATAACATTTTTGGCCCGCCCATTCCCGCCCTCAGCTATTCAGAAACCGCCCGCTCCTGTGAGATTTGCTTTGGGTCGCGCTTGACCGCCACAATCCCAATCGAGGGCTCTACAGGAAACCTGATTCCTGAGTGGCCGTTCTACGTCCCGCCCACTATGGCAGCGTTGCGGCGTAACCTGATACACCCTTGTATGTACTTGAAAGACAGGGAATCAATCACTATCTGCTTGTTTATGTGCAGACAGTTTAATGATAAATGACATGGATGTTATCAGTTCCATTGCCAACACATGCTGTCCTCTTAAGCTAAGTCAAGACCGGGTCAAATTTACCTTGTTTTCTCAAGGTAAAATATAACTATTCAACTCGCAGTCTGACAAGGTTGATAATGATGATTTTATCTTTTTCATGTGTGACGGGTCAACATGAGGATTCTTGACATGACCATTTCAAAATTGAGCTGTGTGCACTGTGCAAGCATTATGCTCCGAAAGGAAAGTTATCTAAGACGAGTATTGAGGAAGATTCCATGTTTCTGTTACATGAATGTAGACATCGGCTGGTCGTGCTGGATGCTAGTTCTACCCACTGGTCACCGGGGTAGGCAGCATTCAATGCGGAGTGTTGGCTCTACCTTTTAATTTGTGTACAAGCCTACCAATGTTGAAGTGGCTACACAACATGTGTACTGTTTATAGATTGTTAGACAACAGCATTTTTGACAAATTTTGTTTAATTCACCCAATTTCTGTGCTTCTTTTCAAACGAGATTTTCATGCCGCTATTCTGCTTCAAATCTAGTCCTACAGTATATTGTGCTGATCAGAGCAACGGTCACCACATTTGAAGAGTTGTACACTGCTGTAACACTTCGCCTGTGGTCCCTAACAGGGCTCCTGGGGGCCACACTTCGGCCGACCCATGAACAGTATTTGTGCCAAGTTTGGTGTGGATTCGATCAATGGTGGGCCTGTGGACACCGGGGGCCCCTGACATGGCCCCTGTTGTGACTATTGTCATAGCAGACCCCTGAACAGTGTTTTAAGCCAAGTTTGGTGCGTAACAGAGCGCCGGTGCGCCTGTGGCCATGTGGTGGTGTGGCTATTCTCATAGCTGATACCTGAACAGTGTCTGTGCCATGTTTGGTGCAGATTCTCTGGTGAAATATGCACTAATGAACATTGTTCAATATGGTTCGTTGCAGATCTCCCAGGAGGAGAAGGTCGAGGTCCACGTCTCGCTCGAGGAGGTCACGCCATCGACGCTCTCGTTCCCGTTCTAGAGAACACCGCAGGAGATCACCCAGGTCTCGTTCCCAGGAAAAGAAGGAAAAAGAGCGTAGACAGAAAGGTCTTCCTAGTATGAAGAACCAGACACTTAGTGGTATGTACCGATATATCAATAACAATATTAATTGTAAAACAATATGTAGGTGGCACTGGCAACTGGATATTCAACCCAAAAAGTACTCGGTCAGGACAGTGAAAATCTAAATTGTTTTGGCTCAGGTGCACTTTTATAGCATTTGTAGATTTCTTGTCATAAAGAATATTTTGAGAAAGCATTCTTGTGCTTGTCTTATTACTGTTCTTGTTAAAGTTGCCTGATAAAATTAAAGCTGGACTACGTAACTTCTCTTTTGTTGTGATTTACAATGTTATTTTGTCAAATCTGTATGGTAATACAATATCACTTAATACTGTACAATTGGGGTGTTGTATTTGGTCTCCCTGCTCTTCTATTGAGACATTTAGATCCTGGGTCTGGTTTGACACGACTCATTGGCGATGTCATCCCTGAGCAAGCAGGCAGGCTCCATTAGCTCATTTGTTAAAATGTCAGCACAATGTCAGAGACCCGTGTTTGAATCTGGGGTAGAACAGGACATCTTTCATCATCTTTTCCTTTTTTTTATTATTAATTTCTTAAGTAAGGCACTTTCATTTACCTTTTTTTTTTAAAAACTTTACCTTTAACCTTACCTTTTACCCTAGGCATATCACTTGGCAAAAGCTATCTATTGCCACAGCCGCTTGCTGTCAGTTATCTTAGTATACTTATTGTCGCTTTGGATAAAAGCGTCTGCTAAATGACTGTAATGTAATGTAATACCCTTTAGGTTCAAGTATAATTTCTTCCCATGATTTCTGAAATGTTTGTCCTTTTTTGTAGTTTGCAGCACTACACTGTGGGTAGGACAACTAGACAAGAAAACGCAGCAGCACGACGTGATGTCCCTTCTGGAAGAGTTCGGGCAGGTTGATTCCATCAATGTAAGTTTTGACATCGTGAAGTATATTGTTCAATTTGAAGGCTTGAATAAGGTTGAGTTGACGTTATCCATTGCCTTACTGTATTTATTCACTCTTGTCTAGATGATTCCGCCCAGGGGTTGTGCTTACATCGTTATGGTTCACAGACAAGATGCCTTTACAGCCCTGCACAAACTCAGTAGTGGGCCATATAAAGTCCACCAGAAACCAATCAAGGTGAATACATTTCAACACACTGATTTCCACTGCGTATGTGTATTGACCAAATGTTTGGTAGTGGACACAACTTAATGATTATTGGATATGTCATTCTTCTTGCCTAGATTGCTTGGGCTTTGAACAAAGGTATAAAGTCGACACACAAAAAGTTCTGGGATGTGGAGCGGGGCGTCACCTACGTTCCTTGGAGCAAAGTCAAAGTTGAGGAGATCGAGAGCTTTCGGGAAGGAGGCGTACTGGATACAGAAACATTTAATCCAGGTAACCACTGAATCCTTTTCCTAACTAACCACTTGTTCTTGTATAGGTGGGAGTGATTGTGTTTTGATGGCATGTTGTGTTCTCCCTCATTCACTGATTCTTTTTTTTCCTGTGTGCACAGAGTGGAATAATGTTCTTAAGGACATCAATAAACCAGCTGTAAATGGAGCCTTGGAAGGTGAAAGGGCAGATGGAGGAGCTGCAGCTCAGATTCAGGTAATACTAATATGGTTTTATATGAAACTCTTCTTTAGTAGTACATTCATCGTTTGTTGTGCTGGCTGGAGATTGATTTGCGAAAAGACCAGCTCTTATGGATATATAACAGTCACATTTTAACCACATAGTTGATTAATACACATTTTAAGAACAAAATTACCTTAAAACTGCTTGAAAGGCCACTTCTTTGATTCTGTCTTTCTATCCAAGTGTTTTTGTCAGACTAAGTTGACTGAATAAAACATGGTGGATCAATCTGTCATTTGAGATATAGTTCATTTAAGAAATGGTGCTAGGGTTCACAACATTTTAAAGTTTGAAATACTTGATACTACATCATTATCAAATAATATCAACAAAATTGTAATGGTCTCCCACCACCTTTTCCCTGTGGGTGGATTTTGTCATCTCAGCAGTAGTTACTAGGGGTAAAGGGTATTGCCTTTACCCCTAGAAGGTAGAAGTGACGACTAGGTAGCTTCTGCTTGAATAATAACAATCAATTTAACTTGGCACACACCACTAGAATTAAGTGGAACAAACGGAGGACGTCTGACTTACAAGATTAGGGTCAGGCTCCTAGGGGTGGGACGATAAGAGTAACTCACGATACGATGACCATATTTGGCGACGTTGCCCTTTTTAAAAGTCTTCTCTCTGCTTAGTGTGACAATATCACAGTATCATGTTCCGTATACATACTGTACATTCCAAGTCATATGAAACGCAGAGCAACGTTTTGGTGAGCACACATATTACAAGAAAACTAATGGCTTGCAAACAAGTTCTACCTGACTGAAAGGATGATCAGTAGCCTGCTTGTTGTAATAAAACAAAGATAGTTGGTGCCAGTGTATCGATAACGTATCCCGAGAGGAAGTACGATAACGTATCGCAGTATAGATTTTTCTTGTCCTACCCCTAACATAGTTTGCAGTTGCATCTGTCTTTTCAACATTGCAGAGATCTCGTTCTGAATTAAAGTGCACATTCAAGCAGTGATATTTCTGAGTTTGACTGCATTGTTTCTGACATGTTGCCATTAGCTGTGCACATCATTGTTGCATTACCAATCAGAGTGCAAACACAAGTGGAAAATCTGTGATGCGATCAAATGGTGTACAACATTGCTTTACAGGACAAATGAGGGGCACAAAGCCTCAAATAACCTTTGGCCACAGAGAATGGTCATTTCTGATGGGCCAGAGGGTGTTCATTATTTTCAGATTACTTTTACGTAGTGTCCTCATCGCCATCTAAATTAACACTTTTACTAAAGATTGTGATGTATTATGTTATTTAAGTGAACATTAGCCACAAGCTGTCACAAACAACGATGCTTTTCAATATAACTGTCAACTTGAGGGAGCATAAAACGTGATATATTTTTCTGTAAAGTAACATTCCACGGTTGACTAAGATAGTGCCAACACAACATTTCTATTCAGAGAGTGTATTGCCCCAAAATATGAATTAACACTACTTATACTCAGCCAAGCAGGATAATCAAAGCCGAGCAGTTATGAAAAATAATGCACTCTGCAGAGACAAATATAACATCTGCAATCATGCTTTATTTTTTGATTATCCCTTACATGACAGTTGTTTGAGATGGGGAAATATCAATAGGATAATTCACAAGCAAGCACAAAAAGAAGGGATAGAATGATAGTATTATGACAGGCTGTCCCTCTTACCCCCAAGATTCCTCAACTAGAAGATAGTTGTAAGGCTTTCTGTGTTTCCTAGACATTGAGACTTGCTGTGACCATTGGCTCAGAAGGTGCGACTAAATATTTGTGTATACTGAGTCGTCAGACATCAGTACATCCCATCTTGCTTTTCTTTAGAGCAGTTACAGATCACTCTACAAACACTTTAAACAAGGCCCATTAAACAACACGACTGGTTAAATGCAGCTTCCATGTTTCTCTATTGAATAAAAATGTGTTTTTGTGATGAAGGTGCTTAGGAATTTAGGTGACACACATGGGGGACATTTCTTTTTTTAAAGAACCAGTATCAATCAGATTGATCAGCCTTAAAAAGAAAGAAGGCACCTGGGAGTGCAGACCCTGCTCGCACCAACATCTCGTGCTGTGCAACACCTTGGTTGATTGTTTTCTGTTCCTGAGATATGACCGGCTATGTAATTTTGGTGTTCGTTTTGAGATATGCCTGTGGAAAGGCGGTTTCACATTTACATTGAACATGTTTACTCTATGATGTCATTTGATGGCACAGTGGGACATCATGGACTGCAAAGGATTACATCACTTGATTTAATTTTCAAGAGGAATCCAATGCGTAAACCTCATCTTTCTTCGTCTCTGTTCCTGACATGACTTAATGTAATATTTACCTTGCACTTTTCAAACCAAACATTAATCATCTCTTCGGTGCAGCCTACTGATTATTCACGCAAGGGTCAACTAATGATTTTTCAGGGCCAATACCATTATTTTTTTATCCGAGTCTGGATGAACCGATAGATATCTTACTAGTGTTTAATTACGGTATTGTTTTTTATTTTTATTCAGTGTTAAAATTTTACAATGAGACAGAACTGTATTTAAATAAGTATGTTTAACCCATTTAGGGCGGGAACCCCTATTTGTAATTATACCTTTCAAGACGGGAACCCCTTTTGGGGTTGTTGTTGCTATGTACAGCAAATGGCAACATAAATTTTTCTTTACATTCTTGAATAAAAACGTTTTTCAGAAAACTTAGGTCAGGATTTAGGAGGCGTTTTTAGAATCGACCTCGGGTCTAAATGGGTTAATACGATCTCAAACATGCAGCAACTACATTTTATTACATTATTTTGCATGCACTTCCCAAGAGATGATATACTAGACCCATGAGGGTGCAGACTTTTATCAGCCAGAATGTAAGCCCAAACAGCCGATGTTGATTTTTGTTTTGGAAGAACATTTGATCAATAATATTTGATCAATAATCCCAGACGATAATTCGTCGACCCCAACCAGTAATCATGAAAATCCGCCCATCCATTCTTAATTTTGTTCACAGATTGAGACACAATACAGGCAGAAACAAGCGAGTACACACACACACACACACACACACACACACAGAGAGAGTAATTACAATACCCTGCCATGCATCACTGCCAGCAGGGTAAAAAAAAACTGTGAGCCTCAGCTGGGAAAGCAGGGATGAAGCTAGCTTATCGATCTTACACAGTCAAGCTAAATTTAGCCACCTTACTCGAAGTAAAGTTACTTACCGCGACTGTATGACTGACAACTGATGAGACGTGAGTTTGCAATCAGAGGAACCATCCCAAGCTGGGCGAGAAGGTAAGGTAAGCCTACAGCATTGTGAGCCTACGTGGCTTACTCGCCTGCATTTTCATTGAAGTTGGTATAGTTTTTTTGGAAGACTAACGGTGACGCACTAATGGCTTTACAACAGGGCTGTGCAATACTGGATGCCAGTGCATACGACGGGTTTAATGGCATCAAAAACACACGAGGCATGGAGTATCAAAATATTCATGGCATCCATCTCAACTGTCCTCACTAAATGATCTTAAAGAATGAACTTAAAGTGGCTTTGCATTTGAAACATTACGGGGTCTGATATTGTAGGCTTGTGTGACATTTTACAGCCATGATGCCTTTCCACAGTGTCACATTGTTGACAAATAAATGGAGGGCAATATTTGTGGTTGTCATTTGTGATTTCTTCTGTCACCATAAAAAAAAACATTTCTATTGTATACTTTAAAATTCCTCAATATTAAAACGGCATTGCATTCAAATAATTTTAGTTCTCTTGGATATAGATGTAGACTGCAAATGTTTATCATTTCTAAAATGTACTACAGACTCGGTTAACTCATTGACTGCCAGAGTTAAACATCATCTAATGGCTACCCTTGCCAGCGATTCCGAGCGTTTTTTACTAACCTTTAAAATGTCATAGAATATTTTTCTTCCCAAAGATCCACCCACCGATCGCTTTAAAAGACGTAGCCGAGTCTCGTAGAATCTGAGAAAATAAATTGTGCCGCCGCGATAGTCCATTCCATAGTTGTGGGCACTGGGCAGTTGAATGTGGGTTGTTTTCGCCAAAAAGCTACATAAAGCAGAGAAAAATTGACTTCCTGAAATCCTTTAACATTAGGTCAAACAGGGCTGGGTTTGTTGTGATCACATTATCTCCGGGTCTACTGTTCTCCAGAAGTCATAGTATCACTCATAGGTTGGCGAACAGAGCCCTCTAGCGTAAACCATTGAAAACACACACACTGAAGGGGCACGGTGGCGCAGTCGGTAGCGCTGTCGCCTCACAGCTTGAAGGTCCTGGGTTCGAGTCCCGCCGGGGACGCTGTGGGCGCTGGGGGCGTGTCTTCTCCTCCGCGTCATCAGTGCCCATACCCTAGGTGGGATTGGCGAAAGGGCCTACTCTCTGTGGAGTTTGCATGTTCTCCCCGTGTCTCCTAGGGTAGTTAATACCCTCACAAAAACATGTAGTAATCCTGGTCGCTATACCGCCTCCCCCATGACAGCCGGGGCGCCTGATGGAGGGGAAGGGAACTGGTTGGAATAACGTGTTCCTTCCACGCGCTACGTCCAACCAGGGAAACTCTCCCCTGTCAGGTGACAAGAAGGTCAGTTGGCTCTCATGCATTGAAGGAAGCATGAGCTCGGCCCTGGCCTCCCTAGGCTGTGGGGGACTGGTGTAGGGCTGGTGTAGCGCCCAGGATCACTTAGGAAATTAGCACCGGGTGAAAAAAAATGGGTTACAAAAATCGCGGGATAAAAAAAAAACAAAAAAACACGTCATTGGCAGTTTGGACCTCGGGCCAACTGTGGCAGTCAATGAGTTAACACATTTCCTACCTGACGCAGATCTACGTAATTTCAAACAAACCATATTGAACTGCCGATAACAACAGAACGTAAGATCGCGGTTAAAATGTTTTTGTTACGGTGTTACAGACAGCTTTTGTTTTACATGCGTGTCCACATCGTGGCTTCCCTGGGTCTGTGGATCGTCAAAATAAGGTAAAAACACTGGTGGATGAATTAATGAATACCTGGCAGTGAATGTGTTAATATGTGTAGTCGGTCAGTTTTCTTGTCACCTTAGTATAAAATTTGCTTTAGTAACAAGCATTTGGAATAGCATCACCAATTCTCACACAATGTTTTATGTGAGAAGCCCTAGACTCTGGGGCAGAAATTTGGAAATGGGAAATGGATCTGCAAGCTCACAAAGTGGTGAGCCTGTAGATCGGCTATTTTCAGCAACGATATTTGGTGTAGAGCCTAGCATAGGCATGTGGGGGACTCGAGGCAACTAAGTTTATAGGGTTTAAGTAAATTGAATTCAAACATATTGTGCTATACAGTACACCCTGTTATCTCTGGACAAAGGTAAGCAAAGCAAAAGGGTAGTGATACATTCCATTCCATTATAAATTAAGGATAGTCACATATAATGCAACAGACGCTCGGGTGCAGCAGTGGAAAAGTGCCTGCCCACCAGCGCGGAGGTTGTGGGTTTCGCACAATTGGCTCGGGTGAGGGGGAACATTTTCACTGCACGTAATCCTACGGGCTGGGGCAGCACCTGTCTGCAGGGAGTGTTGGACGAGAAGAGCCAGTTCCATATTTCCTCTCTCTTGGGCCGTGTTCGAGAGAGGGAAGCCGGGCCAATGCTCTATATAGCATTAGGCTAATGCTAGTTGTAAATATCCAAAGCTTTCCATGATTCTCTCCTGAAATATGACTTGCCATTTTGACAATACTTCCGAATCTGTACGTATTGCATGGTTTGTATACCTAAATCTCTCCAATAATACAGAAACTTAAAATGGAATGAATGAAATTGAATGTAAAATGGACATCTTAGTTGACACATGAGTGCATTTTCCTTTTGTTGAACCTTTTTTTTAGAGGTAGCGTCAACATGGGATTTGTCAGTTTGTTATCAAGAACATTACCTAAATATGTGTAGATGTAGATGCCAACACCTTTTCTAACAGTAGGCATTGGCTTTGGTTGTGACTTTCTGAAGTCATGACTCATCACACCATCCACCACCAGCCCTTGATCCTGTTTCTCCCCTTCAAGAAGGAAAAATATAACGGTATCATCAGCCAACTTTAAAATATGTCTGTTCTTATAGCTTCTGTGACACACGTTAGTCTACAAAATGTAAAGAAGGGGGAGAGGCAACGTTGAGGCGAACCAGTAGATGAGAGCTGATTTGAGGGAGCACCTCACCTAACGCACTCGCACTGTGACCTTCCAGCTAAAAAGTCCATAATCATCCAATCAATTTAGGATGGATAAAAAATAACAAATGAAACTCTCTGCAAGCAGGAATGGTTGGATAATGAGTACTGAAGATAATTCAAGACTTAAGCTTGCATATTGGGGACTTTCAAATGCTGCCTAGTACAGAACATTTTACAATGTAGCAACACAATCCTCCACTCTATCCGATCAAGGTTCTCAAATGACTTCATAATTTTGATAACTAAAAAAGTCAAAGCTACTGGCATGAAATAATTTAATGCAGTAGTAGTTATAGCCTTGTACAGTAATGGAATGTTTCCAAAGCTTGGGGACCTTCTGCAGCTTAATAGATCGTGTACAAAAACAATATTTAAAAAAAAGTTTTCGTGAGCAGGTACTGAAGCTCTGAATCTGAGCTCTTGGCATGCCCAAAGAGGCTTTACCACCCTCTTCATATATTATGCAGTCTGAAGCTCCCATATGAAATATTCTCATCTTACAATATGCTTATAAGTCGACACTAATGCAGCATAGGCATTATTTTATTTTGCTGCCTGAAGAGTTGCTAGATTGCCTTTAGTGATGGTGTCTGTTCCACGCTCTCTTCATTCCTAACCGTTCATTATAGCGGGCACCTGTCATCACTTGCAAGCCGTTAGGGATGTTTTTTTTTCTGTACCACTATATGAGCACATGTGTTGCAAAGTTTCAGCTCATATTTGCATTTCTTGTAGTAGTGCTGTATTACAGACACAAATCTTTAGATTTTGTTATTCAATGGCTCTTGGCCTTCACAATATGATTAGCAAATCATTTTGTGTTCTGTGACCTGTTTTGTCATTTTCTTCAAAGTAGCGCATATGCATATGTGCCTGCATAAAGCTTCATTCAGAAGAGGACTTTTCAATGCACTATTATATTTAGGCTTGTCTTACTTAGACCGTTATTGTCTTTAAATCTACTGAATAATTAAGTATTTTTAAACAAAAGATTATATGAAAAGACCTCCGCATTTACTTACTGAGATTAGTGATATTCACAATGCAAGAAGCAGTAGGATTTTAGAGCTTGGTGTTAAGTTATAATTTATTGATCCAATGGGGAAATCCGTCCTCTGTATTTGATCTGTCCTAACTATTAAGAGCAGCGGGCAGCTACTCAGCAGCACCTGGGCTCCACCTCAAGTGCCTTGGTCAAGGGCACTGGCAGGAGGAGTATATCCCTAACATGTATGTCTTTTGGTGTGTAACTCCATGAGTTTAATCAAGGACCTGAGGACCAGTATGTTGCTCATGCTGCTGTGAGAATCTCTGAAATCACAGAACCATCCAACGGAAGAAACCTCAAAATAGTGTCTTTGCTATCATCATTTCTTCCCCCAGTGTAAGAAGATTGCTTTGGAATAGGGTGAGTCTCACTGGGCTATTATATTTCATTGAGATGTAGGACCTGGTGACTGTGACATGATTTAACAGTGGTTCTCAACCTGTGGGTCGGGACCCCCAGGGAGGTGATTTGGTTAAGTTAAGGACTTAGGCCTTTTTTTAATACTTCAAATAAAGAAGAAAGGAAAGACCATTACTGCATCAAAAGTGATAAACAAACTACTATAAAAACTGGTCAAACGTTGGAAAGAATTGTGAATATAAAAGATCTAAAGCTCAACGTTTGCGAGGGATTGTGAGCTTGTAGATCTGGTATTTTCACAATATTTATCTGTGGAACAGAGTCAAACTAAATGTAATGCCTTAACTCCTACATTTCCATGTGCTTGTCAGGGTGGGGGGTCTCCAGTTCAAATATTATTTTGATGGTCACTGCCTGAAAATGTTGAGAACCACTGATCAACACATCACTTAAATACTAAGTGCAAGCATGAGACATTTTGGCGTTGGGCCACATTGTCTAATAAGCACATTTATGCTGTAATGCAGTGCTTCTCAAACATTTTGGGTTGAGGGCATCCCTATGCATAATTATTTTTTATCCATAGCATCCCTAAATTACATTGTTAATTTTCACTCCTACCACCTTACACTTTGACATTTAGCATAACAATATGATCGGCTCTACTATACATATTTGTATCATAATTATTACTATTGATGGTGGCCACAACATTAAAATGAGCACACGGGGGAAATAATAAATAATAAAATAAATAAATAAAAGATTTGCTCTGAAATAACGAGTAGAACATCAGAGTATTTGTTTTGTTAGAATTGATTTAAAAAAAAAAAGTTGTACTTGACACGTAAGTAAGCTGATATAACATTTTATAATTGATATCGGTAAATTCCGCAGCACCCCTGGACTGGCGTCCCGGCGCCATGGGGTGCTGCGGTACACGAGTCATTCAGGGAAGTGGACACGTCTCTCTGTCATGTTTGACATGGACTGGCTCTGAGCAGTCCAATCTTTGTAGATCTATATTTGTAAAGGATTTGAGATTCACCACTTTATTTTCACTTTTCCAGTGTTCTGTAATTTTAGAGAAGTTTAAGGAAGCAACCGGAGATGTTCTCCTTTTTGGGGGGGAGGGAGTTTCCTTTTTTGGGGGGTGGGGGGGGGGGGGGAGGGAGGGAGTCCCCACATAAGTCCCCACATAAGTCTTGATACGGCACTTACACATTTTAGTTTTAACTTGTTGTTGTTAAATAGCACTGAATTGGTTCTACTGAATGCATCATCATGCATTGAAGAGGCAAACACGCAAGGTAAAATAATCTAGCTGTCTTAAGTGGCTCAAAGATCATGAACCAGTGACCAAATTGTTATGTATAACATGTGAGGCCAGTGATCTACATTAGATGTGTAAAAAGTGTTTGCCACACACAAAAAACTTCATATTGGTTGCTTATACATGTCCTGTGCAACTAGGAGTATCATCTTAGATGTGGTCTCAATCTGCATCTTTCTGCTTTATCTCCAGTGATGGTAAGAGTGTATTTATTTATCGCTGTCAATGTTTCGTTCAGTTGGATCATCAGGAATTTCTAACTGAACGAAACATTGACAGCGATAAATAGCGGTGCTTTTTCTACCAGTGTGCTGTGGACATTTTTCCATTTGTTTATCCTGCACCTGGGCATTCAATCAGAGTGGATGTGCACTGTGCGTGCACTATCTTTGAGAGAGTGAAGTCACTCCCATACATTTATGTTTGGGTGGGCCTGATTTTGGAAAAGAACAAAATTAGGAAACTGTAAATAGATTTTCATGTATTTTCTATTTTAAATTTTAATTTACTAACGTCATAAGCTACGATGTAATTTCCCCATAAATCAAAAATTCGAATTCATCATCCATATCAGAAATGTCAGCAAATTACCCAAGGTCAGAAATGACCTTGTATTCTCATTCTGCCCGATAGGTGTGTAGCTTTCTTCTTACTAAAATGTATGATGAGGAACAGTAATGGAAAAAAACTATTCATAGTGATTTGGCTTGTGTTTAAGTTTAAAATGCGCTTTGGCTTAAATGTTTTGCTTTAGACTTGAGTGCTACTCTTAAGAATGTATATTCATGTACTCATTGTCCAGAGCAGATTAATCAGTATATTTGAATGAGTTGAATCTCTTCCCTATGGCACCTTGTGCAGTGGGTTAAAATAAAAGGGTTCAATTGTAGTTCAGAACTGAGTAGAAAATATTAATCTTATTTGTGTATATAAAAAGCCATCACATTTAATTTGTCTGTGGAACTATAGGCAGTTTTAGTGGATATACTATAATGATGTTTGGATATTGGAATATCCTTCCCTTGGACAATATTGATGAGCTCTGATGACAGAAAGGTAATCAGGCGCTCACACCCATGTGACTAATGGACTTGACTGAACACTACTTCTACCTCCTTACTCTCTGGACACAAGTACTTTGTCAGGATTCTCATGAGAGCTCTCATCATATGAGTGGTGGGTATATAAAGCAAGAATGTTTTCAATGAGCCAAAACGGTGGGAAATAATCTTCAAATTTGAGTACGTGGAAATGCGTTGATCCACTCAGTGATTGTGGATCCTTATCAGAAATGCAGTGTGCAATACAGAGGTGTACAGGCTTTCCTCAGTGGAACATACCTTCAGGAGTTTGGAGCAGCAGGTATCCTGAATTCTCTACTGATGGATCAGAAGCCAGGGTAAGAATAGACAGACACCCCTGCTGCTGCTCCCAGAGTACTGCAGCCCAAGATATAAGAAATGTGATTGTATAGTACAGAAACACATGGGACTGCATGCCTGTACTTAAGGTGGCAGTAAAGCCTTACTGTTAGGTATTTCTTTCCAAATAACTTTTCTTTTTCTTTTTGTGCATACTTAACCCATTAAGGCCTGAGGTTCCGATTCTACAAATGTCTTCTAAAGTTCTAAATCCCATCCTTACGTTTTCTGAATAACTTATGATGTTCAGTGGTTCTCAAACTTTTTCATGTCGAGGACCTTCAAAATTAAAATGTATTTGGGCCGAGGACCCCCATCTCAAAATATTTTGTTCCAGGGACCCCCAGAAGCAAAGATTTGAGTTACAAATGTTTGCTTTAAAAATATATATTCAAAGATTTGCACACATTTTCACGATATATAAAAAAAAAATGCAAATCTACAAGCTCATAGCGTGGCTCCCTCGGTGCCGCACTATGAGCTTGTATATCTGAATAGCCAAAGTATAAAATTATGGTTTAAGTGGTTACACAGATGCGTTCCCGGTTTTAATGGGTTAATTATTGGAGTTTGCATTGTGTACAAGTCTTGTGCACATTGAGATTTCATTGCAACATCTGCTGGTGGGTTTTAAATCATTCGAAGTCTGTTATTGATGTAGGGCCACTAATTTGAACATGTGCTACTATTCATATGCAAGAAGCTTGAGGGTTTTAAGTTGGATTGCATGAATAGCAGCACTAATTTGAATAATATATGACTAAAGTAAAAAAAAAAAAAAATCTTTATTTGACCATGCAAACATAGGTAGTTTTGGAGAGGTTTTACACTTGAATTGAACTCTTATTCCTCTTCAACTCACACAACGCACCCTCCTGCAGTTAGCACGGGATAGAGCATGCCCAAGTATTTCATTTTTTGTCTTTTTTTTTTAGACATGAAGTATAACATCAGAGTTAGGTAGTGAATATATTGAATTGTCAGATTGTCAGCTGAAGGTAAATATGTTGTGGCCAGCCCTATGTTCCCTCAGTTTAGGATTGATGTAGGGGTTAGGCTTGCGGGAACATACTTACCATTAAAATATTAATTCTAGGTCTGTTTCATGAAGGTGTTTCTGTGTGCTAGCATGATAACTACAGGATAACTACAGTCTTTTATACACTGGTACACAGTAACATCTACTGTAAATGATTGACAGAATGAGCCACTCAGAGTTCATGGTATTCCCTTCAGCTGCATTCACCATGTACAATGTCTGCTACAGTAAGTAAAGGGTCCATAATTATACATTACTCCACCTCAATCTTTTATTATGCGGGATAATAAATTGTCACATAGCATTGGTAAAAAATAAAAATGTTTTGGCAAAATACATTTGTGAAATCGAGAAAGTGTGCCTCCTAGTGATACTAAATATCGATATATATATATTTTTTAAAGTACATTGCCTTTTCTTTTTCTAAACCACAAGAGTTTCACTCTGGGAAGGCGTGTCCCAACTCCATTGCAACTCATTATGTGTCATTGCCACTATTGGCAATTCTCATTCACTGTTGAAAGACTGTGCATATATCCATTCTTATATTCATTGTTGATTGTCTACACATATATGAATTCATAATATATTATACATCTTAAAATTTTCGTTAAATCGTGTCTGTATGTGACCATTGCCACTATTGGCATCTGACGGTACATGAAAGAAGAAGAAGCCACTATTGGTAATTCTCAAATTCACTGTTAATAGACCGCATATCCAGCTATTTACTCATTGTTGACAGACATATATATTCATATATTCACTGGCAATAGATAGCAACAGGTGTATATTCATTAATATATTTGCTGTACATTTATGTTTATTGATAGACTACATATGCCCACCAATTGACTCATCCAGATCCAGTGCAGATATCTAGGGCCAGCAGCTCAGTATTATTATTTTTTAAATATTGTTTTTACTTTGTTTGGTTTTTAACTAATAATACATTTTATTTGTAACGCTAATTCTTGCAAATCACATGCTGCACGGTTTCAAAACAATGTAAGACAAGCTAAAAAAAACATTCAGCAACAACATAAAATCCTTTTTCGGGTAAAACATTGTTTAAAAACTGTAAGGCATAGAGTAAAAGACGTACTGTAGGAAGAAAAAGACCAAGCAAAAGCTTTGTTAAAAAGGTCTGTTTTGAGTCCATTTTTAAAAGCATTGGTAGATTGTGGGGCTCTCAAATGATCGGGGAGGGCATTCCACAGGCGTGGAGCAGAATGCCCGTTCGCCCATTTGTGTGGAGATTGGTCATGGGGGGAAGGAGGAGATTGGAGTTGGACGAGCGAAGGTTTCGAGTGGAGGGTTGTGGTTTGAGAAGTTCTTTGAGGTACCTCCTGTTTCCATTCTCTCCGTTTCATTCTCACTGCTGTCGCTGCTATTATACCTAAATTGGATCAATAAAGGTTTATCTTATCTTTTCTTATCTTAATTATGCAAGTGTTTTGTGCAATTTAAAGAACTACTCTTGGAATTCGAAATGTAATATTTATACTGCAGGTAGGGGACTATAGCTGTCACTTTCTCTTTCCTTGTGGATTTATAGTTCACCAAAGGTAATACTGTCTCATGCTTACTGATTGATCTTGTGATTAATAGTTTTACTTGATCCTCCTGGTTAGGGCTGGGCAGTATGTTTTTTTTTATGTCATTATGCGAGACTAAATCTACGGAATTTTGGATATTGTAATTTCGTGATGTGGCATAATTGTATTTTCCTGGTTTTAAAGGCTGCATTAGAGTAAAGTGATGTGATTTTCTGAACTTACCTGACTGATTTAGTTTCTATTATTTGTCTTTACCCAATTAGATATTATATAGGCATTAGTGATGATTATTTATCAAAAATCATATTAACCACATGAACCCTAGTGTCCCTATTGAGGGACACTAGGCATGATTAAAAACAAGGCATGATTAAAACGTGTCTCAAATATGCTAATTAAATACATTTTCTTGAAGTGATTTACAAACAAACTGTTTCAGCATGCTTTGTATTTCTCTTGAAGTTGAAGTGTATATCCACCAAGACTCCTTAGCGATGGTGCTTCTCAGAAATATGCCGGCTTATGATGAAATAGTAAAATATCAGTCACTTGGCCATTAACCACATGAACCCTAGCATCCCTATTCTGTAGCAAACATTAGACAAAAAAAGCTCACAATGCATCGCGATGCCTTGTAGTTTTGGTATAGAGGAGAAAAAGGAGCGTACCATGTATAGAGATCTCGGGGATCCTGGTCAACTACGTTTAAAGGGCTTAAAGGAGGAGTTCACCCAAAAAATTACTTATTTTCTATCAATTGCACACCCTATGAAGCCTTGAATCTATGGATTATTTTTTGTTTTTGTCGCATTCCTAAGCTAATAATTTGATTCCCGTCTCCTACCGCCTAATGTATCCGGTAGGAGACACAAAGTAGATTATTTGTGTCTCCTACCGGAAATACACACGGTCATCAAATTATTGTCTTAGGAATGCCACACAAACACAAATAAATCCATGAAATCAAGGCTTCATGGGGTGTGTAATTGATAGAAAATAAGTACTTTTTTTGGGTGAACTCCTCCTTTAAGTGGTTAAATATGTCTTACGTTTTAGAGACATCAATGGGGTGTGTTTATACTATCAAGTGGCAGTGGCTCAGGGGGCAGTGCGCCCGTCTTGGAATTGGAAGCCTCCCGGTTCGATCCCCGGGTCCTCCTTGGCTGTGTGTCAAAAGTGTCCTTAAACAAGACACTGAATCCCTCCTGCTCCTAGTGAGCATGTTGGTGCCTTGCAGGGTTTCCTCCACCGTCGGTGTGTGTGAATGGATGAATGTTAAATACATATATTAAGCGCTGTGGAGAAAAGCCTTATATTACTCTTTCAGTGCCATGCTTATTTATGGCAGTTTGGTTCTGAGTGCCACAGCCAAAATTAATTGTAAAATAAAAGTGCTTAGGAGCCGAGATACAGCCTTTTTCAGTAAGAAGTTAAACAAGAAGCGAATGGAGCAGCAAATCTTCAAATCATCATATCTTGGGTTCTGAACATTTTTTTTTTTTTTTTTTTTGGGCGCTACAGGCCATGACGTCTTAGACGTCATGTGGCACTGAATGAGTTAATGTAGTCCATTTACCATTTATACTAAGGAGCTACCTCATGAATCATCCATGTTGAGTTTAACACGAAAGCTCAAAGTCCGTTTTTTTTTACTGATTTTCATTTGATGTTAATTGGGGATGTATGTTTGTGTCTTTCAGGTGCCAGTGGTTCCACAGGCCGTGCCCACCACAGGCCTTCCTGTCTTTCCCAGACCCATAGTCATGTCCCCTACTTCCATCCCTCCAGGGGGCGCCCCGTTCATCCCTGCAGGGTTTGACCCTACTAAGCTAGTGCCCGGTAAGACTTCTGATGGGAAATTAAATCATATAATTTCAAGAATAACCTAAATGGGAAAACGGATGGCTAAAACAGTCTTTGCTTAGAAGGTTCAATATGTGGCCTCGAGTATGGGAAAAGATATCAGCACTGTTAGGCGGAAACATGTCTAATCTTATGTTTTTTTCATAAATGAATGCCCTTTTTTATACTTTGTCGTACGACAGCAAAAATAGCCAATCTATAAGCTCACAAGTCGCAGTGTGCCACATTGTGAGATTTTAAATTGGCTATCTTCACTACTTTTTGAAGGTTTTCACATGCAAGGTTACACCCGACAGCGACAATATCTATCTTTTCATTTTAAGTATTTAGCCAATGCTGTTTTACAGTCAGTGTAAATTTGAACATGTACAACTGCTATATCCTATTGATACGATGTATAGACCAATTATTTGTTTACTAACATTGAGACTGGACGCACAGGTGATTGTTTCACGCAATCAATTCCCAACCTGTTGTTTCGGGAGCGCACCCCAACCCCCTCTTGTGTGTTGGCTACTGAGGCGCGTCCTAGCGAGACCTGACAGAATGGGTTTCATTATATATTGCCCCATACTGGTTCTTATCAGTGTGATGTCGTCTGTTAAGGGGTCTATTGGGATACAGGAGAATACATGAGTTACCTGCCGTACCCAACTAAGGCTGCAACTATCGATTATTAGTGATTATTCTATCGACAATTCTATTCTATCAACAAGCCCTTTTTTAAATATAAAAAAATATTATATATCAACAAATCGATTACGCACTTGAGCCATATTTTATACTTCGTCACACAATGGTCTCATACAAAAATAGTGAAAATGGCATTTAAACTTTTTTTTTTTTTTTTTTTTTTTTAATTTTCGCCTATAATGACATGCCCCAAAATAGGGATCAGTTAGTTAATTAAATTACCAATTCGATTTTTATTTTATTTTATAATAATGGTTAATGATAGCAATTTATCAAGTTGAATACCATCACAGTACCTTATAGTTGTGGTATCCTGTAATAATTGTGTATGACAGAAGCAGGGGTCATCAACATGCCGGCTTGTGACGGACATTTTCCTCACTCATTTTTGCTACGGACATACAAAATGAGTGATCAATAATATTACCATAAATACTACATAAATATGTACTGTACTTTGGCTACTTTCTACTTAATTTCACTTTCTTCACTTTCTATAGTGATTCACTAATTGCTTTCAACTTTTCAAAGCATTAAAGACAATCAGAGACAGTGAAAAGGATTGTCATATTGATATCATCCACCGGTCATTATAAAATCTAAGCTTTTACAAATAGACAGGGCTCAGACCGATTTTTCAAGGCCCAGTCATTAGGCATGCATGTTCTGTATCCAACACTGTTTGGTACCTGCTGGTTTAACAAGGTTTGAATACCTGTTTGGCAGTGTTTTTATTAGAGTGGTAATGTCAATGGGCATTTGGGAAACCCAGCTCTCATCCTGTTAAACTATGTTAAAATCAGGTCATTCATTGGCATGGAATAATTATTTTAATGGTTCTCGGCAGTGGCGTTTCTGGGTGTACTGGCAGCCTAGACGGGACCGTACCTATGTTCCCCAGGTTCTATGTTCCCCGCTTTCCTAGGAGAGCGGGGAATATAGGACCTAACCTAAACCTAACCCTAACCATAACCTTAGTGGGGGAACATAGGTCCGGGGAACATAGGTATGACCCCGCCTAGACCAGTGGTTCTCAAAGTGGGGTCTGGGGACCCCCAGGGGTCCTTGAGGGGGTTCCCGGGGGTCCCAGCAGTGAAATTGCATCAAAATCAGTTTAACCACTGTAAACCTATTCTATCAGCATACAACAATGGACAGCAGACATCTTGTCTTGATGAGAGTGCCTGTTGTGAATATGAACAGTGTGGATAATCCAATATCGAGATGATGAGTGATTTAAAGAATAATGTTCTTATTTTAAATGTATTGAAGTAAAAGTGAAAATTGTGATGAGTAGGCTATAAACTCAAGTAAAGTATACTGCCCTACAAAGCCAAAGTGCAGAAACTGTGTTTTTTGACACACTGACTTATTTTTGTATCCCAAAGGTCAAATTAGCCTTTGTGATTTTAGGGGATAAACAATTACCTCAAGAACAGATATAAAATTAGTGTAATATCACTTATATGCCGGTAACACATTTGGCTGACCAATTCAAACATTTTAAACTCTTTTATCAGTTAAATTGTTTGCGTAGTCACTGTACTTTGGCTTTGTAGGGCACTATAGAAGTATTACACCACTGGTATTTCTGCAAGAATTAAATCAGTGTCCTCCCTATTCTGAAGAAAACCTGGAGACTGGCAAGTCAACAACTGTATACTGGCTCTAGATTTGCCACGGACACATTTGTCCGTGTGCGGACACATTGATCACAGCAGATATACAAGCTCATAGCGTGGCACCGAGTGCCGCACTATGAGCTTGTAGATCGGCTATTTTTGAAAAATCTTGATTTTTTTTTTTTCAAAAAACTGTTAGGATTTAGAAAACATTTTAAAGAATCGCCTCAGGTCTGAATGGGTTAAAGCTGCACTCTGCAACTTTCATGTCCTACCGGGGACGTGTACCCCGGTCCCCCACGCAAGTGCTTAGACTTTTACCTGCTCTCAGGGGAGAAAGTTTATTTTCCAGGCAGTACCACTTGTCAACCAGTAGTGGTCCTACTCCTACTAGACCACACCATCTAAATTTTCCAATAGAAGAGCAGGGAAACCAAATACATGTATTAACATACCCTACCATACAGATTGGTAAAAAAAAATATCATTTTATTTACTAAAAGAAGTTGCATAGTGTAGCTTTAAGTAGAGAGGTTAAAGGGGATTTTAAATGAATTTGCAGATCTTCTCTACAATGCTTCTTTGCTTGACGTACTGTGCACTTGTGTTTTTTGTTCTGCAGGTTTTTCTCCAGCTGCCGCAGAACCTGTCAAAACCAAAGAGGATTTGTCTAAAGATAGTACAGCAAATAGCGGTGCATCCTCCGACGCAGGCACTGACAGCCAACTCGGATCACCAGGCACACCGGTGGTGATGAGCCCGCCGGGTCCGGCAGGCTTACCAGGTCCCAGACCTGGCATGCCACCCATGCACCACCCTCCCGGCATGGCAGGCCCTCACCTACCTCCGTTCTTCCCACCTCCAAACATGCCACCGATGCCCCCTCAGATGATGCCGGGGGGCCCGATGTTTCCACCGGATAGGTTCAGGATGCTTATGCCCTTCCCCCCCCGTGGGCCTCCTTTCCCACCAAGGCATCTTATGGGACCAGAGGGTATGGATGGTAGGGACGGAAGGCATTTTCGAAACGGGAGACCGGGATTTGGAGGCCCGCCGTACCAAAGAGGAAGATGGTAAAAGGTTGACTGGAAGAACTACTCTGAAGGATACTCTAATGATCTGGTTGTCAAGGACTGCTGTACTCTGGGGATGGAAGGATTCCAGAGCTTGTGGGGAGAGACTGTGTTTTGCACCCTGGGCCTTTTTTCAGCTTCATATAATAAAGTACGAAAGACTAAACAGCCAGTGGAAGTCTAATTTTCAATGCGGTCCTCGCTAATAACTTTCTGCTTTGAAATCCAGCAGGGACGAGGCTCTATAAATATACTGCACATGCTTGTAGCTGTTGATAATGCTTTTGTATATTAGAGGTTAGTTTTAGGTTGAGCTGGTTAGTTTGGGGGGCAAAAAAAGAAAGTTGAAGTCTGTATTTTTATGCTTTGTCCTTTAATCACAATGTTTGTGCATTGGAAAATAAGTAATCAATTTCTTAATATGTTTCATATTTAAATATTTTGTTTTTAGTATTTTTGTACAAATCCTACTTTTCAGTCCCCCTGAACAAGAAGCAACAGATGAGCAGCTCCAAGACAGATGGAAGATGTATCTCCTATCCTACCAGCAGAGGGCAGAGTAACCATTTTTACCATGAGCAACCTTTGTTGTTGGTAGTTCCATAGGTCACACCTTGTTTTGGTGGGTACTCGCAGAGAAGGCTCTGGGTACTGGGTGAGGGGGAGGGGGGGGTGATTCGATTGCCATGTTGAGTTGTTTGTAATTCAAAGGAGATGGAGTAGCTATGCAGAAGTAGAAGAGGTTTGTTATGTCATGGCCAGAAGTATATACTTAAATGGGATTATTAAAGGGATAATTCACCCCCAAAATGACTTATCTTCATCAATTACACACCCCATGAAGCCTTGAATTCATGGAGATTTTTTTGTTTTAGTCGCATTCCTAAACCAATAATGTGATGACCGGCGGAGTCTCTGGTATGTAGGAGACTCAAATAGTATACATTACTCCACCGGCCATCAAATTATTGGTTTAGGAATGCGACAAAAACAAAAAAATCTCCATGAATTCAAGGCTTCATGGGGTGTGTAATTGATAGAATATACGTCATTTTTTGGGGTGAACTATCCCTTTTAGTGATTCTTTTTTGGGTTAAAATATGTATTATTATTAATATATTAGCATGTAATCATTGCTAGAGTGTATGTTCAGTAACAGGGGTATCTCCAGAGAACTCACACATGATACAACAAACAAGAGAAATTGAAGTGATGAAACAAATGAGCAGACAGAAATGGAATTAACACTATAAAATTGAAGCTGTTAAATGGTTACTCTTTTAGGATTGGGTGAAATTGGTGACCCACCTGCACATTTATTTTCTGTTTGTTAAAGAGCTGGAGAGTTGGGGATGGATGCCCCTGATACTGAACAAACACTATGGCAAGGATTATTATCAGGATATATTTAACATTTTGTTTAAAAAAAGAAGAAGAAATAAATCACAACACCTTTAACCACTTAAACCCCATCACGGGTCGCATTGTGAGCATGTCGATCGGCTATTTTCAGCGAAAGCTTTCCCCACAAAAACAGAAAACAGAAAATACACTAGTACAGATCCCTGGCCCCTGAGGGACTCCGGTCAACCGTGTGGTGTTTAGGGTCAGGGGTCTTCAACGTTTTCAGGCCAAGGACCCCCTAGCTGAGAGAGAGATGAAGCAGGGACCACCTCTATATTGCATATTAAATTGTGTTTCAGATTCAACTTTTTTTGTTTACTTGGTCTGCTCTTGTTTCCCTCTACACCAAACACCTCTTTGCCACAATTAGCCGATCTACAAGCTCACAACGCCTCGCAGCGCGAGGCGTTGTGAGCTTGTAGATCTGCTGCTTTTTGGCTAAAGTTCTCCTCAGAATAGGGATGCTAGGGTTCAAGTGGTTAAGGTAAAAAAAAACAACATATCACACAAAGATTTGGTGGACCCCCTGTAGTAACTCTGAGGACCCCCTAGGGGTCCCCTGTTGAAGACCCCTGGTTTAAGTGGTTAAGAAAGTAGGCCTACACTATCCTGGAGAGAACTCTGACAACGGTGTACTTCTGCCACCTGCAGTTTGAATTACACATCGACCATGTAGGATTGTTATTCTGCAATAATATGCAATTTTCCTCCCAATGTGGTGAAGAGAAGAACATAATATGGTCCTTTTCCGTTGTATATACTTTCATAATCCGCATGATTACGTTTATTGTACCTATAATAACGTGTGTTGTTGAATGTTAAAAGTAAATCACTTGTAGTGTCACTATTCACCACCAAACATTAATAAACGTTTATTTTGCTATGTAACCGTGTGTGTGTGTGTGTGTGTGTGTGTGTGTGTGTGTGTGTGTGTGTGTGTGTGTGTGTGTGTGTGTGTGTGTGAACTAGCCTACTGTCTGCTGAAATAGAGAGGATCTAGAGATCCAGAATTAGATTTAATCAGCGGTGTAAAGTAACTAAGTACATTTACTTAAGTACTGTACTTAAGTACAATTTTGAGGTATTTGTACTTTATTTGAGTATTTCCAATTTCCAATACTTTTACTTCTACTCCACTACATCTCAGAGGTAAATATTGTACTTTTACTCCACTACATATACTTGAAAACTTTAGTTACTAGTTACTTTTCAGATATAAACTATGATATAATGAAACATACATTAACCACTTTAGCCCTATTTTATACCTAGGCTATTTGAAAATAGCCGATCTACAAGCTCACAACGCGTCGCATCGCGACGCGTTGTGAGCTTGTAGATCTGCTATTTTCAAATATTTAGTACTTTTACTTTTGGTACTTTAAGTACATTTTGATGCCAATACTTTTGTACTTTTACTCAAGTAATTTTTTAATTCCGGACTTTTACTTGTAACAGAGTATTTTTATATTGCAGTATTGGTACTTTTACTTAAGTAAAGAATTTGAGTACTTTTTCCACCACTGGATTTAATAAATGTGATCTCAGTGTTTTTTGCCAAAATAACGCACTTTATTAACTGTCCCGAAAAGGTAAGCTGCAGCTGATTGGCTTAAGAAATAAGAGACATTCTCACTGTCCATTCGCGCGCCCGTCTCCAGGGGGTCGCGTGCTAGCGTTGCCATGTCTGCTTATTATAAGCAACGTTGGGCTTCTTTTTCTGTAAAGTTTGCTTGCAAATAAATATTGTTTAGTTGCGGGTTGTGGTTTTGGGGGCTTGTTTTGTAAAGTGTAGTTGCTTATTTGGGCTTGTTCCTAAATCCTTTTAATTCTTTTTTTTTAAAACCAGTGGTTCTCAAAAATGTTCATGTCATGGACCCCCAAATTAATTGTGTCCCTAAAACCCTTATCTGAAAATGTTTTGTGCCAGCCAGGGCAGGGAGCCCCCGTACCAGATTGTTGTTAGAGTACTTTTTCAAGAGGTTTTAAAAATAGCAGATCTACAATCTCAGCTTGTGTGTGTATATATATATATATATATATATATATATATATATATATATATATATATATATATATATATATATATATATATATATATATATATATGTATATGTATATACATATATATGTATATACATATATATGTATACAGTATACTATATAGCAGGGGTCTTCAACCTTTTCAGGCCAGGGACCCCCAAACTGATGGGTAGATGGAGCAGGGACCCCCTACCTCGTAGGGTAGGGGGGGGGCTACCACATATACAGTATTGAATATTTATGTATAAAATTGTGTTTTATATTGCCTGCTCGTACGCACCTGCCCCAGTAGGTGTGCAAAATAAAAATTCTCTACAAAATATGTATAAACATACCATGTTATTGTGCATTGTGCCTCCATTTATCTGTTTGCTATGGATTCATGTTATGTTTAAAGACAATTTGACATTTGGTGGAAAAAAATTAAAAAAAACTTTTTTTTTTTCAAACAAAAATATTGTTTAATCAAACAACAAATTTGCGGACCCCCTGCAGTACCTCCGCGGACCCCCTAGGGGTCGCGGACCCCCTGTTGAAGACCTCTGCTATATAGGATGAAAGTGCCTAGTCGCTTCTTTTGGGCTTGTTTTCATAGACCTGGTTGGCTTGTTTCTCTCGCACAATCTGGCAACGCTGTCGCGTGCTCCTCCCCTTACAGCGGTGTAGCAACAACATGCACGGTGCGTGTGGACGCACGGACCTCTCGGAGCGGCTGCATTATTCACATGATGCTACCAAGCGATGCCAATGGACAACAACGTCGCCAACCTGTTAAAATGCTTTTATCATTCGATCGGCAGCAGCAGCAGTGGTGTGTTGACTCGAGGAGGAGGTGATGATAACAGGTATGTTGTGGCCTATTATTCATATGTATATAAGCTGCTGTCCGTCCCCCCAATGAGCCTGATGTCCGACGCCTCCCCAGGGTCCTAGTGCTGTGTAATTGACCGTGCGTGTCAGTCAATCATGCAAGTTTAAAAGAGCAGACGTAGTGCCGCACTGACACTACGTTCTGCTAGAAGTGGTTCTCATGTTGCACACACACAGTGTCATGCGTTGGAAACCTTGCTAACATCGGTGGGTGTCTCTGTCTGCTATTACAATTTACAATCAGCGCAGTCATCAATGATTAGGCCGGTTTTAGTCATTGCAATCGTATTGACGGCTGCAGACATTCGGTGATAACGTTTTTTTTGGGGGGGAAGACGTTAATGTCTGCCATTCATTCTGAATTCACCAGCCGCGTATTGGTATGACCGTTCGTTGACAACATGCAAGAGCGAGACGTGCAAGTGCAAGGTAACCTGTCTGTCCCGCAGTGTTACCAGGTTTTGCGAGAGAAATAAGCAACCCCGGGTCTATGAAAACAAGCCCAAAAGAAGCGACTTCTAGGCTACGGCTATTTGGAAGATAGTCGTGGAAAAATAGCCGATCTACAAGCTCACAACGTATCGCGATGCAATTAGGGCAATAGGACATGCAACTTTACAGAAAAATAAGCCCAACGTCGCTTATATTAAGCGGACATGGCAACACTGCCTGTCTGTCCGCGTTACCTTATCCAGAGGTGTTATAACCGCTGCTCACACTCACAGTCATTTACAGTGTGTAGCGTCCAGTGACAGTCAAGTCAACGGCATGGCTTGTTTCCTGTGTGTATGACAGTGACAGTGAACTGGAATGTGAAATAATTACCCAGTCTTACGCAATACGCCGTGTGACAAGCTGCATTCGCCAAAAAAACATTGCAGCATCTTTTACCCCCACATTTTAGTAAACAGGCCATGTAGTGAAAGGCGTAGCTCGTCTGTGCAATTGAATAACACTCAAATGACCTTGCTTTACTTGGACCAAGTTGGTTACAATAAGCCTATTGCTGGAACTCAGACATAAAGTAGGCTATGCTTGCCAGTATTGTTGCTGTGTGTCAGTTCAAAATCAGATAGCTACTAGTACTACATCCTAGCTAACAGGTAGGCAAGATACATGACTAACTGGTGGCTAGAGAGGTTTTTTTTTTTAAAGTAATTGGTTGTTCATAGAGTAGTGGGGTTTGGTCTAGAACAGTGGTTCTCCCAAAATAATCATATTTGAATTGGGGACCCCCCCCCCACACACACAATTCAATTCAATTCAATTCACACACTCTGATTAGTTTTGGCTCAGTTCAATAGATAAATGTTGTGAAAACGCCTCGCAACGCAAGGCATATTTTCATTTTTTTTGCCTTTGACCAGTTTTAAAATGGTATAGTCTAGTTTGTTGATTACTTTTAATGCAGTCTTTTTTATTTTCTTTCTTCTCTCTCTTTTTTTTTTGGTATTAAAAGGTCTTAAAAGTCCTTAAATTGTCACTTCACTGTCATCTGGGGACCCCCCCTGGGGGTTCTGACCCACAGGTTGAGAACCACTGATCTAGAAAACAAACAACAACAAACAAACATAAACAGCAGGCCTGAACAACATCATGCTAGCAGTCTCAGTCAGATTCAATGTGTGCAAACAACCAATGGAAGACGGACACAGATAACTTCCCTGTGAGCTTGTTTAGAACAATACAGGCTGTGGTACGAGTAGATATATTTGCTTATTACACACACATACTGAAGATTGATGCCTATTGGATACATGGACTGCAGTTTTAATATTTAGTATATTTTATGTATTGGCTGTAATTCAATGCATTTTGATTGTCTTAATGACTTTGCCAATCTGTTGTGAAATAATTCAATTGACTATGGGTGAGCGTAATATCCAATTAGAGCAAATAGCGTTATCTGTGCAGTTGCATAACTCTCAGAGAACCCAAATGGCACAATGTACATCCCTGCTCATGGTTGTCATAGCCTATGTTTTACAACATTCATCATGTGTGTAAACTAATTAACATGCAGCTTGAAATATCTGAGAATCAAGATGGGTTTATTTATCACTCTCTCATACAGCTAAATGCAGCAGCGAAATGTTGATGATGAACAGGTTTGGCTGATACTTTGATCAACTTTGATCTTGACCAGTGAGGTTCCTTGATTGCAACCTGGTATATCCAGTCGTGACTCGTCCACCTTTCACACCAAGGCCAAGCTGCGTTGCGTACCCATGTTGAACCCATTCTGGGCCATTCACACCAACAGCAAACACAGGTTTTGCTTCAGTGTGGAGGGTCAGTATTACTGACCATGGCTCACTGTCTGACCACTGATATCTGGAACTAAAGCTCATTTCAAATTTGTAAAATGTCCAGGTCCTTACCAACAAGCAGCCTAGTCATAGATTTCAGTCTTTGATCAATGCAAAGTTGCAAACTAAACAACTCTGTCTTTGAGTCAGACGAAAGTCGATGTCCCGGTCTACAAAATCAGGAGTCTTGAGCCTTTTCCTATTAGGATCATTAACACAGACCATCAGCCTCAACTGGCTGCAATCTGCAATCCATCTTAAAATCAGTGTAATTTGCATCAATTGAGAAACAAGCTTCAGATGTAGCATGTCTTTTATGTTGCCATAATAGTTGTATAGTATTGCCATAGTTAAACCCTCCAGAAAAATGCGTTTATGCGATCGCAGAATTTACAGCATAATCAGCAAAATGGCGCATAATTATGCGGGGGCAACGTTTTTTCAAAAAGGCTGCATCGCATAATATGCGCATCGCATAATACGCACATCGCATCACATAATATGCGATTCGCATCGCATATTTCGCAACTTTTAACATATTTCGCATTTTTTTAGCCCGCATAATCAAGAGTTTTAGCCCGCATAATCAAGGATTATTGCCCGCGTTTTTCTGGAGGGTCTACATAGTATGCTACAGTCGTAGCACAAGTTAATTTAAGTTTAAGCTCTCTCTAGGGACTAGCCTCGTTTTTTGACTACCAATATCAGTTGTGGTTACCAATATAAGTTTGCCTGGATCAAAGTAAATGTTTAGGTAAAGTAAGAACCATGCAGTGAATCCAGCACAGAATGGCTTCAGTGTTATGATGTCCTCAGGGTTGTAAACTGAGCCCACCTGTGTGACATGTTCATACAGAGGAGCTCTCATTCTCTCTGTGGATCAAAGTGGAGATAGTTCAGCTTTCTTCTGATTGGTGTAGCTCTTTCAGATGACATTTTCCATCTCACAGATTTCTAATCTATACCATCTTGAGGTGGGAACTGTTTTAATCAGACATAAAAGAATGTCCGCACATTCATATGGTAATGTGTTGGCTTTTTTGTACAATTCATGACTTTGTTCTTTTTTGTGTAAAGATATGTACTACCAACCACAGATGATTGCTTGAAATGCGCATAATTTAGACCCTTAAAAGTGTTCACTGTGAATTATTCATTTCCATCCCACATTCACACAAATGTTCATTCATTGGCAAAATGGTACCAAGTAAATACTGTAGGCAGCCTAATGTTTAGCTTAGTGCCAACTGCCAACAGTAAATAACATAGGCACTGGGCAGCCAACTGTTTTCAGTGTTCTGTGGTTATGTCGCCATCCTAGTTAACGCAAAAGACAAGGAATAGGCCTAAAGAATGGCCACTTTTTCAAACAAGGACCTTGAAACACACAAGAGCCAGAGACACGAAGGTAAGTTACCAAATGTAGACCTAGTTTTATGGAAATTAATGCTTATCAGGGTAACATTTATTACCAGGAACATATCCCATTTAGTTCCACCAACTCCACAACATGATCTACACACAAGCCTGCTTTAATTTAGCCTATTTAGTTTTTCTACTGGCTATAATATTAAAAATATATAACAAATTATAAATATTATTTGAAGGAGTGTAATTAATGATATATACGGTATAATATTTTATGAACATCAATTTCCCCCAGTATGTGTGTGTAAAATGAGAGCTCTGTTAAGCTTTGACCAAATTAAATGTCAAAACTAACAGCCACAAAACTAGAAATCTTGCCATGATGAAATTGTCTCTTTCTTCAGAGTAAAGGGAGGTATTGTTGGTGTTGCAAATAACTAGTTCTATATGAACTATTCTAAGTTCACCCCATCTTTTTGGATTTCACAGAAATTCTAGATCTGTCAGATTTGACTAATGATATGACTGCATCTACATACAGTACATTTTAGATTATATAACACATGCACCCACACACACACACACACACACACACACACACACACACACACACACACACACACACACACACACACACACACACACACACACACACACACACACACACACACAATGCTACCAAAGTTATATTTGTTATTTCCTAAGAACTCTGTGAACCATGATGTTTTTTCTTGAACAGTGACTGTTCCTGAACTTCAATTATAGATCTGTTACTAAGCACCAGATGTTGTCAAAATCTGGCCCGACTCTATAAGCTCCTCCTTATGAGATTTTGGGCTTCCCTCCCACACAGTTCTGCCAAATTTATTGGAACACCTTGGCACCTCCCTTGCTCTTTAACCATTTGAACTCTAGCATCCCTATTCTGTGGCAAACATTCGGCAAAACTAGAAGATCTACACGCTCGTTGCGACATTTGAGCTTGTAGACTGAACCAATAACCGGCTTATAATTGAATAATAGAGAAGCAAGGGTTTTATATATATTTTCTTATATATCAGGGAATCGACACGAAAAATACGATTTTATATATATATAAATATTATTAAATCGATTACCACTGGATTATACTAAGTTGTACAATGTAACATACAGAAATTGTGATCTACAGGCTTATAAACCGTTGTGACGCATGATGAGCTTGTAGATCTGCTATTTTCTATTTTTTTCAAGGCCAAAGTTTTAAATAAGCGTGATATCGATTTGAAGTCATATTGCACAGCCCTAAGAGCCGTGGGGGTCCCTCATACTCAACTAGGCTTTGCGTGAATCTGCTCTATCCCTCCCATACCCATGCTTCCTACCACTGCATGGGGGAGAGATTTTTCAGTGTAAAATTACTTATAACTCAACTTCAACCGAATGGCTGTTACAACAATCTGTGTCCGTGCAAAAACAAATTGCCAGTTTAATTGCTAGATACGTGTAAACTACCTACCTCTTCACTTCACTTGATGATTAGGCTATACTGAAACAGATTGCCTCTGTAGTACTTCTGTCATGTTGTCTGATTTGTCTCACTTTGGCTGCCATAGTCTGTTGGGTGCGTGTACAGTCTTTGATAGTCAAGGGAGCTGGATCTCAGGAAGGTGCCTCAGGGGAGCTGGAGAGCTGGCTTGTTTTGAAACTCATTGTTATCGTAATTCCTCTTATTTCCGGGTATGGGCAGTGTATCGCACAATGCAGTTTTAAAAGATATTATTGGCTGCATGTTTTTCATGTCAGCTACCTCGATTATTTGAGATATTATGGCAATAATACTGAATATCGGAGTGGCATTATCTACTGTACAATGCATTCATATTTTGGTTTATCTTGTTGGCCAGTTGTCAAGACTGGTGTCAGCTATTTTGTGTAGGTTTTTGTTGCTGGTGTGAATAAGTGGACTTGTTTTTCCAGATATCCCATTGAATGCAGACTGCATAGGCTTATTGTCAAATGTGTCTTGTGAGAATTATCAGCTTTCCCTATTCACAGAACATGAGATTACTGACTAAATTGAATGAAGGCTTCGCGTCTATTACTTGTGTCAAACATAGCAAGGAGGATTTGACTTTTTTTTTGAGAATTTTCACAGCACAGTTAGGAGAAAACAGACCAGAAAACAAATGTGTACCATGCAGCCATTTGTATGTCATTTCTAGCCTGTGAGCCATCCTATAGTCGCTTATATGGGGATATGGAAGAAATCAATTAAACATTCATGTTTTTCTTGACTAAATGTGATGTTGATGTGCATGCTACAGTCCACTTTATAAACATGGTCAGTTCATATTTTTTTTTTTAAATACCCTTGGCCATTAGTGAGATTGAGTTGAGCGAATGAGCGATGCCTCTAGTCAACAATAAGGGAGTAGTTTCAGGTTGTGAACTTGTGTTCTCTTCTCACTGCAAGTTGATAGGTGAAGGTCAACCCATGTTGACCGTGGCATTTCTTTTTACATCCATGTTCTATTGAGTTTTTGACAAGTGCTAGGAGGACTTCACCTGTTCCTTTCTGGCAGGACATCTATTTTCATTACAGCATACTATTGATGTGCTGATGTATCAACTATGTGTCCTCCACTGTCCTTGGGCCAAACAGAAAAGGCTATCACCCTCAATCATCCACACATAAGTGTGTCAATTAGCCAGCTTATAACTAGAGAAGAGTAAATTGAAAATGTAATTGTACTGGCAAGTGACCCCTGTATTTATCTCCTAATACGGGGGTTCTCAAACAGTTTTTATGCCACAAACCCATTTTATGGTGGATTTTTTTTGGCGACCCCACACTTTATTTATAGTGCAATTTCAAAGTGGAAATACAGAATATCTTAAAAGAAAAGCATACATTGTTGGCCTTATATATGAATGTGTATTAGAAAATGAAATTAAAGAATCAAGTGATTCCTGCTGATTTGTAAGCCTATCTTATCAATGAAATGAATACATAATATTGTAGTGCAGCCCCAAAACACTGCCGCGACTTGCGGTTTGAGAACCGCTGTCCTAATATATTACAACAATTGCATTCGATATGACTTTTTTTCCTATTTTGTCTTATTTCAGGAAAGAATAGAGAAGGCCCCCTAAACATATTCACTTTTTTAACATGTAGGCCGATATATTGTGCCAACAACAATTACTATTACAGGTAGGACAATAGCATATGGCAATAACATTTTCTGCACAGCGAAGATGAGGAGAGCTGTTGAAATGGTGAAAAGGCAACGTATGGCACTCAAAAGAAAGGTGCATAGAATACTTTTTAGGAACGCATTTTCAAACTTGCATGCCTGGTTTGATGCATGGCTGCGTGAGCTGCTGTTTTGGCAGACTGCCAATGGGAATCCCTGGATAAGGATGTGGCAAAAGCTCCTTTCAAATACTGGCACACTCTTCAGCAGATTGAGGCTGAAATCATGGGAGATGTACTGCATGTCATATGAATTAAATCTGAATTTACGGACAGAAGATCTAAGCTTTCTTTTTGGATGGTATGGTATGATTACTAAACCTAGTGGGACTAAGAAATGAGAAGGCCCTAAATATGAGTGGCTTGGACCTAGCTGTGGAAACAAGAAAACCGAAAGCTCTCCACAAATTGAGTCAACTGGCCTGAGCAGTAGAGTATTGACTTGTGCTTCAAAGGCTCCTTTGAGGTTGTGGTATTCTGGGCAAAGTGTGATTTCTTCAAAGATTCTCTTCCAATTACAGTGAGCTAACTATTCTACTGATAGACATGATGGGTGCACTTTAGAGAACTGTGCATGGGATGTCAGTGCTGACACTTGCTCTGCATAATAGTCATGGGGTTTGGAGACACGACAGATGAGCATGACAGCTGTATACAAGCTCAGTGCCTCCTATTTCGGAGCTATTGGTGGGGAAGTCATGGCCAGCTGTCAGAAATGCGTAGGGTAATCATCGGATTCATGTGGCTGATAAAGCCGCGTGGTTTAGATGAATAATAGATAGTAAGTGCTCTAAACGGCTGAGGGTATGAGTCACTTCGGGGTGGCTGGAGTGGAGTAGGCTAACTTTCCTGTGCCATTAATCATGAGAAAACTTCCCCAACCCATAGATTTGGTCTGATGTGGTGTTTGATTTACACTGCTGTAAGATGTTAAGACTGGACCTAACCTGGATTTGTAAATATCGTCGGCAGTTGTGTGACATATTTCAAATAAACTCTCCTCAGTAACCAGCCACAGTATGAACAATATCCTGGTTTATCCGAGCTCTCATAAACTACGAGAACCTATGAATAACTAATATCGGAAGGTTACCTCTACTGTATAGTCTAAGCCAATCAGTTTCAGATTTCCTGCCAATTCTACACTATTTTACTTTCCATACCAGCGCCTTTGATGTTGACTGTGGAGAGGAAGCCCACCGCTGGAAACCACTGGGGTTTTCCCACTAATGATCTCTACCAGCACAGGGTTGGGGTGACTGCTTTCATGTGTTGTGTAAGAGTTGCCATTTTCATTTATAGTTTTCCATCGTAGAGAATGTTTCTTTTCAGCAAGGTGTATCATCTGCCTTGTCATGGGGAAAATAAACACTTGAGCCTGTATGGCTGAGGATGTACCTTTCAAGGCTGCAACAGCCTAAAGAAAAGACTCACTTTACTATATAGTATGTATGACCCTTTTAAATAATAGAATACATTTCAATGTTGTGTAGCCATTTTGAAACAGATCGGTAGATGTTATCTGCAGGATCCCGAATTAAAAGTGGCTGTACATAAAACATGTTATATGCTAATTGTGAATTTAATTATGTAAATTAAAGGATTGCACACACAGGTTCACAGGTTAAATTGCTATTGCTGTGTAGAGCCATATCATAATGTGGTGCACATCGCTGAATGTCAGTCGTTACATTAATACATTTACATGAATTGGTTCAACACAGCTTGCTCATGCAAAGCAGTACTATTTTGATGGCAGATAACGTGCCTACCACATTTACTGTTATGCCTTGATTCAGTTGATCGTACATCCTCTGCTGAAAATATCATCAATGTCATTTATTTGCATGTATTGTAGACCATGAAAGCCACCTCTTTAAATACACAGTAGACACCATATTTATAGTTAATAACTGTTTTGTAAGCATTGCAGAGTGATGTACGCTGAGGGTACTTTACATATCAAAGTGTTATTGTCTCCGCCAGGTTGAAGGCATGTCCGAGATTATGTTTTGCACCCTGTCTGTCTGTCCGTCCGTCCGTCCGACCGTGTGTGTGTGCGTGTATGTCCGTCTGTGAACAGCTAATCACCGGCACTGTTGGCATGATGGCAGCGAAACTGCACACACACTCCCTGGATGCCAGAGCAGAACCTCTGCCCCACATGGGCCTGTTATAACACATTTTTTGACAGATTTTGTCCAAACATCACGCAAATTCATATTTCATATTCCATCCTGAAATCATGAACACAGCGTGCCACTTCCGTGAAAATGTGCACGCACATTACCACTAAGCCGAGAAATAAATGGCACTTGAAAATGTTCAAATCAGCCTCATGGTGGCCGACTCACGTTTTTACCAATAACTCCACCGATCTGCGTACAATTTTGCATGCGCACTCCCTAGAGACCAAGGAAAAACTTTGCCCCACATTTTTCACATCTGCCTTTTATAGCGCCACCAGGAGGCCGACTAAACCAATTTTTTCATATTACTCCTTCAGATTGTATCCAAATGTCACACAAATCGTTACACATGATCTCTATAGTCATGTGATCAAGACGGATCAAGGCGGAAGATTTTTCATATTCCATCCTGATTGGGTAAGATTGACATTTAAAGTTTGCAGGAGTGGCCTGGTTTGAACAAAATGCTGCAAATCATGAACGCACTCAACGCAGCGTCTGATTGCGGTGAAACTTTGCAGCACAGTCGCACTACGTTGAGGGACAAATGCCACCCTTTTAACATTGCCCTATTACAGCGCCACCAGGAGGCCGATTTTTGCAAAAAAGATTTTCTTAATATTACTCCTACAAATTGTGTATTACTCATCACGCAAATCGTTACACATTATCTCTAGTCAAGTGACGGATCCGTCCGATTTTTCATATTCCATCCTGATTGCCGAATACCGAACATTGCTGGCCCACATTAACCTACCTGACCTGACGGAGACCTGTGCTCCGAGGAGCACTTCTTCTAGTTCCTATTAAAAATGTGATATGTTTTTAATAGGAATAACAGTTTGATATTGTCGCTGCAGTGCGGAAACCTTCTATGTATGTCCAAAATCGTTACTTTTCAGGAAATAGAAAAAGAGAACCTAAAAGAACCCACTGATCAGGTGGTTTTCACTACTCTTGCACAACACTGTCATAAGAGAAAGGATAAAATAGGGCATTAATTTATGATAAAGCATAAAAAGATATGATATATTTATAATATATATACATTTTTTGTGTTTTAAAATAAATAAATTAATGCCCATTTTATTTCGGTTTATTTGACCGAAACCTATTATAACTACAATGATGATATCAAGCTTTAACCAGGATCCTGTGTTTTTTTGTAAGGAGACTCAATTAGCGAACTGCTTGCCTATCCGGGCCAACCAATTTCCTTTTCTTGCCTCTGCAGCTATTTCACTGAAGGTGATTATAGTAAACTGTGACACCTGGACAGCATCAGCATGTCTGAGGTGTTGCCATGGACATGTAACCATACTCTAGCTGCATCGAATGGACTGTCAATGTGTATTGAATGTCCAATTCAACCAACCCCTAAAATGACTGAGGGTGGGATTTGAATTAATCGTCTTGTGCTGGTGATGAGAAAGCAGAGTCATTTCTATCGCGTGGGTCCATGCCAGCAGGCAGCGTTCCTGAAATGCTTGTGGTTGACGGAGATTTCGACTCAGCATTAACGTGTGCATTTCATTGATAGGCAGTTTTATTGTGGCGCAATCAGATCTGTCTGGAGCCTACTGTATACTCGAGAGAAAAAGATAAAAGAGGTATCAACTTAATGCCTTTCTATTTGTTTATCGTCAGACCCCGTAAACCCATGTGGAATGCAGATACCAAACGTTTTGGTTGCATACTGTATGAAGTGTGTGTTGATCCAGTCTTTTTTTCAGTACATACTGTAATACAGTATGTATGCAAGTAGTACATGTCTTCATTTATCATGTTCCAATCATAGATAAACAAAGTAAATAATGGTCTTTCAACGGCATGACCTGAATCCGTTTTTTTTATCTGCTTCTGTGGCTTAGTGTTTCCAGTGAATCTTATTGCAGCAAATAGTCACATTTATCTGCAAGCCGAGATTGGCACTCTGCGATGGGATAACTCCCAGAACAGAGTGTGTTTGTGTGAACTTTCCAGGGACTTTGGCTCACATCCCAGCAAAACTCTGAGTCAAATTTGTTATGCAATTAGATTACCTGTTTGAAAGCCGGTCCAGTCGTTGATAAGGACACAGATTATTATTATGTCTGGCTGCCTCTGTGGACCAGACATTCCTTTCTTTACTATGAAAATCCAATGATTCAGTTTAATGTCGGGTCACAACCTTCAGGCTTCAGATGCAGTCACATTGACAGGAAGCCAGCCTGACCACAGCAGTTCTTTTTTTTATTTTGGTCGTAGTAATCACAAAGTCTAGACACGGCAATTCTTCCTTCCAATCTCCTGGACCTCTCTCAGACAGACGGAGCTACAGCTCTCTCTCTCTCTCTCTCTCTCTCTTCTCTGCTTGGTTATCAGGGAGTCTAACGCAGTGCAGCCTGGGGCTTGTTGTAGCATCGGTATGTATGCAAAGCTGCTTCTGGAGTAACACTGTCTATTGGCTGCATGGCATTCAGCAGAACTGAGGCTAACAGCAGAATAGCAGATCTGTAAGTTCACAACGCATCACAGATGTGACACACATGTGAGACTGTAGATCTGCTATTATGTTGTTTAGGGCTGTAACCAGTGGTGGAAAAAGTACTCAAATGTTTTACTTAAGCAAAAGTACCAATACTGCAATATACAAATACTCCGTTACAAGTAAAAGTCCAAAATTCAAAATTTACTTGAGTAAAAGTACAAAAGTACTGGCATCAAAATGTACTTAAAGTACCAAGTAAAAGTACTAAAATATTTGAAAATAGCCGATCTACAAGCTCACAACGCGTTGCGATGCGACGCGTTGTGAGCTTGTAGATCTGCTATTTTCAAATAGCCTAGGTATAAAATAGGGCTAAAGTGGTTAATGTATGTTTTATAACATCATAATTTACATCTGAAAAGTAACTAGTAACTAAACTTTTCAAATAATTGTAGTGGAGTAAAAGTACAATATTTGCCTCTGAGAAGTAGAGTAGAAGTAAAAGTATTGGAAATTGGAAATACTCAAGTAAAGTACAAATACCTCAAAATTGTACTTAAGTACAGTACTTGAGTAAATGTACTTAGTTACTTTCCACCACTGGCTGTAACTATCGATTATTTCCTAAGCGATTATTCTATTGATTAGTTTATTGATTAATTTTATTCGTTTATTTTTTATACTTGTATATCAACGAATCGATAAACCACTAAAGGGGTATTTATACTTCGTCGCACAACGATTGTGTGCAAACATTTTGAAAATAGCCGATCTACAAGCTCAGTTCTGAGTTTACTTTGTACCGTTACTTTCACCGTTTTGGATTTTTGTTTTGTTTTTAGTTTTGAAACGCCCCAAAAAGGGATAGATTATTAATGGGTTATTTTGAATTGAATTATCGATTATGTTTTTATAATCAATGAAATCAGTTACTTCGATTAAATGTTGCACCCCTAATGTTGTTACCCTCAGTCCTACTACAGCCCCCTTGCCTCTCTGTAACCTCTGCCTGTTTCATCATGTCAAAATGAAGCCCGAGACGACTTGTCATCAGTGACGTGATAGCCAGATAGCCACACGACGTCGCCGGTGCTATGACAACAATCCTCCAGCCTTTCATTCATTCACCGGTCTGTAGCAGACCATGGTATGATGTGGCTGCATTGCATTCAAATATTACCTTTCTGCTCTCACTGCTTTTGATGTAACAAGTTTTTTTGTATTATTTTTTTATAAAAGTCGCACAGAAAACTAGGTTGCATATTGTGTCTCTTTTTCTTTTTTAAGCTAGAGATTAAGTGGTGTTTGCGTACGCCTCAAGGCATCTTTGCTTTGGATGTGATGGTAAACTCTGCGTCTCTCCATGTGCCAGCAGAAGAGCTTTTAACATTTTAGTGTAAATTTGATGCTACTTACTTGGGAGATGCAATTAAGCAGAGGGGGAGGGAGGAGACATTCCTGCTGGCAGTCAGTTTGTAGCTGGGGGTGGGGGGGGGGGGGTGGAATTAGAGAACGGAGAGGGGAGTGAGAAGAAGGGGAGGGAGCAGAGACTGTGAGAGAGTGAGAAGGGGGGGAGGGGGGGGGTTTACAAACCAGCAGTCCGGCACTCCCCCTCTATCCCTCAGTTCTTGAACTCATCCTCAGATACAGGAGTCAGTCTGTTTTAAGACTTGAAAGAGGTGTATCAATAATCCATCGTATGGAGCTTGACGTTGCCCCTTACCCTTGGTGATGATTTGGACTTTCTCTGGGCTATCTGGAATTGGTGCGTGGGCGGCTGTTCGTTACTTGCAAGGTAAGCAGCATTTGTTTATGCTAGCGACATTATGCATTTGGCTGTGTTCAAGAGATATAAGAGACAAATCTTGGCTGTTCACTTTCAAACCTTTTCCTCTCCAAAAGAGGTTTAAGTGAGACTACACACGTGCTCTCTCTTTAAGCAGACAAACTGGGCATTGCAATTCATGTATTAGTTCATCAGGCACAGGTTTCAGTCAATGTTTACATTTAAGGAATACAGTAAGTGAGTTGCAAATATAGCTTTTTTTGAGTGATGGGATTTGCTTGGGTGTTGATATATATATATATTTTTTTAAATTATAATCCGGAATTCAAAGAGTTTTCTCTTTAATTTTGGATTTTGCCGTTATTTCATGTTTTTTTGTGACCTAGTCACATTTGGGTCTTCACGTCCTGTTTGGGGTGGAGTTTTTATGTTTATTTACCTCATGCCTTTACCTGTAACACCCTGTGTATGGTACAACTTCACATTACCCTATGACTGCAGCCAATAAGCTATTGTGTTGCTTTCTAGTCACTGGCAGACACAAACAATGCTGCTCGTGTCTGCATCATTATAATGACAAAGCAGCAGTGAGTGGTGGTGGTGGTTTTGTGATGCTGGGAGAGGTAGATGATGAATTGCAAATGAGAAGATGGCCAAAGTCAAGGAGAATTCCCAGAGCGAATCCTAGGGGGCTGAAGGACTTTTTGGTGTGTGTGAGTTCATTTAAAAATCTGGGCTTTGTGTTAAAGCCGGCATGGGTTCCTGCAGGGGAGAGAGGGGCGAGAAATGGTCATCTGGTGTCATAGTTATGGAAATGTATTGACCGTCCTTAGGCTTACCGAGACTGAAGGTCAGGCTTCAGTTTTCAGCTTTTAAATGGGCACAATGAATGCTCCTATCAAGCTGAAAAGAAACTGTGGTGAGTTCTTCCTCAATGGGTGATATGAAAATCATGTGTTGGGAGTGCTGGGCGTAGATTTAGTTTGATACAACATAATGATTCTAGTGAACGAAAAGTCAGTAATCATGATCACAGATCTGTATGATGTTCTATCATAAGCTTGATTTAACCGTAGGGCACTAGTGAGTAAACAAAGCGTTTATTGTTTTGTTAATGGCTAACAAAGTTCATTTGAGATCAGGTGGTCTCTCAAATAGTTTGGCTTGTTATGAAAGTCATAATATGCGTGAATAATTGCTATGGCATTACGCAGTCTTAACTTTGCCATCTATTTTGCTACCACAGCTCTTACGCCACAGCACTTGGCTTAGTTCTGCCCTTGTGTATTGCTTACAAGGCTGTGCTCACTTCTAAGTGGAACATTTAATTTGCAATATACATTATGTACCATACCATGTTTATTCCAGCATTGCTACCCTACATCAAGACACTGTTATTTAATTACTTATTTATTTGTTTAGGGTACAAGGTTTTTGCCTTTCTACTATAGTGGAGCTGAGTTGTTTATCAGCAGTCAGTTACTTCTATGTACCAAAAATGAATAAATACACACACTGATAAGAAAAAAACTTTACACATAACTTTTGCAATCTGCCTTTAGCTCCCAGAATCACTCTAAAGTTAAAGAGTGATTCTGAAATCTAAAGGCAGATTGTAAAAGTCCTGCGGGCTGCCAGTTTGACACCCCTGCTCTAAACGGTTTACAATGCAACGTACTAAGTTGGATTGGATGTACACCTGGGCCTCAGGCAAGTAGGCTCTTCTTCCTGCATGGGTCAACAGTTAACATTTTGAGATTCAAATTCTTCAGACTTTGGCTGCAGTGGGGGGGGGGGGCGCTGTAGAAGAAAGACCATTTTGGCTGCAGGGCTTGCAGTGATTGTTGTGGCATCACAACCACAGGGTTGAGGGGTGATACCACAAAATTCCTATCCGACTCATGACTTAACCACCTGAACCCTGTTGTCCCTATTATGGGCATTTATTAGGCACTCATTAGGCCGAGAACAGGCAAACGTTCTGCATAAATAGTGGGAGCTACAAGCTCACGAAATGCAGCGGCGTTGTGAGCTTGTAGATCAGCTATTTGTTAAGGGGGGGGAAATGAGTGGGCCAAGTATAGACCCCTGGGGACCCCCAGTCAACTAACTAATAGGGTTTAAGGGGTTAAGTAACTTTATAACAACAACAACGAATGAATAGCCCTAGCCCTTAAAGAACAATTATATTTTAAGAATTAGTTTGCCAGATATGTTTGACAGTTTGTCCTGAAGGCCTGCTCAGAGCAAGCATCTCTACTGGGGTTTGTGTAGTCATGTGTGACAGGATCCAGTTTGATTATGCCTCAGAACACACAGACACGTGTGGGGAGCTGGGAAGTTAAGGGATGAGTTCAGTCTACAGGTTGGTTTTAGATAGCGCAGCACCGAGTGCGCTATGAGCTTGTAGATCTGCTATTTCTTTTTATCGTGAAGATTTTTGCAAATCTTTGAATATACATATATATGTTTTAAAGCGAACATTTTTAACTTGGATCTGTGCTTCTGGGGGTCCCTGGAACAACATATTTTGAGATGGGGGGGTCCGTGGCCAAATACATATCATTTTGGGGGTCCTTGACATGGAAAAGTTGGAGCACCACGTACGTTTTTCAGAGACATTTGTAGAATCCTCAAAAAAATTAAAGATTTGCAAAAATATTCATGATTTAAAAAAGAAATTGCAGATCTACAAGCTCGTAGCGCGAGCTTGTAGATCTGCTATTACACTGTTGTGTGTCTGTCAGTTAGTAATGTTACATAACCAAGCAGAAATGGACAAGTGGGTTAAATGCATAGGACACATTTCACATATGCGCAAAATGTAAAGTGACAAAAAAATACCCCAAAGGAGAGGAGTGTTATTGATATTGATATTATTATAAATGTGTGGTCATTCAGCCGTGAATTTGGCATAATATATGCCCAAGGGCAGGCTGGGCCGGCTGGCACCGTGGGAAAAACAGCACCTTTAAATTGAAGCTGTAGTGGCTGTATATTCCCATTCATTGACCAGGAGGTAATTGATCGACCTCTATGAAAGAGGATACCAGGTGAGTGAGATGAACAGCAAAAAACATTTCTAATGCACGAGTGCTGCAGTTCTTCACCAGCCTTGGCATTGTGTCTGTTCCGTTGCCAGTGAAGGGGCATTCAGGCAAAGCCTAGCCAGCTGCCACAGTGAGATTGGTAGGTGAATGGCTCACCCAGTGGAGGCTTGGCCTCTGGTCTTTAATACACAACAGCAATTCAGTCCTGGCTGTTTATGAGGGCTTTACAGATCTGCAAGTGCACTGGATGTGAGTTTTAGAATGAAATGTATCGAGTCACACAAAACAGTATGTTTCTCTCACTGTTTTAAGAAAGAAAGACAGACCAAGGGAGAGTCAGCCTACTGCAGAACAGTAGATGAAAGGGTCTGAATGCTAATGTCTGTTATTACACCGCTTTGTTGAATACGTGATTCTGATTGGTCAATAATGGTATTGTAGTTTGTTTATGTTGCTATGGAAGCGGAAGCTTAAAAAAATAGATTAAAGTTATATCTAATACATTTTTTTTAATCACTATAAGTGTCAAATGATTGATTTAGTTCGGAAGTAGGCGTATACTGAGTGGGATAATAAAGTACAGAGATGTGTTATTTGTTACTGGAAAATAAACCCCTTCAGGGTGAAGCATGGACCATGATTGGTCCTGTCGTGGTTTATTTTTTTCCAACAATGGCTGCCTCATCATACTTTATAGTGTAGCCTTAATGTTCGCGTGACTTTAGGCTGAATCTTCCCTGTCCAGGACATAGAAGAGTGAAGCTCATTTGCTTCTCGTGAGAGAAATTTGTCTGTGTGAGTGTGTGTGTCGGGCGTGAAATAGTCCAATCTAAAAGTCAGGAATGTGAAGCATGTAAGTAAGGGCAGACTAAAGTCGGGGACTTGTGTAACTGTTGTCACGGGAGACCTCTTCACTGACAGTGACAGTTAACCAGCTATGAAAAGGGCATCTTATGAAATTCTGTTGCCATGATATTTTGTTAAGACAGATGTGGCCTAGCTCATTCAAACTTTTTTTTCCCCCTTTGCCCAGACAAATGATGTGTGGCTTTAATTGAGCTGGCTGTGAGTGTGACCACACAATGGCATAGCATAATTGATGAACTCGGTTAAAAAAACGTGATGGTACTTTATAACAAGTTGGAGCATGACATTTATTTAACATTTGATGCCTTCAGAATAACCATAAACGTACACATCAAGAATATTACAACCAATAGTGAACTATTCTCGCAAATAGCCAAACAATTACAGTATCTAACGTCTGTGTCACAACTATTGAAAAGTGGTTTGGGTCCGCCCCCTAACACAAAAAGAATGTGTGACAAATTGACCAACCACGGACGTCAATTACAGCCCAGCCAATCAGAGGCATACTTGACCTTTTTATGGCAAAAGCTGGACATGCTGATTTGTGACTCAGACCCTCTGTCACTGTAATTGATGATGTAAGATGGTGGGTTTGACCATGTGAGATTAGTAGTAAACAAACAACAATGAAAATAATGGTTGTAGATATAGTGCCCTGATATTAGACATAACTTATATGATGTAGAGCAGGAGCTCCCAAACCTTTTTCAGCTCAAGACCCAAAAGAGAAATTTGGTGCCTCCCCAAACTTACTGAACATGCGAGGGAGCTGTTTGTAAAAAAAAAACAAAAAAAAAAACAATTAACATATTGTTTTAAATATAAAAGAAGAAATTGTGCTGTCAGCACCTTGATAAGAAACAGCACTTTTATGTAGCCACAAATCCAAACCCTTCAAAAGGTGGTAGTTATAGCATCACCGTTTATCTCTTACAATAGGGCTATGGTTGTGGCTAAACCTGAATGTTTCAGTGTTGTTAATTACGCTTTCATCTGAGTGAGTGATAGTTGATGATGGCCTTCTTCTTTTTCTGTATGTGTGTGGTCTGTCTTCTTGGTGAAACCAGAAACATGTACAGACCTATTTGCTTGCCATCCTATCAATATTTTAGGGGCACTGAACAATTGTAGTAGAAATCCCCTACTCACCTCACAGGCCGCCCGTTCCCCCGCAGAACCATTATCCATCCCCCCTTTTGTCTCCGCAGAGGTGTACGTCTTGTATATTAGTAGGTGTTAAAGGACTTCAAAGGCTGCCAATGAGAGGCTAAGCAGGAAGCAGGATGTGTCCTTCTTGATTTCCATACCGATTGTGATCTTGTGGGCCAGCAACTTGTTAGCATCAGTGGCATGCCACCAAAACATGCAGTGTTTGCAATGCATTGTTTGTAGACCGTACAGTTTGATAACCACTTAAACCCTCTATACTTAGTCAAATTGACCTGAGTTGCAACTGTGCCCTTTTTTCACTGTACACCAAATCTCTTCACCAAAAATAGGCAATCTATAAGGTCACAACCTGTCGCAATGCGCTGCGTTGTGGGCTTGTAGATCTGCTGTTTTCTGTGAGTACGATACAGTTGTTCTTTGGGACTGGGACTAAGAAGACTTGTCTATATATTGAATTCTCCAAACCAGTACGAATCTCCAACTATGAGACATTTATTGTGGAGATAAGTGAGACATTTGAAAATATTCTCATTTTATTCTAGGGGGAAATAATTCACCAAAGTAACCTCTATGTTGCTCCCCCTTTATCCTGTGGTGGTCTGATTTCAGTAATTCGACATGTAATGCCATGGAGGCACATTGTTGAATTGCATTACTAATTCTTATAGAATCAGTAAAACCTAACCAAAAAGCATGAGTGTAGTCCATACACAATTCCCATGCACATGTCAGCAGCCAGCATACACCCAGTAGTGCCCTAGAGACACTATTGATGGGAACATAATACAGTAGGCCTATACATTTACTGAAGCTGTGACCAGGGTAAACATCACAAGCTGTTCTACACTACAACAAGTAGTCATGGAGACATTTTACATGTCGTGCCTCAACATTTAGACAGTTGGAGCAGAACACAAAACAGCTTTGCCATCCATACTACGCCATCCAGTACAAATCAGAAAGCATTTAGCAGATATAAATTGCATCTCATAAAGCTAGGCTCAGCTAGTCCTAAGGCTCGGGCTAAGGCTTGAATTCAATGTTATGATAAATTCAATGTTGAGATAATTAAATTTCTTTCATATCTATTAAACAGTATTGGAGAAAATAATTTACCAAAGTAAGCTCTATTTGCTCTCCCTTTAACCTGTGCTAGTCTGATTTCAGTAAACAGACATTTAATCCCACGGAGGTGCATTGTAGAATTGTATTACTGAGCAAGTTCAGAGAAAACAGGACAATTGGCGGTACACAGTCACAGATATTGTGGTAACTGGTAACTAGATTGTATTGTGTGCACATTATATTATATTGGCAAACACCTCATCAATTGTTGAATCATACCAGCTCACACACTTGAAGCTTTTATGATCTGTAGTGTTTTGTTGAAATTAATTAAGTCTCTGCCAGGCCGAAGGCGTGGCAGAGAGAGTTTTGGCCCCTGTCTGTCTGTCCGTCCGTCCGTCCGTGTGTGTGTTTGTCCATCTGTGTACAGCTAATCTCCGGCACCGTTGGACCGGTCGGTGAGAAACTGTGCGCACACACTCCCTGGATGCCGGAGCAGAACCTCTGCCCCAAATCTTTCACATCAGCCTTTTACAGCACCACCAGCAGGTCGATCTTTGCGAAACACATTTTTTAATATTACTCGATGTAAATCGGTACACAGTATCTCTACAGTCATGTGATCAAGGCTGATCTTTCCGATTTTTCATATTACATCCTGATTGGCTAAGATTGGCATTTAAAGTTTGCGGGAGTGGTCCGTTTTGAACTAAATGCCTCAAATCAATTAAATCATGAACGCAGTCCGATCGCTGTTGGAACTTCACATTGGCCTGTTATAGCGCCACCAGGAGGCTGAATTTTGCAACTATTACTCCTACAGATTTTGTCCAAAGATCACACAAATCGGTACACATTATCTGTAAAGTCTTGTCATCAAGACGGACCTGTCCAATTTTTCATATTTCACCTTGATTGGCTAAGATTGACTTCTACTACCTGGCCTAATTCCTCAATGTAGCCTCCTGTGCTGCCATCCAATGGCACTGGGCTAGTATTCCAATCCACCTGTAATTAGTTTTGTCCCATACGATCACATACCAACAGTAATGTTAGCCATTATTCAGGCTGATATGTGTTGACATCTTTCTTGGGGTGATGAACTACATCTCAGTGTTAATTTAACTGTGTATACATGGAACCAAATGGGCTCCATTTGGTTCAATTTATACACCCTAGGAGTTAAATGAACACTGAGGACTTTAGTGTGTACGGCACGCTTCCCACCTGAGCCTTTCATAATGGGGTCAGACAGGTCACAGCTCTAGCCTTTGCTGGCTGCTGCAATCCTCTGTCTGGAACATAAAACCAGTCCTGCGTTTTATGGAAATGACTGGACAGAAAGGACTATATATTAGTTTTCTGCACTGACATGGTGAGATGAATATCCCTGTGTTAGTAATAGCCTTCTTAACGTTATTACAAAATACCATTCAAGCGATAAAGATTATAGCACTCATGGATGAATTTTTACGCCTGTTCAACCAACTATCTGCCCAGTAGAACCCACTTGATTCATCCAGTTGGTTTCCACTAATGAGGAGTTGAGCTGAAAGTATGTAGGCTGCATCAGCTCCTATGGATGCTTAACATTCAGCGGGGCGAAATGGAAATAAATATCACAATAACCATCATCCCGTATTGATAAATGTCACAGTATCTGTTTAGGTATGGAAAATGTCAAAGGAATGTCAAATTGTCTTGTTGATGTTCATCGCATGGAAAAGCTGTCATTTACAGCTGTCATTCTCAAGTATTTCAGACATCTTACTTAGTTATTGGTTTGTAGTCTTAAACTGCAGGCTATATATTTTCCTGGCTTGTCGGACACATGTGAGCGTGTTGATCAACAGCAACTCTGCAACTATATGCTTTGTATCTTTTGTAGACAATGATTCACAATACATTTTTTTTTATAATCCTATATTATTGCTATGATAGAAGATTATATTATTATGTTAGATTGTAGCACAATTTGCGGAAAAGTCCCAACAACATTTCACTGCTTGTACCTGTATAAGTTAGTGACAAATAAAACCTTGATTCTTGATAAATATCGAGGCATTGCCCAGCCCTAGTGGAAACTGGCTTCATATTACATTCTACGCTGCTACTTGCCTCAAAGCTTTTTGAGATGCCTCAAGCTCCTTTCATCACCATTTAAAACCTCTTTCCAGCTGTTTCCTATTCAAGGTTTCTAAGGTTACAGATCAAATTTAGGAAAATACTCTTAGCCAAAGATGGAAGTCAATAGACACTTTTGGGCACTGCTCAATGAAGGGTTGTCTTATTCATCAAGTGACATAATGAAGAACTGTTCTAAATAGAGGATGTGCTAAAAGTAAGCTGTCGGGATGTTCCCCTCCGGCCTGACAGAATTCTGAATGCACACTTGTTCACACTTGGAGCATAAAGTGAGTCATGGGAACTGGACATAGGTCATTTGGCGGTTCCACTCACATGGAGGCATATGACTTTATCACAGAGGGGGAAATGTTGAATTGTCAACAACCTGCAGCCAGTGGATTTGAGTAACCCCCCGCCCACACACACACACACACTCTTCACACAGCTACCTATGTTATTATCTCTAGTGTGGAGTGTTCAGATTACAGGGTTTTGTGTTGGAGCTTGTAACCAGTTGTCCTATGCATTCTTGCCTTTCACCAGTGTAGTTAGGTTAGGGAACAGGAATGTGTTTTGCAGGACCCTTCACAATAGTCAATTTAAAAAAAGGATTTGTGCCCTTTTTTCCTTTTATCTTCACCTTGAAAATATGTCTCTTTTGCAGAATTGGGGGGACGTACCCTCAGATTTGCTTAGGGACTTTGGATACGATATTGATGTATATCTTTTTTCCCTTTTTTTCTTTTTTATGAAGCTCATATGTTGTGGAATGTATAGCCAGGTGTTTCATTTGCTTTCAAGCTCCACACCAAATTGAAATCCATAAGTCAGTTTTAGCTGTAGGGCAAGCATGTCATCATTTCCTCAAATGATAAAAAAAAACACTTGACATTTCTGTCCTTGGGGATGTAAAGGAGACATGGGACAGGAGGGGGGGGGGATATTTGCCCTGCTCCTGTCCCAACAAGCCCAAGTATTTGTCAAATATATAAGCTGTGCTTTTAAGTGCTCTTTAATAACAAAGAGCCTTACATCTTACCTATCACACAGGGATGACAGAAATCCTTCTGCACATCGGATGACATAATGCCTCACATGTCCTCAGTTATATTGGTCCATATGCTTCTGTGTTCTGTAAGTAATACCGCTATTCATTTTTATTACCAATAGATGATGTTGCCCGAGGGCCATTCTATATTTAAAACTTCAGAAATGAAGGGGAAAAGAAAGCATTAGTTATTTCAAAAGAAAATGAGGAGAATGTTTTTCTTCTGTCTCGGAGTGCAACTTGCGTTCAATCAGAACCAAAAGGTTCTAATTGCAAGCGAGAGGCAGCATGTGGGAGTTCTTCCTTTTCCTCTAGGAAGAACAACAGAAGTTAAAAAAGGCCTAGAAGACAGTATAATGCAGATTCACATTAACATTCAATGTGTTGCTCACATTCTTTTAGAGACTTTTTGTTAAAGCTACAAAATGAATGCCCTTTACCCTAATATTAATTGGAGCTGTGGGACACATATTATGAGTTTGAACGTTGCCTACCTTTGAGGTACAAGGTAGAAGCCTGATGCATTGCAATGGCCAACAATGCCTTATTATGGGGTAGGAGCCATGGTGAGTTTCATTGCTATTCTGACGCTACTGTGTCGCTAATCTAACCCACAATGAAGTTATTCTTCCTTCAGGTCTGTGGGTGGCTGGAATCTACTGTGGTTATGTATTTCATTAAGGGGCTTGTAATGGATGACTTGTCTATGTACATTCTGCCTGCTATGTGCTCTAATGTTGCCCTCTGCTTTCTGCTGTGCTTCTTAATGAAGAGGGGTCTTCCAGTTATCTGGTTGCGCTGCACTCTGTCATGCTGGCAATTTGCCAGAAGCAATTTTGCAGTCCAATTTATTAATTTATTTCACACATTGTTTACTTTGACCGAAAGAGGAAAGTTTGAAAAGATAACAAATGCACAGCTCTTACAATGCCTTGTTTATATCAGCGCTCGTTGGGTGGTCTAGATGGAATGGCTTTCCTAACTTTTACTTCATGTATTAATAAAGCATAGCTGATGGGAGTCAGTGCATCAGCAACGTTGTAGCTTTGAAAAAATACAGGGAAAACTCATTTATCCAAAGATCCGAATTGAGGTCATCTGAACCAGTCAGTTGTTAAGACAAATGCATTTGTCTGGAACTTATTCCAAAACACCTTGTTTAGAGGTGCATGTGAGTGCATGCATGTCCACCACACGAGAGAGAAACGTGTTTCTATTATTTTAACCCATTGATACCTGGAACGCATCTGTGTCACTTTAGATTTCTTTAGGCTATTCAAAAATAGCAGATATACAAGCTCATAGCGCGGCACCGAGTGCCGCGCTATGAACTTGTAGATCTGCTATTTTTGAAAAACCGAGGAAAAAAAAAATTTGGTTTTTTTTTCAATTTTTTTTTTGGATTTAGAAGACATTTCTAGAATCTTCTCAGGTCTCAATGGGTTAAACCCAAAATCGAACAATTAAATTGCAGAAATCAAATGTGAATGTGCCTAATTGTCTATTAATAGGGTGTCAAAACGCAGGGCTGTCCTTTTCCTTTTCTTTTTTTCCAGTGGCTCATTCAATTTCATTGGTAGTCAACTGTTGGCTACTCTGTCTGATGGTGTTGTCGGTGAGTCTTAATGCAAAGCAGGTCTGCTGGCAAGGTGTAGCAGTTAACACATACCCAACCCAATCGCAGAGAGAGTGGCCAATACACATACATTGTGTAGACAACAGGTCAACAAAGACAGAAACCTTGGTGCACCCTGTTCCGACCCTGGTTTGAAGTGCATTGTTTTTACATCGCCACACATATTTCTGTCATATTAAAAGCCAACTGGTAGACCAGCATCTTTAGATGTCTAAGATCACGTAAAGATCTTAGACCTCTAAGATGCTACAGAATTGCACAATAGGTTGCCTCTAATCTCCCGTTAGTGTTATGTTCATCGTGAAACCACAGATAACTAAAGATGATACAGCACTGTAACACTTGAAAGCTCTTATGATTACATAATAGAAACCTTTTCCATAAACATTAAAGTAATACTAGGTAACGTTTTCAACAAAACTAAAGTTAAATTGTATATCTTTTGCGAGTGGCAAAAGTTTCACAACACCCACTCCGTGAATTTCACCCCCGGAAGCCTTTTATTTATATATTTTCTATTGAACGTGTACGGGGGGGACTTTCCCGGGAAAATGACGTTCCTGGCCAACGTCATGACGTCGTGGCCGACGTCCTCAGGAACTACCGCAACGGTTTCCTGTTTGGCCAGGAACTACCGCGCTATTAACAAAAAGGAACCTCACGCTGATTTTAAGAATGTAGGATTGGAAGATCGAAAAAGAACAGAAAAAGAAAGCACAGCTCATGGTAACTAATGCTCCACTGGCTAAGAGAAACGATCCGTAGATAGTATAAAACAATTAAAAGATCGCTTTTTGAAACGCTTCCGGCTTCCGGTGAAAACGAATGGAATTCTGGGTAATCGAGGACTAGGGAAATTGTATGCAGTGACGGTAGTGACCAGCAGAGGTTGCTAAAAATCGTTATATGTGATTCTGCATTGTACAACTTTAAGCGAGCAACATCAATGCATTCACATTTATTTCAACCCTCACAGGCGTAGCAGGGTGGTGTTCAGCTCCACATGAACATGTGTTTTGTTTTTTCTCCGGGTTGACATTTGCAGTCACGAGATTTTCCCCTTAACACACACACAGAGAAACCTGTACGGTACATCATGAAGCATGGAAGCATGCTTTATGTTACGATGACTGCCAGCATTTTGTAAGGCTAGTTGAGCCTGTGAGTGAATCCAGAATTCATTTATATGAGTGCAGTGGCATTTGCATCATCCTCTTCCCCCCTTTTTCCCCCCTATCCTCATCACAGTGTCAAACCTGATTGGCTGAACAGCGAATCAACTGCAGTGCCATTCAGAAAGAAACGGAACAAAAATAAATTGGGTTGATGGCGTATCAGATATATTGTGCAGTGTTGTGGTACCTGAGAGGATTGATGACCGGACAGAATGAAGAGCAACATGAGGCAGAAAAAAAACGGGGTCAGACCCAGCTTATGTAACAACCCCCCCCCCCCCGCGCCCCCGCTCACTGTAAGCTTGAGTGCATGTGGCAGCATAGGGCTGGGCTCCCACACATCTGCGTCAAGGGCATGGAAAACACAATAATGTATCCCCCCAATGAGTCTGTCCTTAAAAAGAAAAAGAAAACAGGGGAGGGGGGGGGGGGGGGACACATCAGGTGGAACAACCTCCCCATCTGTTGATGGTCTCAGGCATGGAATAGGACCTTCTGAGAGAGAGAGGGAAGCAGCCTGTCCAGCCTAAAGGCAGGTAGATTGGTCCAAATGTGCAATGTGGTGGAAACCTATGAGCTCACTCACTATGTAGACGACCCCCTCAAACGCAGGGGGGAAGTGCCTGATGTGCGACCACAACAGCACTACATGTAGGGGTCGGTGTTGTTCGCGTCAGCTCTGAATAACTCAAACTCAGTGAGGCTTTATGTCCCCTGTCATGGTACTCACTGTCGTTACTTCCCCTCCACTTAACAGGATCCCCACACTGCATGTTGAAAGGGGGCCGAATGGTCTGCTTCCTCTGTCAAAGCGAATACTGTCTTTATCTAGCTGGCTCGATCAGCGTCGGCTGTTGGGGAGGTGGGGGGGGGGGGGGGCGGATTGGTGAGGAGATGTCATATAAACAAGGGTGGTTTTCTCTGTTCTCTTTGCGTGGTCCAATCCAAGTCAGATTTTCATTGGCTCCTCTAGCTCTGTCTCTGGCCAGCTCCGAGCATGAAGAAATTTGAGGCAAAGCTATTAGTGTGAGCCATCCCTTACAGCAGTGGCTTGCAACTGCTTTGCAACCGAATTTCACCCAGCCCATGAAATCTGGACTCCATAGACTATACATTCTTCCCTTTATTAAAGTATTTTTTGTTTTTTACTCGTGTCCTACTTCTGTCTTCTGTGTCCCGCCCCACTGGAGGGCTACATGATACATTAGGCTATACACCAGGTAGCTATGTTTTGAAAATTGAGAATATCTAGGCTTTTGTTCAGAGTATTGTTCCAACTAACTATTATTCAACTAACTTAAAGGACCATACCAGCCTTTTTGACATTGGGATTTGGGTCCTTTGTCACTGTCACTTTGGTAGGATGTAATTCCTCAAAACCGTGTTTTTACATTTTATATTAATATTTGGGTTTAATCTTAAACATTTCAAAGTCACACAAAACTTACCACAATTGATCCAAATGCTATTCTGATGTTGGTGCTCTCACTTAAATGTTGACATTTTACATCCATTGTGCCATATGCACAACAAACACAACCAGGTGGCAATTCATTAATGGAGAGAGATCGCACACACTTTGTCCACTGTGTCTGTCACCAGAAATGGTGAAATCCCAGAGATAAATGTCAAAGCATGCTGGAGAGTGATGAAAACAGAGCGGAGATGCAGGTGTCAAAATCACCACAGACACATCTCAATAAGTTGTCAAAAAAACACATTTATGTGAAACAGTTATTGTGAAAAACCAGTGAAATATCATAACAAAAATTGTTTGAGTGAAAACGTTTACATTAACAAGTAGTGTTGTTAATTGTTCCAGACATATGATAGATCCGACATTTCTGGACAAATGAGAACTGCTATCTCAGGATCACAATGCACCTGGCTTCTTTTTTAAGATCACATTAAAGCAGTCATTCAATGTTCCATCTTTGATCCACTTGGCAAGCACTTGCTCTTGTGCTTATTATCTTTTACAATTCATTTGTTGTGTTTTTATATGGGAACTGTTTGGATGATGTTATGTCCTGTTTTTTCTCCTTTTCTTTTAAGGCTTTTGGGTGCAAAAACGAATCTTTTTTTGGCTGATTATATTCAAAAACTGCTTCACACTCTGCACATCACCCTTTCAATTCACAGGTTTTACAAAACATGAGCATCTCCTCCTGAATTATTAACCGCTCACGTCCCCACTCTCTGTTGTGTCTGTTTCTCTCTGTATGTCTTCAGAGCTTTGCTGATTATACCAGTCACCCCAGGACAATCCTGTCTGAGAGACCCAGTGTTGTTCAGCATGGCAGAAAAATCTATACCATCTTGCAGGTAAGGGTAATAGGTATCCATAACAGTCCTATTTCAGCCGTGTTGTTTGATTTTCTTATACATAGAGTGTCTTCAGGTTTTGTGTATTCCGTTATACATCCCGTGCAGAGTGAGTAACGCATGTCTCCTCTCCTGTTCAGCTTCTGAATCATGGGGAACGTGGAGAGCCAGAACGGGGACCATGCCCTCTACGGTAACCAACATGGCCATTTGTCACGCAAGCACATGTCTCGCTCCCTCCGCGTCTCCAACAAGCAGGCCAGGCGCTCTCGACACGCCTCGTCGGGGAAAATAGAGCACAGGAACTCGGAGACGAGCACCCGCTCCAGCAGCACGCCCAGCATCCCGCAGTCACTGGCCGACAACGGGCTGGAGCCCTTCAATGAAACCGACGTCCTCTCTGACTTTGGCAGCCCCGTGTGGGTGGACCGCGTGGCCATGAACCTGCGGCCCATGTCCTTCCACAATGACCTCGCCAACCCGTCGGCGCACGCGGAAACCATGCACATAACTTTACCGGGCCCCGTCGCACAGAGAGCACAGGACAGAGGGGCGGCGCACGCGGGCGAGGTGACCTACCTCCAGAAGACCAGGGACGGCCCCAGGGAGACGGTGAGCTTCAAGAAGAAGAGGTCCAAGTCTGCGGACATGTGGAGAGAGAACAGCATGGAGTTCTCCCTGTCGGACCTCAGTCAGGAGCATCTGACCAGCACGGAGGAGATCGTAGACGCCAGCGAGCGGGACTTCACCGACCGTGACGGCCAGTTACAGTCCGGTCCCCAGGCTCTCGAGGCGCTCGACTCCGGCGACAGGGCCAACTCCCTGGACGAGCTCTACAGCCAGAAGAGCCCGGTCCGCAGACCGACCCACGGCCGCTACGCCAAGTGGCACGACGGCGGGGGCAGGGCCGCCAGGGAGGGCGAGGACGACAAGATGCTCTCCCCCTCGGAGGAGGACGGGGGCGGCTACGGCGCGTTCACGCTGCCCTGCCGCCGCTCCCATTGCCTGTCTGAGGGCCTGAGCAGTCACCAAGCTGCCATGTGTGCCAGTATGCAGGGTAGAAGGGCACAGACCATACAGGTGAGAAGGACACTTCAACTCCGTCCTTTGTGCAACTGTCTGGGCTGCAATTTAACCACTTGAACCCTAGCCTCCCTATTCTGGGGGTGAACATTCACAGAAAATTGACGGTCTAAAAGCTCACAGGAGCTGTTATCGGCGAAGAGATTTGGTGTAGAGGGAAATACTAGTGTACCTAGTATAGAGGGGGCCTGAGGGGCCCTGTCAACTAAGTATGTAAGGTTTAAGTGGTTATTTTGTCCATTACACCAGGGGTCTTCAATGTTTTCAGGCCAAGGACCCCCTAGCTGAGAGAGAGATAATTTTTTTTTTTTACTTAGTCTGCTATTTTTTCCCTCTACACCTATAGCCTCTTTGCCAAAAATAGCCGATCTACAAGCTCTCAACGCCTCGCAGCGCGAGGCGTTGAGAGCTTGTAGATCTGCTATTTTCGGCTAATGTTCCCCTCAGAAAAGGAATTCTAGGGTTCAAGTGGTTAATGTAAAAAAAACTAAATCCTATCTCACAAAGATTTGGCGGACCCCCTATAGTAGCTCTGAGGACCCCCTAGGGGTCCCGGACCCCCTGTTGAAGACCCCTGCATTACACGTAATTCAAAACAAACACGTACGTAGGCCTATTTCCTGTGCATATCTGACATGTATACATTTCATAGTCTCTAACTTGGGTAGCATTTTAAGGGACCTGAAATGCATCGCCACTTTCACCCTCTTTGCAAGAAATGTACTTCCCCCTTTTGAAAACACAATCCTTTTTCATTATTTTAATTGTGTCTGGAGTATTATGCGTCCACTCCATTCACCAAGCCGCTAATAAGCTCCCAAAAGCAGGTTGTAAGTGTAAAAACAAAGCACGGCCTGTGCCAGGGCACCAATGTGCCATTTGGCTGATGGATGTGTTGTTGCCTTAGGGAGGGAGAGGGCACTCTTGTGGGGGGGGGGGGGGGGGAAGGGGGGGCTTGAAGTCACTCCCTGTTTGAAATGCCTCAACCTTTTGTCATGGTAATGACGGGAGGCCCGGGCGTGGAACAGAGTGTAACAGTAAAGCGTGTATTGGTGGCCCTGTCACTGTGGGGCACCGCCGTTAGCGCGGGTGAATGGAGCTCTGGAGCGCATGATTTGGGTCACGTGATTATTAGATGGAGATACCGGGGTTTGGTGTGACTCCCTTCATCTCCCAGGAGCACCACTGACCGGCTGTGAGTGTAGGAGAGCGCAGACCCCATCGGTGCCACACTGGGAGGAAATGCAGGGAGGAAACTCTGCTGTGCTGTGAGGAATTAATTTGAACAGGAGCCCCAGGATTAAGTATCTCATGGACACTGTGTAAGCTACACTGTTGTCCCATCAAACACAAAAACATGTTGGCCATGCAAGCACGGCTGTATCCTGTATATTTACAGAGACAGTATGGTGTTCACTCAAGGTAGGTAGTTTTGTTGGTGGCAATGTCTGGCTGTGTTGTTGTTGTGTTTGTGACGTATGGAAACCTGGACCACTGTGCCGTCTTAACACCTGTTTGGTGCTTGCAGGATGTCACGGCGGGGGAAGGCAGCGAGTATGAGGACAGCGGCATCGACGGGGTGACGGCCGAGGCGGAGCACCAGTCCAGACGCTACAAGACCATGTCCGCCTCCTTCTCCGTGTGCTCGGCGGCCGGCAGGAGCATGTTTGCCGGGAGCGACAGCGCCAGCAGCAGCAGCGGCGGCGGGGCCAGCGAGTGCGTGCAGGGCGTCTACGAGAACTTCCGCCAGGAGCTCGAGAGGAGCTCCTGTCAGACGGAGAGCTTGGAGGAGGCGGGGTCGGCTCTCAGCGACGAGCAGAGCACCATGAGCTCCGCCTATCAGTCGGACCAGCTGCTCAGCGTTGCCCAGGGAACCGTGCGCAAGGCGGGCAGGCTCGCCGTGAAGAACTTTCTGGTTCACAAGAAAAACAAGAAAGTGGAGTCGGCCACGAGACGCAAGTGGAAGAGCTACTGGGTTTCCCTCAAAGGTTTGCCCCGCATTCAATCACTCCACACACCGCCTTGTTTCCTGTTCTATCTGTTGTTGCATAGGTTCAGACATACTTCTTCATATTCAACCTGTCACACTGTGCTCTGTAAACAGCCTGTGTAAGCCTGATCAAATATCAGTATCAATATTGATGACAGCTGACTTAACCCATTAAGACCTGGAACTGTGTCATCTTTAGATTTGAGCTAAAAAGCATTATTTTACACTTTGGGCTATTCAAAAATAGCAGATCTACAAGCTCATAGCGCGGCACCGAGTGCCGCGCTACGAGCTTGTAGATCTGCTATTTTTGAAAAATAGTGAAAATGTGTGCAAATCTTTGAATATATATATTTTTAAAGCGAACATTTTTAACTGAAATCTTTGCTTCTGGGGGTCCCTGGAACATAATATTTTGATGGGGGTCCGCGGCCAAATACATATAATTTTGGGGGTCCTTGACATGAAAAAGATTGAGCACCACTGATGTAGAAACATACGTTTTTCAGAAAACTGTTGAGATTTAGGAGACATGTAGAATCGGCTTCAGGTCTCAATGGGTTAACTCTAAAATCAAGGCAGTTGTGATCCCTGAGTACTTGAAATGCTGCAAACTCTGCACTTCTGAACACTGGCCACTGGGGAGCAGAATGTTATTGCATTAGCAAATCAGGATTTGTATTATTGGTTGTGCTGCAGAGTTTGGAACAAGTAAAGCATTTATTCTTTCAGTTACAATTTGTTTTTCATTTTCCATTATTAGTAATGAATCCTTTTGTTTTCTCAGGTTGTACACTGTTCTTCTATGAGACTGATGGCCGTTCGGTGATTGACCACAACAGTATTCCTAAGCATGCCATCTGGGCAGAGAACAGCATCGTCCAGGCTGTCCCAGAACATCCCAAAAAGGACTTTGTGTTTTGTCTCAGCAACTCACTGGGAGATGCTTTTCTGTTCCAGGTAAAAAAAATAAAAAATCCTGCTGTGTCAAAAGTGAAAAATTCAGCTACTGCTGTGATGCAGCCTTTTTATTGACCGGGTCCAGACCTTTCCTGTTGTAGTCGCGCGACTGACCTCTGAACCTTGCCCGTCTGTCCCCACTCCCCACAGACCTGCAGCCAGACAGAGCTGGAGAACTGGATCACTGCCATCCATTCAGCCTGTGCCACCGCCGTCGCCCGCCAGCACCACAGGGACGACACTGTGCGACTGCTCCGCGCCGAGATGAAGAAACTGGAGCAGAAGATCGACATGGACGAGAAGATGAAGAAGATGGGAGACATGCAGCTGTCCGCCGTTACCGATAGCAAGAAGAGGAAGACCATCCTGGACCAGGTAAATTATTCAAGCTCTGCTTTGACACCAGTTCTTTTTATATGCCGTCTTTCTCTCAGACTCAAAGACTGCTGGGACACCACAGGCTTTACACAAGATGAGACTTTTAAGAGCGAGAATAACCAGATGCATTTCGAGATGACTTGAGATAAATCTTCAATGCTGTTTTTGCACACAGGCCCCAGAACTAGAGCAGCAATAATTAGTGAGTTTCATTTGGCAAAATTATGTTATTATCAAAACAAAACTGTATCATGGCACTAATTATATAAATCCTCTGAAGTAACAAGAAGAAACTTGCTTGGAATGAAACCCAGATTCAATTGTAATAGATTTGACAAATAACACAGTTTGATGCCATATTTGTAGTTGGAAATTTGAAAAGAAACATCGAATAGTTGCTCACTCATAAACTGAGTGACGAGGAAGGAAGATGGTCAGCAGAACAGATGGACTTTAACCACTTAAACCTACAGTAATTTGTTGACAGATACTTGTAGATAATGCATTTTCCGCTGAATGTTCATGGCATGCCAAGAATAGTGACACTAGGGTTCATGTCGTTAAGAAACATAGCACCTCACTTCCTACAGACTTCTCTAGTCGACTACATTACTCCTATGTGAATATGCCCTGCTGACTGTTGGCACCGGTCGCCGTCATCCTGCCATCTTCTCAATCAATCGCAAAGCTCATATTGTTTCTCACAGGACTGTTTGCATGAAAGGAGATCAAATGAGCCATTGTTGGTTTAGGTAGTGCCTGGCTGGAGCAGTCTGTTTGGCAGTGTCAAGTTTCACATTGTGAAGACCTGAATGGAAGCAGGGTCTGCTCCTTCGGGACTGGGACCGTTTCGGCTCTCTATCTGCCAGTGGAATGTTTTAGCATTGTTTCTGTGTCGTCTCTGCGCTACTTGGCAGTGACACAGACTCCTCTGCCATGTTGCTAGACGCCCCCTTTCCAAAGACTAGCGCAGGACCATGACCGGGAGGGGACACCCCAATGAATAACCCCCCAATGTCCCGCTCTACTGCCCCTGTAAACACCACACCATTAGGCACAGAGTGCAGGTTGGCACTCCTTTGAGTGTGCTGGTGACGGAGCCTCTGACAACGCAGCAAAGGCACCGTGTTGATGTGGAGGTCACGAACAAAAGGCAGAACAAGCGAGAGAGAGACACACGCACACACACAACTTTACCAAACCCGTGATATGGGCTCCAACCGGCATGTTCTTTTAGGGATGACCAATTAACCCTTTAAGACCTGAAGCCGATTCTACAAATGTCTTCTAAATCCCAACAGTATTCTGAAAAAAAAAAAGTGTTTCTATATCAGTGGTGCTCAAACTTTTTCATGTCAAGGACCCCCAAAATGATATGCATTTGGCCGCCGACCCCCATCTCAAAAGCAAAGATTTGCGTTAAAAATGTTTGCTTTAAAACAATATGTATTCAAAGATTTGCACACTTTCAAGATTTAAAAAAAAATAGCAGATCTACAAGCTCGTAGCGCGGCACTCGGTGCCGCGCTACGAGCTTGTATATCTGCTATTTTTGAATAGCCAAAGTGTAAAACAATGCTTTTTAGCTCAAATCAAAAAAGTGACACAGATAACGTTCCAGGTCTTAATGGGTTAACTGGACGTTTTTCTTTTTGTTCCTCCCGTTCCAACAGATCTTCTTGTGGGAGCAGAACCTGGAGCAATTTCACATGGATCTGTTCCGCTTCAGGTGCTACCTGGCCAGCCTGCAGGGAGGAGAGCTGCCCAACCCTAAGCGCCTGCTGGCCTTCGCTTCCCGCCCCACCAAGCTGGCGATGGGCCGTCTGGGCATATTCTCTGTCTCGTCCTTCCACGCATTGGTAAACGTCCTCTTTTTTGTCTTTTAATTTGTAATACACTGCCTCTATTTCTAGTACCTGTTATATTCATGTTTTATTTATCATCACGGTAGGTGTTTATTCAAAGGTAGACATGATGTTACTGGACAAAAAATAATAAGAACCCCTCTGTCCAAGTATATATCTGGGAACCATGCATAGGCTGGTACCTCTCCTGAGAGGTAATTGGTTTCAGAAATGAATCAGTGCTGTGTCAAGGTGTGGTTTGATGACTGCTATTTTGGAGTCTGGGCCAGTATGTAGGGCACCTGTTTGGAAGGGGTTTGCTTACTACAAGGGACGTCCTCCTCCTCCTCCACAGTGCTGAGGTGATAGAAGCAAACACAGCAGGACAACATTGGAGAGTAGTCCTGGCAGATCTATAAGGTCCTTTTTTTCATCTAGTATCCTGCCACCTACGCAGCCGTGCAGAGCAGGTGGTTGTGTTAGCACCAAGACAGCAGGATGGATTGTAATTAAAGGCATTTATAACAGGAATAATCCTTCCATCTGCTCGCTGCATCACTTTCTTTATCTTTCTTAGTTTCTTTTCGCTTTTTGTTATTCCGCTTGTTGAGTACAAGTCAGCATGGGTAGGATTGTTACATACATTGTATTGTATAGTGTTGTATGACATACAACACTGACATATCAGATATGTACCCTACAAGGCTTAACCACACATTAGGCAGTGTTAACCATTATAGCTGTACTAATATACTTGATGTAGATGTACTTTTTTTTTTAAATGTTCACTTAAAATGACATGATATCTAGATGGATGCGTGTGGACTGAGATGCACTCGGTGCCGATCTAACATCTGATTAACCCTTTAAGACCTGAGAAGATTCTAGAAAGGTCTTCTAAATCCAACAAAAAAATTGAAAGAAAAACCAAAAAAAAATGTCCTCGATTTTTCAAAAATAGCAGATCTACAAGTTCATAGCGCGGCACTCGGTGCCGCGCTATGAGCTTGTATATCTGCTATTTTTGAATAGCCTAAAGAAATCTAAAGTGACACAGATGCGTTCCAGGTATCAATGGGTTAATCATAAAGAATCTTCAAAGGTTGAGAAAATACATTAAAAAACAGCATTTGAGGTTGAATGTGAACGCTAGGGCGTGGCAATTGCCATCCCCTGCTGGGACCACCAAATGACGCCCGCTGCACCTCTGTAACGTTACAAGACGTAACATGTGATGGTCTCCTCTGTTATGTGTTAAAGGTGGCTGCTCGCACGGAGAGCGCGGTGAGACGACGCACACAGGCCATGTCCCGGTCCAACAGCAAGCGCAAAAGCAGGTTCTCGTCCCTCTGGGGACTGGACACTACCTCGAAGAAGAAGACGAAAGCCCACCCCACTATCAACCAGGTCTGCAAGGCTATCTCATTGCAATTAAACTCAATTAGACCACATCACTCGTGATTTAACCTCTTAAACCCTATACTGTATACTGTACTTAGTTGACTGGGGTCGCCCAGCATTCTGTACTTGGTCCGCTCCTTTTACCCCCCCCTACACACATTGCGACGGGTTGCGATCTTGTAAATCTGCAAATTTTGCAGCCAAATGTTCGCCCCCCAGAATAGGGACGATAGGGTTCAAGTGGTTAAACTGTAAGGTCTAACTCTCAAAGCACAGATTGTTATTTGTCTTTAAACCACACATATTTTTTGTCTTTTATTTATATATTTTCCTTTGTTTTCCTTTTTGGAGAGTATGTTTTACCCTCTTGTTTCTTCCACAGGTCTTTGCCGATGGAGACGAGCCAGTGAAAAAGCCAATAGAGGGCATGTATGTTGATGCCGCCAAGGAATCCATGGTAAGTCAGCATCATTCATCCGTGCGGTTTGGTGCCAAGTTGACGCCAGTGGTGGAAAAAGTACTCAAATGTTTTACTTAAGTAAAAGTATCAATACTGCACTGTAGAAGTACTCTGTTACAAGTAAAAGTCCGGAATTCTAAATTTACTTGAGTAAAAGTACAAAAGTATTGGCATCAAAATGTACTTAAAGTACCAAAATAAAAAGTACATTTTTTTTCGAAAATAGCCGATCTACAAGCTCACAACGCGTCGCAAAGCGACGCGTTGTGAGCTTGTAGATCTGCTATTTTCAAATAGCCTATGTATAAAATAAGGCTAAAGTGGTTAATGTATGTTTCGTAATATCATAATTTATATCTGAAAGGTAACTAGTAACTAAAGTTTTCAAATAATTGTAGTGGAGTAAAAGTACAATATTTGCCTCTGAGATGTAGTGGAGTAGAAGTAAAAGTATTGGAAATTGGAAATACTCAAGTAAAGTACAAATACCTCAAAATTGTACTTAAGTACAGTACTTAAGTAAATGTACTTAGTTACTTTCCACCACTGACGCTGAGGCATACAGTAGGTGAAACCACAGATGGAACTTCAAGCAGGTTTTTTTTTGGCCAACGTTGATGTCAGTGAAATATTGGTTTTGAGGAATCATCAGAGCAGAGGCCAAGAAGTTGCAACTATGATGGATTGCTGGGATCAATGAGGGTCTCTCTTTTGAAGACTTCTTCTCCCTTAAAGCAGAAAACACAGAAATGAGACGTGTCCCTTCAGGAAAAAGAAAAAGAGTAAAGCAAAAGTGGAGAAAGCCTTTGACAGATTGATGAGAGTGATGAGAAAGTTTTCCCAGTGGCGACACTAGCAGACATATAGTAGAGAGCTACTGCGGGAAAGTTATTAACCACTTCAACACTATACTTCATTGACCTGAGTCCCCCAGGGGTCTATACTAAGGCCCCTTCCTTTTTTTACCCTACACTAAATCTCTTCGCCGAAAATAGCCGATCTACAAGCTTCGTCACGCATTGTGACGAATGTTCGCCCCCCCCCCCCCAGAATAGGGACGCTATCATGTGGTTTAAATCACAACTAGTTGAATTAGAACACATTTTTGTCTATTGAATTGATTGAATATTTTATTGACAATTTAAAAGTACAGCAATGTGACACAAAAAGCCATATGGATAATCCAAAAAAGCCAAAGGCTTGTTTCCATTGTGGTCCATGTAATCATTCAACATCTATACAAGCAACAGCACTACAACAAACAAAGGGTACAAAAAAAAAGTTCAATCAATTTATGTTAAAAAAGTAGATAGGGGCCATGCGTAGAGGATGCCACTCATGAGAGACGTTGTGAAGCTCACTAAAGGAGTGAGTTGTTTGCAACGCTGGGGGCAGGCTAGTTGGAGAATGTGTTTAGCTAAGACCCGTTAGAATTTGAGGAGAGCCATGATTTTAGGGCTTAAAACTTATTAGGGAATTTCAAGGTTTCATGAGCATTCCACTGTGTGGTGGTTGGCGTAGTAGAATGCATGTATACGTTAAGATATTATAATGTTTACCTAGTAATAAGACTGAATCTACTTTTCCTTTTTCTTGCTTCAAAGAAAAATGATGAAGGAACAGCAAAAAGCCTTCAAAGACCCAGCACAGAAAGCGATATCTGGGTCCCCGACCACCTCACTCCTTCCTGGGTGTGTTTGCCAAACGACCAGCCTGTGCTAACCATCATCCAGCCGGGGGAGTCTGCACTCTGTGCCCTGGAAACTATCTGCAAGGTAACGCGCCAAGTGTCATCTATCCTGTGGATCACATTTCACATGCACCGGAGAAGATATTCAGCACATACTATGAAAATGGAAACCGCTATCTGGTCCTTTCCTGTCCTAATTACAAGCTTAAAGTAACGCTGATTCCATGGAATGAAAGGCTAAACTGGTGTGATTACACATAAGCATCCTAATAAAATAAATGACATGTGGTTAACCAAGTGTGAAGTAATTGGCTCACTCTTTGAAGTATTAAACATTTAACATTCATCTTGACATCTTGCAGCGTACACATCTTTTATTGTCATGGCTGGGATGCATTGCAAATATTTGTTTTCAGAAAAAAAAATAGGCTCATTAAGCTACTGTCAAATTTGTTCAAAATACCAATTCTCTTTTTTTTCCTCACTTTCACAGGCTCACCAGCTTGATCCCACCAGGCACTATTTGCGACTGAAGTTCCTCATTGAAAATCAAGTGCAATTCTACATCCCCAAACCAGAGGAGGATGTGTGTGACTTGGTATGCATCAATTCAGATCTTGTCTTGTCTTATCTCCAGCTGTCACTCAACCCATCTCTGTGGGGTTGGATGGGTGCTGGGTGTAGACGTTGAACAGACACTATCGCGCTTTTGATGTGCATTTTCCGATAAGCCCCGATTTATACTTAGTCGTGCGCCAGTGTCGTACACCTAAAATAGCCGATCTACAGACGGGACGATGTTGAGCTTGTAGATCGGTTATTTTAGGTGCGCGACACAATCCGCAACTATAAACCAGGCATAATTGTTTATGTTTTATCCTACAATTCCCGTAATGCCTGGCATGCCAATATTGTCAATGGCCGTCATTGCATTAATCTTGATTCATATTTTACTACCATAACTTAGTTCCTGTCTAAAGACAACTGGTGCTGAAAAAGTACTAACTTATCCAAAGAGTAAGAACCCTGATCCAAAGGAGTGATGTGCCAAGTGGAAAGTCGGTCAGATTGACGGTTCTCCCAAACATATCGATGAATCAGCAAATTGCCATATATGGATTGCCCTGATGTCATCAACATGACATCATAGTACTGACGTCATAGACTGTTCTGGATTCCATATTTGGGCATGGTTGACACATAACTCCATATATTGAGTTAAAGGGACATAGACAGACAGATACAAAGATCTCCTATATGGGCAAAGAAGGGACACAGTCAGACAGACCGGTTTAACGGGTACTCTGACAATGAGTACAATGGGTACTGCGTAAACGGGGGGCATGCATTCCCTACTTGCATCGTTCGGGAGTAGGTCCCAACGGGCACCGGTCTAGTAAACATCATAAACGATACCTAGAGCTACCTCCCTGACAGAATGCCAAATCAAAATTATATTTTTGGAACACAGTTCTTATATTATCTGATAAAGAAATGTCTATGGGATTTTGAATGGGAAAAAAACGTGTTGTGATCCAGGAGGCATTGTTTTTGGCCTCAGACTTGGGTACCCTATTGGCCTATTCCTATAAACATAAGATCCTGGAGTGTGTTTTTTTAAAACCTACTCTTGGAATATAGAAAATACCTGCTACCCCATTTCAATATCAGTAAGCTGTTGTTGCACTTTTGTTTATTTGTTATAATGAATTTATGTTCTCTTTACAGCTTTACAAGGAGATTGAACTCTGTTCCAAAATAACAAAAGTCATCCAGTTTGACCGTGATGAATCCTGCATGATTGGTTATGGTATGAGCACTGTCATTTTGAGAATTGCATGAATGCATACATGTAGAATTCCACTTTCTGATAACTGTCTCTTCCTGAAATGAATACATTTTTACATCCATTAGATTTATTTTGTAAATGATATGCACATCATTTCTGAACAGCCAGAATGACTGCTATCAAGAAGCTCTATGTAGACAAGTCAACATTTTTGTTTATGTTATGTTAACCCTAACTATGTTTTTCACAATTCAGTTGATTTCTATTTTATTAGACAAATTGGCCATATTGAAATGGTGGCCATTTTGCTCTCTGGGTCCTCTCCCCGAGTATGATGTAAGAGCAAAATGACCACTTTGTGAATATGGTATATTGCCATGAAAGCTGTAAAGATCTCCCTGATGCAGTTTATGTAATAGGTTGCCCTTCAATTCCTCCGTTCTGTGTTCCTCCTCCAGGTTTCTCTATTTCGGTGGTGGAGGAGGATGGAGTTCAGCAGCTTTATATCACTGATGTGAAGGCGGGCGGACTAGCCTTCGCCAAAGGTTGGTTGACCTACATCGCTAAGATACCAAATCTCTTTCTATAACATCTCCCATTCTGCGCAAAAGAGAAAAACAAGCTTTTCAGAATTGACATGCAGTCAATACCGGAGTCTTATGGTTTCTCCTTAGAAATGCACTGACGTAGGTGTATTCATCAATAATAAAGGCCTTGGAGAACGCTGCAGCCGCCAAGAAGCTTTGTTTGTACTATTTTCTTAACCATGTATATGTATATTCAGACAGCTCAAACATACACAGTAAAATATTCATACATACATTTGTTTTGCTGCAGAGATGACCTCCTCGGGTGCTGATGTTTCAGGGCACAGATCATGGAGTTATATATTATCTTTTCTAGAGGGTGGAACAGGAATCCCTGCCCTTGCCCGTTAATTTTCAATGAAGTTGCTCACCTAGCGCATACTCTTCCTTCTGGGTATAAATTATATGGCATGTGAAGAAAGACAAATTTACCAGTTACAGTAAAGGAAACGTACATCCTAATGCACCTTCACACCGAAAAATATTGGTGATTTTCCTTTCTTTTTTTTCATTGCGAGAGGATGTCATGATATTTCTAGGACAGCTACAATGGAGGAGAACATCCGGAAATGTAAAACATTAACCGTTGCATTTCACTGTCAGCACCATCTTTTACCGATATTCAGCAGTCATACAGGGAGAATTCCATGTCAAAATAAAAGATGTGTTGCATTGAGTGTACGTATAATGAATGTAGGAAACCAATAACTAAACTCAAAATTCATAATAACTGCTGGAATATGTTGAATGTAACATACTGTATTTAAGATAAATATCAATGTAAGTCTCAGAGGTCGGAAAATTACTTTGAATGGATTAGGTTGCTTTCACTGTTTTCAGAGTTTAAGCTTAAATGCATCTGAGCTGTAAAAAGCATTAATGCAGTCTGATTATACCGCATTGGAAGTACAAATTGTCATATTTGAGACGCAAAGAGTATGACAGAAAGTATATTAAAGTGTGACTAATCCAACACCACTGTGCAGGCCTCCATGCCGGGGATGAAATACTGCAGCTCAACGGAAAGGACTCCCACAGCCTCAACTTCTCAGACATGAAAACGGCGTTCTCCCAAGCCTTGCTGGCCTTGACCGTCAACACTCTGCCTTCAGTAGAGCGCCGTCAGCTCTGCTTCCTGCCTCCGCGGAGGTCAGACGTAGAGGACGACCTCTACACCGACATTTTCTCCCAGAGTCAAGGTAAGGAGCAAAACATCATTGAATTAGAACGTTCTAAAGAGTACCGGTAGGTGTTTCTCACCTTCTCTGGCATTCATTTATATCGAAACCGCTTTATTTTAATCCATTAAGACGTGGGAACGCATCTGTGTGTTATTTTTAGATTTCTTTGGGCTATTCAAAAATAGCAGATATACAAGCTCATAGCGTGCCGCGCTATGAGCTTGTAGATCTGCATTTTTTTTTATCCTGAACATTTGTGCAAATCTTTAAATATATATTTTTAAGTTTAAGTGAACATTTGCAAAATATTTTGTTCCAGGAACCCCCCAGAAGCAAAGATTTGAGTTACAAATGTTCGCTTTAAAAAAATTCAAAGATTTGCACACATTTTCACAATTTCTCTAAAAAAGATAGCAGATCTACAAGCTCATGAGCTTGTATATCAGCTATTTTTGAATAGCCAAATAAATCTAAAATGACAGAGATGCGTCCCCTGCTGGTTGAAAGCTCCTTATTGTTGTTTTTGTGTTTTGTTTTTAACAGAGGAAATCCTGGATGACGGGGTGGGACTGTTGCTGGAGAGCTCAGGAGATAGCCTGGACGATGATTCTGAGATCTTCAGCGAAGCCGATGATTGCCGAAAGGTAAGGGGCTTCATTACCCACTTCATTTGAGGACATTGCTTGTGTGGACGTTGTTTTAATCTCAGCGTGTGCTGTATCTGATTTACCTCCGTCCTCCGGTAAAGGTTTGCACAATGCTTCTTATTTCTGTCATTGTCTTTGAAAACCTCACACTCGGCTCTCTGTTATGATGAAATCTCCCTTCACTGCTCTTAATGCGCCATCTGCTAAGTACTTATTCAGTCTTGGCTGGGGTTGTAGAACAGTGAAGGTACAATTATTTAGAACAGTCGGATTCTAACCCCAACGCCCTACTACGCTGTACCTGCATCAGCGTGTTTCTACCTCTAACCATGACCTACTTTTAGCTGCAGAGGCCAACTTCAGACATGACTCTCTGAAGCACATTTTCAGATCACGCTCAAACTCAAACAATTGAATGATATAGTGATAGGAGGTACTGTCTGTACCTCCTATCACATTTCCCTGCTCTTGACTATACTAGTACAAATATTATGAAGTCAGCTTTTATTCTATTAGTATGCTTACAGATGGCTGTTTGAAATGTATCTCATGCATTTGTAGAAAAGCCTACAGCAAGGTGGGATGATCGCTTTAATGAAAGAGCAAAGACGTGGATGCCTCTTTAATTAAGCTTGCATTCTAATTGGTTTATTATATGTGGTGATTAAGGAGCAAATATGCATGTGAACTCTGAACACTCCAAAAATGAATAATAGATGCATTCACAATCCACAACCTTATTGACTTGAACATGCAAATGGAAAAAAACACATGAACAGAATGAAATTAAAATGCTACAAGTGTTTGCTGTCAAATTAAAACAGATCAACCCAGTGCCACGGCTAACAAGATCAGAGATTTTGCCTAAGCTGTGCAAAGAGAGCCTCAGAGAGAGAGAGAAAGAAATACATGCTGAATGAGATGAAAGAAACAAGGCTTTCTTCTTGTCATGGCAACTGGCAGACCGATGGTCAATTGAAAGCATTTGAAAGACTTCTCCTCATCAAGAGGTCCTATCCAAGCTCTGTCAAAGACCTTTCTGCTCAAATGGTGAACTGGCAACACAGATGGTGTTTTACTGGTAAATCTGTTCATTTCGTTTCTTTTACTTAATGACAAAATTTGACTTAAATTCTGTTAAAAATTACATTCAACTTTTATTTTGACTACATTTGACTACTACTAATTTGACTACAGCTAGCCCCGAAGTCTGACATCACTGCCGCTAGAGGGCGCTATCCCCCTGGGCCACACCATTATTTTTTGTATCGGAATTCCCATAGGGGAATCTTAGATGGCGTCGTATAAGAACTGTGTTCCAAAAATAAACAAACCACCCCGTCGATTTGACTCATACGTTTTTTCTCCAAACACAGACAAATTTAACTCAATATCATAAACAACACAGAGTCACATACCTGACTAAATCGCCTGACAAAACATGACACCGTGACCCAGGGGTAGTGGGAGTGACGTCAGGACTTCGGCCATTATAGTCAGTAATTGAATAGAGGCCATACTTAGAAATATGTGAGGGAAAACTATTTGTCCTAACAGATTGAAGGTGGTGCGGTTTCATACTTATGTTGTATTCTTTTGTGGTTAAAAAAATAAATCACATCAGAGAGCTCCACAATTGGAGCCATTGAGAAAAGTAGATTATTGGTCTGCTAGTCATAATAGTACAATTGCAGTTTTAATTAAGCAAATTTGTACATATAAGATAAGGTTGAAAATGGGTGACATGCTCCTTTAATACATTAATAAAGAACTGAACATTACAACAAGCACAAATATCAATGAACACCTTAGGGTGTTAAGATATGATTTACAACTCAACTGAATTTTAAGTTTGAGAACGAATGAACTTGTGACAGTATCCTAAAATGAAAAGGGCTCATTTGAAGCTGCTCTCATACCACCGACAGATGGTGTCTTGAGACAAAAAGGCATCATGAAATGTTGAATGTAGTCATTGAGACTATGCACACATGGAACATACAGTACATTATACAGTATGTATGGACTCATACAATCCATATTGATGTATAGATATATTGAATCACATATAGCAGTTCATTGATGAGACATTTATAGAACATTTACAGTTATTGACTAGACATACACATTCTATTATTAATGTGCACTACAGCTATGTACTGGTCATACTTTGTTATACGTAATTTGTCATGTTATTACTTGTTTTTGGAAAGCTATCTCGCTTGGTAGTAAATATATTTCCACAATTAGAATTGTATTTAGAATCTATAATGAACAAAAAACACAGTGGACATGACGTTATTCAGTGCTGACAGGTACTGTGATAATGAAATAAGTGAATACAGTTTGATTCTATCTTAAAGAATAAATTAAAAACTGTTCACTCTTCTTTGGATCGGAGAAATTGCCCACTTTGGCTCTAGAGTCTAGATGCAGGTGATAACTATCTGACCCATGTTTGGGCTGAAGCCCTGAAGAGGTCCATTCTTTGGCATTGGTGCATTCTCTGGGCTAAATTGTGGAGTTGGCCTGAAAAAAGTCTGCTAAGACACTTTGAGTGTGAATACTTTTATGGTATATTGTCCTTTATTACACAGCTTTGTTGGATGCTCGATTGCGATTGGTCAATCAAGTCATTCTCTTCTCAAACACAGACCAGTGTTTGCCTCTGTTGATGTTGCTATGGCAGCAGAGAGCTAATGGAATAACTTTTCGAATCAATATTTCGGGTGAAATTATTGATTAAATCATTAATTTAAGTGCCTCACTGTATATCGAGGCACTTGTTAATATAAAATAAACCTCTTCAAGGTGAATAATGTCTTCTGCCTCGCCTCAGTCTTGCTTCCCCCTGTTGGGATTTATATTATAATAACAACTACCTCACAGTACATTATCTCTAATGCTCAGGCCCTAGCATTTGTACCTGTTTACCTTCCTTTTTAGTCTGGTTACAATTTACTGTTACAATTACATTTAGTGCTAAAGCTCCCTTATCTATGATTCCTGTGTTGCCTCTCATCTGCAGCCACATAATTTACTTGTGGTGCAGCTCTCCCCCATCACATCACTATACCCCCCATACCTGCTTTATATTCCACTGCGGTGTGGCTCACACGGCCACTCTGCTCCAGCGCAACCTTGAAGAGAGGAGGACTCCTCTCCTTCTCCTTTTCATCCCACTGCTCGCTCTCTCTCTGGACAGGAGGATTATCATGGCTCATTTACAGCACTGCTGGAGCTGGCCAGATTCCCCCCACCCACACACAGACACTCACAGGCACACACAGGCGCGCGCTCACTCGCTATGTGAGAGAGAGGGCGAAACAGCCGAATATTAGCGACAGATTGGTCCGGCAGATTCCGAAGGAGGCGAGTTGGAAGGTTAAGTGCCGGTTGGCGGTGCGGAGGAGGTTGAGAAGCATCGCTTAGGCTCTCACGCGCCCATTACGATCTGAGGAGCGTCTTCTCTCCTTTTGAAATTATCATCTTTTTTTTATATCACGGAAGGACGAGGTAGTGTCGAGAGATGTGTTGGAGAGAGACGTAGAGTAGAGAGGGTGGTACTATCCGCGAGGCTGGAGTCTTGTCTAGTCTGTGACTGGCATCCTGCATACAGCTATGTCTGTCCTGAAGTGGAACAAGCACAGCAAGCGCTCCTCTGAGTCCATCTATGACATGCTTCATGTGGTGAGCTTGTTTTGTTGCATCCCTTGTTTGAGTTTGTTCGTCTTTTTTTTTTAAATATATAGTGCTTGTTCTACTACAGCATTTTAGTGTTTTTTTTTTTTTTAATAGTTTAGTAGGTGGCTGTGTGTTACAGTATGCTGGGGTGATTTTCATAAAGATGAAGAAGACCGGGAGAAGCATCTGTGTCATGTTTAGATTTGAGCTAAAAAAGCATTATTTTACACTTTGGCTATTCAAAAATAGCAGATATACAAGCTCATAGCGTGGCACCGAGTGCCACGCTATGAGCTTGTAGATATTTTTGAAAAATCGTGAAAATCTTTGAATATATATATATTTTTAAGCAAACATTTGTAACTCAAATATTTGCTTCTGGGGGTCCCTGGAACAAAATATTTTGAGATGGGGGTCCGCGGCCAAATACATATACATTTTGGTGGTCCTTGACATGAAAAAGTTTTAGAATCACTGACATAGTAACATACGTTTTTTCAACCCAAAAAAAAGGATTTAGAAGACATTTTGTAGAATCGGTGATGTGAGTCATCACCACATAGCAGAACTGTCCTATTCATCACCAGAGCACGGTGCCATTATAAATTAAATATTCGTTTTTGTTTAAGTCTGAGAGAGTAGAAATGCACATTTACAAAGTTTTACGATGCAGCAGTCAAGTGTCAGGAGGATTTACCCCAGAGGACATGGACTCTACATGACTCTGTGCCCTGGCTGCTGTTGTAGCATCATCTCTGACTACTACAGGGTTCAAGGCTTTGGCAGCATAGGCTAAGATCTCAGACTTATCTCTGGGTTTCACATGGGAGACACGTTTTCACTTCTCTTCTGGCAAATAGAATGTCTGGCTGTCCTTCAAAGCAGTGTTTTCTAATCATACTTCCATTTCGGCAAGGGAATATCTTCACTCCATGACAACTTATTTTTTTCCACATCTGATTCTTGCACTAATAGAGTGGGGTTGTTTTATTTTCGATTGAGTGAAGTAGTTCTCTCTTCTTAAAAAAAAGGACACAAAATGTATGTATTGTCTTGGTTGCATGGCTTCCTATGCGATGTGTTTATTCTCAATTACCTAGCTCTAATCTTACTCTAGGTCAGGGATGGGCCACATGCGGCCCTCACCGTCACCATCAGGTTTTTTTTTTCACGTTTATTTCAAATATGTTCATAAAAACAGAATTATTAGTGTGGTTGCCCTAACAGGGCAACCAGACTATAGTAATCCTCACACTTTATTATTATTGTATATAAACTTTAGTTTAGACCGTCTCTCCTCCCACAGTTTCCCCCAATGTCGTGCCATATGTCAAAATGACCGTCTTGACCGGGAATCGTGCGCTTGTATTTTGCTAAGAGATTGGTTAAATAGTTTAATTGATATTGATTTATTAGTGCATTAAATTTCCCCATCCGCTTCAATGAAAAAGTGAAAAAACTCAAATTCAAGTATTTTTTTCTCAGAAACCGTAAGAGCTAGAGTTACCAGATTTGGAGGGGAGGTTCATAATTTAGTCCGAAATTATTTAAAAAATAATTACACTAATCGGCCACATGGTGGCGCTATAACAGCCCCCTTTACGTTTTGGCCTATAACTCTTGAACCGTAGGTCGTAAAATCAAAATTTGCGTCAGGATAGATTTTCCGCCATTTAGAATTTTCTTCAAAACACACTTTTAGCTCCTCCTCCCATATATTTTGTCCAAATCTAACAAAAATCGGTACACATGATCTCTGGACCCATGCGATAAACATATCCAAACGGCATTTTGATAGTCCTTACCGTTCGTCCGTAATTGGCTTCCGAAGTTAGTGGGAGGGGCCCGTTTTATCAAAAATGCCAAAAATCACAAACAAAACGTCCAATCGATCCCAAATTTTAATCACATGTCGAGGGTGGTTTACTCAACAAATCCCCAAAATAATTTCCACTTTGATCCATAGGGGGCGCCACAAATGCTCAGAATGTAACCGTTTGATGCAAAAACCTTATTTTGGGGGGATCAATCCTCTCAAAATGAAACGCAAGTGATCTAAGGAGTTACGTGACAATGTAATTGGCACAGCCTCCGACGGTATTCCTCCCAGCGTATTCCTCGAGTCCCGGCGACAGTGACCCGCGACTAGCGTCGGCGCAACCACACTCTGCAATTGCCCTGAATTGCGACGCGTCTAGTTTTCTTTGAAATCACAAAGAAAAACAAAGTAATCTAAACATATCCGAAATGGTGAACTATTGCCTTCAGCTGTTCCAAACATGCAACTTTCCATGATCCATTTTAATAACAATTTATTTTAATAGAAGCCTTATAATTCTGGTGTTCATTTTTGTATATTTTTAAGCCAAGGTTACAGCAATACTCTGAAAGGCATACTCAGGAATGTGAACTTTTGTTTAGCAGTACAGCTGTATTTAAGTTGATAGTTAAGCATTACTAAATGCTAAATAAAAACAAAGTTACAACCGAATAATAATTGTTAATATCCCGTTATTTATCACATAATATGTGACTATTATGGGCTTTTTGAGTAATGGGGTACTACTGGCGAGAGTGCAGATAAACAATGTGGCCCCCCAGAGTGAGTGTGGACATTTAGTGGCCCTCACCATCTACAAAGTTGCCCACCCCTGCCCTGCTCTAGATCAGTGGTTCCCCCAAATAAATATGTATTTGGCCGTGAACCCCCACCTGAAGATATTTCGAGCCAGGGACCCCATACAAGATGTGTGTTGTTAAAATATATATATATAAAAATACAAATCTCTCCCATTTTTCAAGATTTTGTGAAAATAGCACATCTACTAGCTCACAACACGTCACATCATGGCGCGTTGTGAGCAAATAGCTGATGAATAGGGTTAGAGTGGGTAAACCGATTTTGATGGTTGATAATTTTGCTGGGGACCCCCTGGAACTCCCCCAAGGACCCCTGGGGGTCCCCGGACCCCACTGTTCTAGACAGAAAGATTTGATTGTATTCATTGAAGCTTGACTGACCTCAACTATTCAACACTACTCTCAAGCAAGATATCTTTAAAAAATAAAATAAAAACTACTGGCTGGATAGTCAGTGCTGTGTACCTTCAGGCTCTGCAGATGATATATCCTACTGATTTTGGGGAACCCATTGCCTTTCTTCTATTGTTTATATTACTGCTACTTTTACTACCACTAACATTTACCCTTTTAGCTTTCCATGTTTTCTTTCTTTCTTTCTTTCTTTCTTTCTTCATGTGTTTATATCCAGGACAGTGCACATTAATGAACATTTCAATCAATGCACATGATTGATTGCATGTAAATATGCTGGATTTAGCTAGAAGCTCATTTCCATCCGTAGTACCACATACACATACATCACAGTGACAACATGATGACAAACAGAGAAAAACTACATACAACTACCTACACATTAACAATAAAATCACACCCAGTGTGAAGTGGGCGGTGTGGTCATCACAGTGATGGAAGCTCACTTTAAAAAAAGTTTTTTTTTTTAAGTGCATAGTCCTATTTATAGGTTATTGATTTCATCATGTGTCTCGCTAGCCAATCACAGTGCTGAATAGAGTCAGCCAATAGAGTCAGCCAATCACAGTACAGCTAGGGGTGTACTAATGCTAGGGGTGTACTAATTATGAGCCTATCACAGTACAGCTAGGGGTGTACTAATGCTAGGGGTGTACTAATTATGAGCCAATCACAGTACAGCGAAGGGTGTTCTAATGAGGTGTCCCAACCCCACTTATAGGGGCGGCTACACCGCCCAAAAATACCATACCTAACAACCTAAATACCTGCTGTATAGTCTAATACCTAGCCAATAGAACATCAAAACACTATTTTGACACATCTAAGATTTAAAAAGTATCAATGGTCACATGTTTGAAACAATTTTAACCATAGTTTTAGTTGTGTTTTAAAAGTACACACGGTGGGGCTTTCCCTTGGCTTAGAGTGACTGGGAGAGTGGGAGGCTATTCCATTGTAGGCTTCCCTTGAAGGAGAGGACATTCAGCTTGAAATACAAGAATTCCACTTCCTATAAAGCTGCTACCAACTGTTTTGTATGTGCATGTGACAACACATATTGAACTTTCCATCAGGCCAAAGTGTCCGCTTGCTCACCAGATATCTGAAAATATAATAGGCAGATTGCAGGATGAACTCTACTGATTTTGGTGACACGGTCTACAGTGTGTCTGTTGTGATCTTATAGATCTGCTATTTTAAAAATATATATACATTTGCGTATAATGACATGCCCAAAATGGGGATGCTCTGTCTGTGGATGTTATAAATGTTTAACTAATGAAAAGTATGAACCAGAGCTTGTCGCTACATTATAACTACATTGCACACATTGGAACACACAGGTTCTCTTTTCCATTTCCTGAAAAGTTACGGTTTTTCCACCCGACAGCAACGATGTGAGTGCAGACATTCCGTGTCCCTCCACACAGCTCTGATAGACAAATACCCAGTCTGTCTCACATGAAGAAAACAGGATGTTATTGATAGCTAGGATATATTGAAGACCCATTATCTTGTTGTACATGTTGTACTATTTTCTAGAAATATTAATGTTTCCTGGAAGAGCTTGAAGAGACCACCAGATAAACGGCCTCCTCTCTGTCGTCTGTTATCTCCCATCTCCCTAACATTAACATTGGTGTGAATACATGACTGCTACTGTATAATGTACACCAACTTTTTGTTCCCTTCAATTCCCCATAAATCACGATGCTTTCTCCTTCTGCTACATATTGAAAAGGAATTGTTTTGACATAGTCTTTCCTCTATTGCTTTGACTCTAAGGTGATATAAGGATCTGATGGTAACAGAGATGTGTTCACATCGATAAACGGTCAAAACGTGGACAGCTTTTGTTATTGTTGTTAAATATTTTAGTTCTGTGTGTAGGCTGATGCTGAGTGCAGTCTATTTCTGTTCAAAAATAATAGTCCCAGTGCACATCAGAGCTGGTCTCCAAGGCAACTCGGAATGTCTCATGTGGACAGTGGACACCCTTATGAAAAAGAACGATTCCATTACATTACGCAGACGTCAGTGGGCGGATAGAGGGATGAGCATGAAATGAAGGAAGAAGGCACAGACACATTGTTATGACAGACTGAAAATAGACCAAATTGGTGCACGTCATTATTTATTTTCTTTAGCTTCCTTTCCTGCCTCCCCGTCCTGAATAGTCATCAATTATAACGTTGCTATCGGGCAGAAACCTTGTATCTCCTATCTCCATATTTCAAATGAATGTCCTCCTTTGTCGTAGGACATTGTGACCAAATTTTGTGAGCTTGTAGATCTGCTGTTTTTTTCTCTCAGCTGTTTTTGAAAAGGGAAAGTAGTCGTCGAGTTTGTGACCACATAATAACTACATTGGGTCCATCGGAACACAGTTTATTTTTTCCGTTTCCGGAAAAGTAACAGTTACATACAAGGTTTCCACCCGACAGCGACGATACGGTTCATGTAGACGTGCTGACGGTGACATCTGCAAGCTTCTGTCTTTATTTGCTGATCAGAACAGCAGAGGAGTGCTTACTGCCCTGATTTAACCTTATTGGGATCTTCTTTTTCCTTTTATCAGCAAAATTAGCGGTTCCATGTTTTCATTATTTTGCTTTTGCTTCCCCTTCTTCCTCTCTGTTCTCCCTACAGAGCACGGAGCAGGTCGCTGCGTTCTGCCGAAGTCTCCATGACATGAATCCCGCCGAGTGTGTGTCCTCTTCGCCCAGCCCGGACTCACCGTTCCCGCCGCCTGCCACCCCTCGACAACTTTCCGACGCCGACAAGCTCCGCAAAGTCATATGTGAACTGGTGGAAACCGAACGCACCTATGTCAAAGTCAGTATCAGTCATTGTTTTATGTGCAAGGGATGGATGATAGTGTGTGTGTGTGTGTGTGTGTGTGTGTGTGTGTGTGTGTGTGTGTGTGTGTGTGCGTGTGCATGTGCATGTGCATGTGCATGTGCGCGTGCAAGTTCTATCCTCGTACTGTGGTGTCAGCCACATACATCTCCAATTCTCTGTATTATATGACCTGTCCATATTTATACCTCCATCCCAAGAGACATGGCAGGACACAGCTGTGTCCTCGGCAGAATCTTGCTTAATCTTATCCCATCCAGTATAAATGTAGCTGGTTAGAATAACTTGGTAATAAGAGGTTTGACATGTGATAATGTCGATGCAATGTATAACGTAATACAATGATACAATGATACAATGATACCGCAGAGGCATTAGTGTCAATTAATGGAATTTGAGATAGATGTTAGACCACAAATCTGAAACAAGTGTTGTACATCATGGAAAAGGGGGCCAAGGAGCTACCGTAGCTATACAATGAAGAATCAAGAGTGCTTTGTAAAAGGTTAAATTACATTTATCTGCTAGCTCTGTGATTCTCAACCTTTTGAATTTCAAGGAGACCCAGTTTGGTATGCATTAGGCCACAGACCCCCATTTGATACAATATTTTATCTCTGGGACTCCAATCTACACTGTAAAATCCTCAGTGTTTATTTAACTCTGAGAGTGTACAAATTCTATGTGTACACTCTCAGAGTTACAGACCCATTAGGGTCCATTTGGACCCCTGGCGGTCCTCTGAACCGATGTTGAGAAACAGTGTAGCTGATACTGTACATATCTAACCGCATTTGCCAGTGCATACATAATATCTGATACGATCGTAATCATTATTTGCTGACACGTGGAAGCATTGACACGAGCAACCCCAGTAAATCACGATTTCACTCTTGTTTTGCAGGATCTTAACTGGCTCATTTCGAGGTACTTGACCCCGCTGCAGAAAGAGACATTCCTGATCCAGGATGAGGTATGTCAAATGGTGCCTGTACGCCTTTGAGGGGCAGTTGCCTTTTAAATGGCGCCGTTGTTAAACGCTCACCATTTCCTGGGAAGGTGTGTTATGTAATCATGGAGAGAGTTATTGTCGGGTACAAAGAGAGGAAACGCCAGGGCGTCATTGTCTGTTTGAGCATCTGTATGACCAACACTATTGGTGTAGTAATGGGATTAGTAACAAATGCAATTTGTCTATTCAGAAAAGGCTAAATCTCTTGTGAAATTATCATGTTGATTACGAGACAAATTCATTACCGTTTCTTTTCTTTTTCTTCCTTCTCTTTAGCTGGATGTGCTGTTCGGGAACCTGCCTGAAATGGTGGAATTCCAGGTCGAGTTTCTCAAGACACTGGAAGATGGCACCAGATTAGTTCCAGATCTGGAGAAGCTGGAGAGAGTAGATCAGTTTAAGGTATACTTTCTCTATGTACACCAAATACATACTGTATACTATATGTACACCATACTGTATATGGCCTTTCGAGGCTGCCTCTCAGAGCCATTGTTTGAATAACACCTCTTCCCCCTTTCACAGAAAATCCTTTTCTCCCTGGGAGGCTCTTTCCTATACTATGCAGACCGCTTTAAGCTCTACAGCGCGTTCTGCGCCAGCCACACCAAAGTCCCAAAGGTCCTCGTAAAGGGTGAGTAAATCAGGTCTAGGTAAACATTCCTCTGTGGAACAAATTGAGGTTCTATCTATCCATCAGCCCTCTGCTGTCTCTGACAAGGCCCCATAAATCCACAGTTCAGAAATGTCAGCCAGCCAGTTGTCCATTTGACCTCTGCATTCTTTTAACTGTGTAGCCCCCATGGCTAAAGAAACCTGTTACGTGCTGTAATTTATAATGTACAAACTCGGTTCTGCTGTCTATAGCCACACCCACTTCCATATCCCCTGGAATGCACAATTTGCATGTGTACAATTTTAAACGTGTGTCCATCACTCATTCCAGCCAGGACGGATGTTAACTTCAAGGCCTTCCTAGATGAGCGCAACCCCAAGCAGCAGCACTCATCCACCTTGGAGTCATACCTGATAAAACCCATCCAGAGGGTCCTTAAGTACCCCCTATTGCTCCGGGAGCTGTACTCGCTCACAGACCCAGACAGTGAGGAACACTACCACCTGGACGGTGAGACCTATAGCCACGTGGCTCAACTGATCTGACATCTGTCACCAACAGAGGGCCACTAGCAGGCCTCATTTGAGAAGATGAATTCATCTTGACAACAGAGCATTGCTGTGAAACCCCACACACACGCACGCACGCACGCACGCACACACACACACACACACACACACACAGTGTAATTGGCAGTGGTGTAAAGTAACTAGGTATATTTACTCAAGTACTGTACTTAAGTACAATTTTGAGGCACTTCTAGTTTTCAGTACTTTTACTTCTACTCCACTAAATCTCCACTACATCTCAGAGGGAAATATTGTACTTTTACTCCACTACAATTATTTGAAAAGTTTAGTCACAAGTTACTTTGCAGATATAAATCATTACATTATAAAACATATATTAACCACTTCAGCCCTATTTTATACCTATAGGCTATTTGAAGATAGCAGATCTACAAGCTCACAACGCGACGCGTTGTAAGCTTGTAGATCGTCTGTTTTCAAACATTTTAGTACTTTTACTTTCGGTACTTTAAGTACATTTTAATACCAATACTTTTGTACTTTTACTCAAGTAGATGTTGAATTCCGGACTTTTACTTGTAACAGAGTACTTCTACATTGCAGTATTGATACTTTTACTTAAGTAAAACATCTGAGTACTTTTTCCACCACTGGTAATTGATCAACTGTTTAATTTAATTGTCTTCTCATCTGGTCTGTTGCAGTTGCCATGAAAGCCATGAACAAGGTTGCCAGCCACATCAATGAGATGCAGAAGATCCATGAGGAGTTTGGGGCAGTGTTTGACCTGCTGATCACTGAGCAGAGCGGTGATAAGAAAGAGGTACGCTGGAGGAACTCTGCTTGTCCTGTAAATCTGCTGTTTATAAAAGTGTATATGGACTGATGATGGTGTGTGTGTGTGTGTGTGTGTGTGTGGTGTGTGTGTGTGTGTGTGTGTGTGTGTGTGTGTGTGTGTGTGTGTGTGTGTGTGTGTGTGTGTGTGTGTGTGTGTGTGTGTGTGTGTGTGTGTGTGTGTGTGTTGTGTGTGTGTGGCAGGTTGCTGATCTGTCCATGGGTGACCTGCTTCTTCACACCAGCCTGGCATGGATCAATCCACCCACCTCCCTCGGGAAATGGAAGAAAGAGCCTCAGCTAGCCACATTTGGTATGTCTTTGAAGGACGTTCGCTTGGCTGACATCGTAATGATTAGGTTATATCAATGTTATTAACTGAACACTGCTACCAGTCCCACGTAGAATGGTGGAGGGTGTCTCTGAAAATCCTATTTAATTGTCCTTTTTTTGTTTTGTTCTTAATTTGCAGTGTTCAAAACGGCAGTGGTCTTTGTGTGTAAGGAAGGTTCCAAACATAAGAAGAAGATGGTAGGTTGTCCTCCACAAGTCATCAGAATAACAAATCCAGCCCACAATTACCACTTTCAGAATTGGCCCGGTGGGTCAAACTTAACCGTGGGCTGTTTTATGAACCACATTCAGATAATGTAATATAAGCTCACTTCACCCATTTTTTTTGTGTTCTGCTGTAAATCTCTGTTCAACATTTGAATTGCAAACAATATTTTTCATTTGTGATCGCTGTGTGTTTGAGCGTGTATCTAATATCACTCTCTCCGTGTAATTGCTCATAGGGCGGCTCCCATCGAGTCTCACTCTCTGGATCTTCTGAAGAGAAAGACCCATTCCGATTTAGTCACATGATTTCAACTGATGCCCTTCAGGTCCGAGCCTTGGCCAATGCTGGTAGGTGATTGGTTGGGCTATGTGGTATTTTCAAGTATTGATTTTGTAACGTTCTGTACTCTGCTGCCCGAGTGTTGTGATGATATTTTCAGTGATTACAATTTTAAATCTGGGTCTCGCCAGAGTGCTCGATATATGAGGTCATGAGTATTCATTGTTCCCTCAGATGGCGAGGGCACTGCAGTGTGCGAAATAGTCCATACCAAGTCCGAGTCCGAGGGAAGGCCAGAGAGAACATTCCAGCTGTGTTGTAGGTAAGGGGACCCCTCTGTAATGACTCACCACTGGACCTTGAAGTTCTTTCGCTACAGGTGAAGTCTTGACAGCCGCTAACTCTTGAGTGAATAAATGACCATAATAACGCCTTCCTCTTTTCCCTCAGTTCCCCAGAGAGCAGAAAGGACTTTCTGAAGACTGTCCATTCCATCTTGAGGGAAAAACACCGGCGGCTGCTTTTGAAGACGGAGAGCTTACCTCTCAACCAGCAATATGTGCCCTTCGGGGGAAAACGCCTATTTGCCCTCAAAGGGGCCCGTCCGGCCATAAACAGAGCAGGTAAATCTGGTTCATCAGGGGGATTGCTTCAGGTGTACTATTTCTATATACTCCTGAGAGGATGGGTAGACCTCTAGACCTGACACAATTATTACATAATTGCCTAATTGCCTAAAATTGCCAAAAATTGCGGAAATAGCAGATCTACAAGCACACAACACGTCGGCGCATTGTGAGCTTGAGACCGACTATTTCCCCCGTGTTTTTTTTATACTAGAGGTACACCTACGTTGCACCGCCGATCCGACTGATTTGCCCACATATAGAGATCTCTGTATCTGTCAGTCCTTGTCCCTTCTATGCCCATATATGCAGATCCATGATGTCATCAGTATATGCCCATATATGGGCATGCCTCCTTTCGTGCCCATATATGGAGATCCCTGATGTCATCAGTATATTCCCATATATGGGCATGCCCATTTTTGTGCCCATGTATGACTGACTGATTTGTTTGCGTCTGATGCCATGACAACACATCTAGGTTAGACAACACACTCCATATTTGGGCGTAGCTACATTGGGAACTCCTTATATGGTTATGGCTAAGTCATGGTGACATGAGCGTGACGTCAGAGATCCGCCCGCCGGCCAGCCCGTCCTCCCTTAAGCTTATTTTAAAATAGGATTTTGAAAGTATAAAATTATTAAATATGTCAGTCATTTCTTTATATATTTATGTTATTTGTCATATCTGTCCCATGCAATTTCTGTTTACAAAGCCTTTACAAAACGTTCGAATGTTAATGCCAAAAACTAATAATGAAATCGTTAATCGCAATTATATGTATGAATTTCATGACCGTGGCAGCCCTAGTGACCTCCTGTGTTTGGCTTCACAGTGTCCGTTCCGACCAGGACTCTCGGGAGGAGGAAGCTTGTCCGTAATCGCTTCACCATCGACACCGACATTGTGTTTGATGGCGAGCCTGAGCAGGAGGACCTCACTTCACCTCAGGAGCCGCACGGACAACAGCAACAACAGACTGAGTTATCAGGGGACACAGACCGCTGGGTAGAAGAACAGTTTGATCTAGAAGAGTACGAGGACCAGGAAGAGGTGAAGGAGACGGACATCCTGAGTGACGACGAGGACTTCTGCCAATTAACCAAAGGGCCACCCATTGAGCCTAACCTGGAGGGCCCCATCATGGCCCTTTCCCTGGACACTGGGGTAAAAAGAGGGGATGAGGACCCAGAGTGTCTCCAGTGTCCCCTCACTGGCGGGAGCGTGAAGGAGGAGCAAGGGAATAGGGATGGGGCGGAAATCTGGGTTCGCAGGCAGCATTCAGATGGCCCCCCAGATGGTGGCACATAAATGCAAAGCTACATAACACAAGCAGAGGGATAGTGCCTGACTCAGAGCTTTATATAGGCTTCATAAAAAGAAAGACGTGAACTCATGAAATCCCCACTAACAATGCATGAGCATTGACATGTATCGCACAGCTATTAAAAGATATATCCTTATGAATTATGTTGAATGCTTTTTTGTACAGATAAAAGATCATGGGTGGAGCAATACAGGAAATTCAGAGTGAGGGATGTTTATTCCAATTAGTTGCTATTAGTTTGAGACCAGTTGTAAGCTTTGAGAGATGGACTTACGGTACAATCATGAAATCTAATCAATTGTTTTGATTAGCATGGTTTGCACATATAGGCAGCTTTCTTGGGTTCTGCCTGCTGTTGCCAAATTTTGGTATTGTGAACACATTAATCCTTCTGTGTGTGACTCAGATATATTATCATAGTTAAGGGCTGTATATTATTTGAATTTGTCGTTCAAGGTTTAGAATATACTATGACATGGTTTAGTTAAGTCATGCAAAGTTAACTGTACATTTGTACATGACAATACACTGATATGTTTTTGGAGTACATTTATTGGTTATGTACAATACAGGATTATGTTCTTTTGTTTTTTCAAATGGAAAGCTACCTACCCTGTAATTATTTTTTGTCTGTTCTTTTATTATATAGAATAGCACAAATTTGTTATATTCCCTTCCTCACAGAGGCTAAGGGATATTAATTTGTTTTAACTTAACAGAATCCTGTTTTACTTGAACTTATGTTTGCTGTTTGTTTTGTGTTTTAGTTTTTTTTTGTGTTTTACTGTGAAATCATTTTGTCCAATACAGTGTAACGGCCATTCAAAGAACACACTGTTATTCATTATTAACACTTTACATGTTCACTCTGTTGAAGAGAACTTGCACATCATCTACATGGAATGAAAAAAAATATTCTTCATATGTAATGTCACCAAGAAATGTTTTTATTTATTCATATTCATCACTTAGTTAATTTCATCTGTGAATCACCACACCAGATAGTAGTTTTTGTTTTGTTTTTCCCATAAAGAAAGTCCAAATTTGCTGAAGCAATCAAGGGGAATGAATAGTGAAAGAAATCATCCTTGTAAAATGACCCATTGTGCTACTAAGACTGCATTTTTATTACTGTGTGTGTGTATATAGGAGAAATGTATTGATATCATAATAAATACACTTGTTTCCTATTCAAATTCACTACTCTCTTCTGTATGATAGACTAGACCAGCAAAGATTTAAATGAAATACATGTCAATAAGTTGATAATAAGCACAGAAATTACATAAATGAATCTCATTGTGTCTCCATATCATGGTCAGTATCATGTGACATGGCACTGACCCGATGCTGACCATGATACTGACATGATGCTCACATGATATTGACATACTGACATGACAGGCTTTCTCCCTAGGAAGTAAGATAATAATTACATAATAAGCAGTCCAGTTTAATGTAAAATCTGATATTTGGAAATTGATGAGGTGTTTTCTAAATTATATAAGCAACACGATACACAAAAACAAAACAACAACAAAAAAGCTTAAATTTGAATTGGGTGTGGAGGGCAGTAAGGGACCTGGATATTGGATAGGGGGCACTGGCCCAAAAAAGGTTGAGAAACACTGATAAATGGTAAAGTATATAGCCTGTCACTCTGGTTGCACTGTAATAATGTAATGTAATGAAAGTCCTTTATTTCTATCCCATCCCCCAGTTGCCCAAAACATTGTCCTCACATGCCCCATGCGAGAGACAGAATGATGGAGGGAGGTAGGACATGCCTCCAGGTGGAGATATGCGCTCTAATGCGCAAACTCTGCTGGTTCTCTGTGCTAATGTCAGTGGCAGCAAGGTAAGTAATCAATCTATGAGCTCTAAAATCGATGCGTAGTTTTGGCAGGTTTGGTCCTCCACACTCCACTAATGCATTTGTGGTGTGTGGTGAAGTCACCCTCTCAGTGCCCAGAGCTGTGCAGACAGCACTGGAAAACAGTTTGTGATGTGAGGAAAGCACATGAACGCTCAGACTTGCGTGAGAATGACAGTAAACAGGTAATCGATGCTCCTGCCCCAGAGCGATTCACTTAAGACAGATGCCAGTTTCCAGAACGACTTTGAAAAACAAAAACCTGAAACTCATGAACACCACGGAGGCTCTCAGCATTTCTAGGGCATGTCGCAGCTGGTTAATTATGGAGCAAACCCCTATGATCAGACTCGGAGAAAGCACTCAAAGCCTTAAAAAAAGAAGAAGAATTGAAACCAGACTTCCCACTTGAAATGCTTTGAAAGAAAGAGGAATGCCCATTCTATGGTTTACTGGAAACAGCTTGAAAATATTGATTGTTTATTCAAATAAGAGAGCATCCGTGGCAAGAAGAATAAAGCGGCACCAAACCAGGGACGGTTTAAGTCTCAAGGAGGCCCCTGGGCCAATTATCTTTTAGTCTCTGGCCTTGGGCCCATGGGCACTACTGACCCCCTTGGCCCAGTCCATAATCTGTCCATTGTACCAAACACAAAACAGCATAATTCATAGATTTTTTTCCCCCTTCTTTTTTCCCCTTAGCATTTCTGCTTTATTTTGATAGTGAAAGTGAGAGAGAGACAGGAAAGTCGTACGGAGTGGAATGGCACAGTCCGGGCAGCTGGCCAGGAGTCGAACCGGGGACACTGTGTAGAAGGCATTTTGCACCCGTGTGGTATGCGCCCTAACCATTCGGTTATCGGGTCGCACCCATAATTCATGGATTGCGTTTGGGGTTGAAAGACATTTTGAGAACATTAACGCTTACTGACAAGCATACGTTATTCTGAAAGGAAGGTTCAAGAGAAGTTCAGGAAAATGAGGCAGTACTTAATTATTCCCAATCTCATCGCACCATCTGTCAATGTGTGTGTGTGTGTGTGTGTGTGTGTGTGTGTGTGTGTGTGTGTGTGTGTGTGTGTGTGTGTGTGTGTGTGTGTGTGTGTGTGTGTGTGTGTGTTTATAACAGATCATAATTCTTTCAAGTGATGTCGTGTGAAGGCTGCAAGGTTTCTAAGCAACTGTGCAGTGATTAGCTCTTAAACGGTCTGCATTTATGAAGTTTTTTTTTCCAACGTGCCTTACAGCGTATGGTTTTGCATTCACACGCAGGCGGCAGGAAGCCGCCTGAGTCACCAACCTGCTTGTCGGCAGCAGTCTGAGGTTCAGTGTCTTGCTCAAAGACACCTCGACTTCAACCCCCCTCTTTTGGAGACACTGTCCTCTTCACCTGTCATTGAACACAACATTTCCCGGCTCAGGGGAATTGAGTACGTTGAATAATGGAGTCAATCAGCAAATCGCCAGTGTCAGCATGGCAGCCTTGGCCCCAGACGCTCTCTAATCTATGGTTCTCCTCATGGTGAATTTGGTGAAATCTCCTTTTTATGTCTTCCACTGCTCTTCCACATTCTGCTGCCCAGCCTCAGGCTGAAACCCCCACATTACTCCCTTGTCAATCACCATGCCCACCACAAAGGGCCTTGTGCTTTTAGGGGAAAGATAATTCCCATTGTACTGTAGATCTGCTGCGCCGGGCCCCCTGTATTGACTGACAGAGTGATAAAGTGGGCCAGTGTTATACTGTCAGAAGATCTTCAGACTCATATCTTACCCAAGATAAGGTGGCATGGGCAAGACTCAGAGCGTTCACTTCCCTTTTATCTGATGAAGCCAAGGGCAGAATGAGAATGAGCTAATTTACTTCTGGGAGGAAAGGAGGCAGGCGGACAAGAACAGGAACAAACCATTTTTTTAAGCTTTGTAAAAATGCACTTTTTTTCTTGTTATTTCTTCGTTCTTGTTATACACTATATTAGAAGCTAGTCTTCTCCATGCAATAAACTGACTAGGGGAAATAGGATGGAAGCTATTAATAATAATAATAATACAAATAATATTAGCTCAGATTTATATAGCGTTTCTCTAAATTCCCAACGTCGCTTTACATAAAATAATTACTATATTACTATATAATAAGGTACTATATTAGTACCTTATGGATTTCAGTATTTATTCACACAGGGACAAAAGCGATAATAATAATAATAATAAGATAATGTAAAGAAAATGTAAAGGCAGTGCTGTTTCAATATAACTGTTTTTGAAACAAACAAAAAAATAGGCATGGCCGGGTTTCCCGAGGCTAGTATAACTGAGACCAAGTATTTGTAATCACAGTCACGTACAGCAGGTGGCACACAACGTCTATATTCTATCCACAATATTGTGTCTGACCCCAAACTCCACATGCAAATCCCACACACCAATAACCCCATTATTATCCCATTATCAAACATTGATTTGACTGTAGGCACAAAAGGTCCATTTTTTAATGCAGTTTTTATAGAAGTTACTTCTCAGAATAACTTTGGCCATAATTAGCACTTTTCTTTTTTTCTTAATAAAGAGCCATACCACCAACAATTTTGGTGAGAAACTCACTTTGGTTTAATTCTTACACAGTAGCCTGAAATCCTTAGTTCCAGTTTATCCATTTGTAACTCTGCAGTGTACAAATGTAACCAAATGGACTGTCCCGGGTCCATTTGGTTACACTTTTTACACTCTCAGAGTTAAATTAACACTGAGGATTGTACTGTGTATGGCTCAATGCCACTAGTTGCAATCAATCTACTAGTGAAGTATCAGAATCAACTTTATATTTTGTCTTTTTTTCGTGCACGGCTGCATGCGCGCTCCATAATTTTGTGGTATGTATTCCATGAGAAGAGAGAGGATAGAGGTAGAGTGAGAGCAGAAGGAAAAGAGAAACAAAGTTAACAACGACAAATACTAAAGATATACATATAGGGATAGCAGGTATATACATGATTGAATAAATAAATTCACTATGGCGGCTGTTTGGAACATATGCTCATAGCCTGGCAGTGACATGGTGAATGTGAAATGGTTTTCTGAACAGGAAGTGGTGTATCTGTTTACGTTTGAAGCAGCTATGGAGATAAAGTCTGTGTCACTCACCAAACCTGTTCAACTGGCTTCCTAGTTTCTGTTCCTGCTTTCTCATCTCTGGTTCTTTCTCTCTCCTTCTGATCTCTCCCCCTGACACTCTCTCTCTCTCTCTCTCTCTCTCTCTCTCTCTCTCTCTCTCTCTCTCTCTCTCTCTCTCTCTCTCTCTCTCTCTCTATTTGTTAAAGTAAAATGATACCTACCCAGTGTATTACCCTTACAAGTGTGTGAGTATATTTTTAACTCTCAAGAAAGGCGTGGCTTTCCAGTAGCCTGGGTTACGCCCAACATTTTGATATGCTTCTTTTGTCTCAACCAACATCCATTTTCTTTCATCATAACAAAGAAAAGAAAGGAGTTTTAATGTAATTTATGCTGAATCAATACAGGAACCAGAGAAGCATAATATGGACTTACACAGTGGTGGAAAGTAACTAAGCACACATTTTACTATACAATTTTGAGGTATATTTACTTTACCAATGTTTTATGCTTTTCTATTACTCTAGTTATACTATATACTATAAGGTAGGACTACAAGTTACTTTGGAGATTTGGATTATTAATTTTAAAAAAAACATACATTAGCCACTATTGTATACTAAGACTATTTGAAAATAGCTGATACAAGCTCACAAAACATGACCAAGTAAGTACAAGCATTAAGCAAGCAAGCAAGTACATGACCATATATGTGCATAGTCATAGTGGATCTTTGGCTCTGGACAACCAGATCTCCATATATGCCTATATAATGGGCATATGGGGTTTGTTTAAGGTTATGCGAGTCATAGTGACATGCCTATACTGTACATGGGCTTATGGGGTTTGTTTATGGTTATGTCAGAGTGACGTGGCCGTGGTCCTGCCTGTATGGGCGTATGGAGTTTGTTTATGGTTATGTTCTGAGTCAGAGTGACATGGCCGTGGTCCTGCCTATATGGGTATATGGAATTTGTTTATGGTTATACTTGAGTCAGAGTGATGTGGCCGTGATGTGCCGGCCCTCCGGCCGGTCCTCCCTTAAGCCAATTTTAATATAATATGTATCACCTGGGTGGAGGAGAAGTGGATATTTCTTTATCCAGGATAGACACACTATTTCTGTAGTGGAGCTTTACAAAAAAGAACAGAGAGCGGTGTGGCTAATGGGCCTCACACTGCCAGCAACGAAAATGATATGCTATCAATCACAAACTCCTAGAGGACAACACATCTCAAACTAATGACCACAGCTCTAGCATAATAAAGGCTGGATAATAGAGCTAGTATTAGTGTATCAGTGGGACAAACTGCCTTCAGCACCAAGCAGTAAACAACAACTACAGATGGGAAACAAAAATCTGTTTGTTTCCCAAACCAGTCGGATGGCATAGCATGGAGATCCTATCTTAGCTATGAAGCCAGCCATGTAAGAACGTCAGTGTTATGGACAGAGTCCTTTATTTATTTTTCTCCGGGGAGGCGAGAGAGACATTCGTCTTGAACCATGAGAGCGAAACCGGAGGTCATAGCCTTGGTTCTGGGCTTCATCGGCCTGTTTGGCACAGTTACCATCACCGCCCTACCCATGTGGCGGGTAACAGCTTTCATCGGAGCCAATCTCATTGTCATGGAGACACTGTGGGAGGGCTTGTGGATGACGTGCTACCGGCAGGCGAACATCAGGATGCAGTGCAAGGTGTATGATTCACTGCTCATTCTGCCCGCCGACATCCAGGCATCCCGGGGGCTGGCGTGTCTGTCCGTTGCCCTCACCTTCGTCGCCCTGCTCATCACAGGATGCGGGACGAGAGCTGCCAACTGCTGCCGAAACAACGTGAAGGCTAAGAGCATCACTTTGGTGACCGGGGGGTGCTTGTACCTATTGTCCTGTCTGATCACGCTCATCCCCGTCTCCTGGACAGCCTACGATATCATTAATGACTTTCATGACCCCCGGCTGCAAGACCCACAGAAACGGGAATTAGGAGAGGCCCTCTACATAGGCTGGGCCACTGCTGCCTTGTTACTCAGCACCGGGGTCATCCTTGTGTACTGCTACGCCTCTCGTAGGTTGAAGGATAAACAGCCCTACACTGATGTATTGAAACATGACACAGTAGCATTAGACAGGATTCCCTCCATCTCTTACAAACAGACTCAGTATGTATGAGGAGCTGCGCACACTTTTTAATTGAACATATCACTGGTATGTTAGGGCAGTGGTCAACCTTGGTCAGTGAACTGAACTGGGGACCCCCCCACCCTGATAAGAACTTGGAATGTAGGAAGTTGAGGCATTACATTTAGTTTGACTCGGTTCCACAGATAAATATTGTGAAAATAGAGGATCTATGAGCTCACAACGCCTCGTAACGTGAGGCGTTGTGAGCTTGATGTAGATTGGCTGTTTTCAAAATGTTTGCCTCTTTCTTATATTATTTGACAATTTTGTCCAATGTTTGACCTGTTTATATAGTATAGTTTGTTGATTACTTTTGATGCAGTAATGATCTTTTTTTGGGGGTATTGAAAAGGTCTTAAAAGTCCTTAAATTGTCACTTCACTTTCATCTTGTGGGGATCCCCCTGGGGGTCCCGACCCACAGGTTGAGAACCATTGTGTTAGGGGACATGTGGTACTCTGATATTAGAACATACTTCATAATATTATGCCCTTCTTTTGTTGTTTGTTTGTATGGTCATTAAAGTGTATGCTGCCCTTGCTACTGTTGTGCAAGCAATTCTGTTGTTGAGGTTGAGTTTTGTTGGTTGTTGTTCTTTGTCTTAATACATGCTTCATAGTCAGGCAGCGGCCATTGTTAATAAGCTGTTCTCAATTATTTATAAACAACAGATTTATAATTAAAACATTTTAATCTATTTTAATCTATTTTTTTGTAAGAAATGATTGCCTAATGTTTGCCAGAGAATATAAACTGTAGTGTAGAGAATCCCATTTGTTCTTAACCACATGGAATTTAGTGTCCCTATTCTGGGCATGTCATATTAGGGAAATAAAAACATTCAGCACAAATAGCAGACCTACAAGCTCACAACGCATTGCATGCGTTGTGAGCTTGCAGAACGACTATTTTTGTTAAAGAGATTTGGTGTACATGGTGGTCAAAACACCATTTGTTTGAACAATTTTGTACAAAGTAGGGATGCACCGATATATCGGTTAACATCGGTATCGATATTCTTTTTTGCTGGTTAAAGTTACAGGAGTTAGGAGGCAATTATATTGTGTTTCTGCAGATTCTAAACAGTTATTTCTTATAATGAAGATTTATTTGTTTCCCAAAAAAGGGGGAAATAATAACACCAAAAACGAAATAAACAAATATCTGTATCAGTATCGGCCATCGGTTGAATTGTTATTTTAAACATCGGTATCGGTATCGGCCAAGAATTTCCATATCGGTGCAACCCTAGTAAAAAGACTAATAGAATACACACATCACTTGGTTGAGGTGCTGGGTTAGAAAGTATCATGAAGAAAACAAATAAGCCTGCACACTAATCTGCTCCAATGTAATTCAATGACAACATTTCGAGCCAAGGCTCTTTATAGGGTCAAATACTTTTGTCCGATGAACAGCCTTGGCTCGAAACGTTGTCATTAAATTACATTGAAGCAGATGAGTGTGCGGGTTCATTCTTTTGACAATGTTGTGAGATAAGAATAGTATACACTACATACGACCATTTTCAAATTATATAATTTTCCGGAGCATATCTCTGTGTTTTGTGAGAACTATTTCAACTAAAAGGCCAGAATCCAAGCCAATAAAATATGAATTATGCAACATGTCTCTGTAATTGCAATCTTATCAGTGTGCCAATTGAACATTTTTAGAAATACTTTGATATAGCAGGTATCCAAAGCCACAAAAGCAATCCACACACAATAGCATATTTTTCATGTGTCAAATACTGTACGACATACAGTATATGTATGCATATGCAGTGGTGGAAAGTAACTAAGTACATTTACTTAAGTACTGTACTTAAGTACAATTTTGAGGTATTTGTACTTTACTTGAGTATTTCCAATTTCCAATACTTTTACTTCTACTCCACTACATCTCAGAGGCAAATATTGTACTTTTACTCCACTACAATTATTTGAAAACTTTAGTTACTAGTTACCTTTCAGATATAAATTATGATATAATGAAACATACATTAACCACTTTAGCCTTATTTTATACATAGGCTATTTGAAAATAGCAGATCTACAAGCTCACAACACGTCGCTTTGCGACGCGTTGTGAGATCGGCTATTTTCAAACATTTTTGTACTTTTTATTTTGGTACTTTAAGTACATTTTGATGCCAATACTTTTGTACTTTTACCCAAGTAAATTTAGAATTCCGGACTTTTACTTGTAACTGAGTACTTCTACAGTGCAGTATTGATACTTTTACTTAAGTAAAACATTTGAGTACTTTTTCCACCACTGTGCATATGTCAAATACAACCTGCCTAGAATCACCTCATAATGGGTTGTTTTATTTTGTGTCGAAGAGGACAAGCAAACTCCACAGTTTAATTAATGAGGTGAGAACGGCTGGTAGTCTGGCAGTGTTTTCTTACGTTGAAACCAATCCCACTCAGGTTGCTTTGCTCCACACCTTTTACCAGCTCCATTTACATGTAAGCCAGGGGACATTTTGACACCTGCGATCCCTGTGTCACTTTCTGAGAGCGAGGAACAAGAAACTCAAGTATCTGATACAAAATGTTATTGGAATCACTGACCAATCCCATTAGATGCTCAAGAAAATAAAATAAATGCCACAAATATGTTATAAACTAATATGTCAAAAGTAGTTCTCAATGTTTTTCGGAGACAGGAAGAGACATATTTTTAACTAAACTTCTGTGAACAATGGAATAGCATCGCCATGTATAATATACAGTGGTGTAAAGTAACTAAGTACATTAACTTAAGTACTGTACTTAAGTACATTTTGAGGTATTTTTTTACTTTACTGGAGTATTTCCAATTTGCAGTACTTTTACTTCTCACTCCACTACATCTCAGAGGCAAATATTGTACTTTTCTCCAATACAATTATTTGAAAACTTGAGTTACTAGTTACGTTGTAGATTTTGATTATTATTATTACAAAACATACACTAACCACTTCAGCCCTATATATATTTTGGCCATTTGAAAATAGCCGATCTACAAGCTCACAATGCGTCACGATGCAACCCATTGTGAACTTGTAGATCTGCTATTTTCAAAAGAAAACTTTTCTCTTTGAAAACTTGTGAAATGGGACATTCTGCATAATTAGTCATTTTACTTTTGGTACTTTAAGTGCATTTTTATGGCAATACTTTTGTACTTTTACTCAAGTACATTTTGAATTCCGGACTTGTACTTGTAATGGAGTATTTCTACATTGCAGTATTGCTACTTTTACTTTAAGTAAAGAAAATTTTTACTTTTTCCGACGATGATAATATATATTTGATATGTTTTAATATCAATGATCCAAACTTCACAACACTAGCCAACAATGTAGTCTATGTATGGTTCAACAAAATATTATTGTTTGTGCATTTGGTGCCCAAATATTTCCCAAACAATGGCAGACATGTTTTTTCCCCCCATTTTTCCCTTATTTTTTTTCTCTTCTTATTTTTTTAAAAGGATGGATATCTGATATCCCCTTTTTTTTAAGAGGATATCAGACTTTGAAGTTCTTGACCACAACACCTTTGTTCATACTGGTCTATATGTTTTCATGAACAATAACACTAGACTAGGTAGGTGTGTCAACTGTCAAGCATCTTGGTGCATGCAATGCAGATTAACCAGTATGGCCGCATGACATTAGCATAGTTTCAGGGGTGTATAAATTCCTGACCTTGTCTGTTTCCTCTCATTCATTTCATCAGCTGTGAAAGGACAGACACAGGGCTCTGTCTTTAGCTCTCAAATCTGTAAGCCACAATGGCTTCTTACGCTGCCTACAGTGGCTATGATGGTAAACCACCTGCACCTCAGACTTATGCAGCCTCTTACTACGACGGCAAAGCAGCCGAAACGTACGAGTCTGTGTACGAGGAAAAGCTGAAAGCTGAAAAGAAGGACCGTAAGGAGGCCATCTGCTGTGAACTTATTGCTTTGGTTATTGGCTTCATTGGACTTGTTGGAGTGGCAGCCGTGACAGGGCTGCCAATGTGGAAGGTAACGGCCTTCATCGAGGAGAACATCATCGTGATGGAGACCCGCTGGGAGGGCTTGTGGATGAACTGCTACAGACAGGCCAACATCAGGATGCAATGCAAGGTGTACGACTCTCTGCTGTTTCTGCCCGCTGACCTGCAAGCTGCCAGAGGTCTGATGTGCGCCTCCGTGGCCCTCTCCGTCTTCGCCCTCATTACCTCTGCCGTGGGAATGAAATGCACGAAGGTGGTGGACCATCGGGCTAAAACCAAGCACGTGGTGCTCGTGGCCGGCGGCTGCCTGTTCCTCTTGGCTTGTATCACCACGATTATCCCCGTCTCCTGGACGGGTCATGTCATCATCAGGGACTTCTACAACCCCCTGCTGATCGACGCGCAGCGCAGGGAGCTGGGAGAGGCCCTCTACATCGGCTGGTGTACCTCAGCTTTGCTTTTCGTAGCAGGGGTGATCTTGCTGTGCCGCCACGCTCCCCACACCCAGGCGGAAGATGAGCGGGTTGTTTACAACCCGAACCCAGGAGCAAATGTGTATCAACCTGGATATGGATACCAACCATACACATACCAGCCTGCTTACACCTACCAGCCTGCCTACTCTGCACCCCCTCCGGGATCTGTAATATACACACCCAACCAGTTCCAGTAGGGGGAAATTCATCAGACAAATCATAGACAGTTTTGGACTTTCACTGTCCTCTGAGTGCCCGTTTTGGGGATTTTTTCCCCCCTTACCTATAGCAAAGATAATCAAGGAACTGGATTGGGTATTGCTGGAAATGCCCCAAGCTGTAATTGCTTTCTCAAGGAGAGACAAGTATGTTGCAGAACTGTGTGGAATGTACTGGGGGACGGATTGCAGTAAAGCTTATTTTATTTTGAATAATTGATAGTTATTAGTTATTGCTAAATCACATTCCATGTAATGAGATGAGAGAACAGTGTTTCTATTATTGCTTTGAATGTACAATACTTAAACATAAAATGATGATGCACAAATGCACTAGGCCTTTTTCAGATTTTATACTGAGATCTCACTATCATTGTAGAGTACAAACATGTTTACTTTTCTACAGCACTAGACTGAATATTAGGTCAAATGTGAGGTGAAATAAAGTGGAAAAAAGTGCAACAAAATTATCTTGTTTCTTGTTTTTCTATGATGTCACAACATTTGTATTGTCTCCACTGTTGTCACAAATCGTCACCTTGCTAAACTAATGGCCTAAGTAATTTTTTGCCTTTGTGACTTAAGCCAAAATAGACAATTTTTTTGGCCTAAGTCACATGGTTTGGTGACTTAGGCCAAATTATTTACTGATTTAGGCCATTACATTTTTTTTTTTTTGGCCTAAGTCACGTATTTAAACCTATTTAAATCTCTTATGTTACATAACTGACAGACAGTGTTATTTTAATTTTAATAGTCATAATTTTTTATAAACATTTTGGGTGAAATGATTAAGAAATATCATATCGTTTTGGATCAGTTTTTTATTTTTCCTGAAAAACTTTAAAAAATGGCATAGGCCATTAGTTTAGCAAGGTGACGAAATGCTCCTGGACCAGTAAAACCAGACTTGGTTTTACAGGTTCCACCCACTGCACATCCAGTGCTACTAGCCTACAATTTAGACATTTAGCAAATGCTCTTATCCAGAGTGAGTTACAAGGTCTGGACCTTACAAGTGCAAAATGTGAGTAAATGGCATTAACCAAAGTCAACAAACGACAGGGAAAATAGTCACATAGGTAGAGTGAAAAAAGAGAACAACGTAGTGTTACAAATAAACTAGGACACCTGGTAAATATCAAACCTAGTGTATAATGTCAAAACAACATGCTATCCAAATAACATACTTAACATTTGTGGTCAAACAAAACAAATATAAATAACAAATAAACATGTGAAACAGTTACCAACATAATATCTGCATAGTAACTAGCATTAAATGCTATTATGCTGCTTTGATAAACCTTACAAGAAGGGTTACAAGGAAAGATGAGTGATGGGGAAGGGGGGGGGGGGGCGTCTGAAAAGGTGAGTATTTATGCTGTGGCAGAAAATGGAGAGACAGTATGCAGTTCTGATTGTAAGGAGCTAGGAGGGAGTGGTGGCCAGGGTATTTTAGGGAAGGTTCAAACTTGCTTCCTCCTTTAAGGAAGATGACATGCACAGGTGATGACATGCACATGCACAGTGAAGATGACAGGAAGATGACATGCACAGTGATGACATGCACAGGTGTGTGCGCATGCGCACACCCCCCCCCCCCCCCCTCAAACACACACACACACACACACACACACACACACACACACACACACACACACACACACACACACACACACACACACACACACACACACACACACACACACACACACACACACACACACACACACACACATTTCCTTTATTGCTCTGATTCCTGGAAACTGCTGAGTCAGCAATACATTGTGTAAGTTCAGGTATCTGTGTTAGAGTGAGGGCACATTCAACTATTGCATCACAAGTTAGTTCTTGAGAATAATTAGTGGTGTTGACTGGGAAGCAGCAGTAGCCTCCTGTAATACATCCCAGCTCTCTGATTCCTGGAAACTGCTGAGTCAGCAATACATTGTGTGTACAATTACTGTATTTATTATTCTATTAACACATTATATACCTACAAATCACAAGTACGTTGACCTGTTATATTGATGTGCCGTAGATGCACAATTTGTGATGGCTGGCAGTGGGGCGGCAGTGGCTCAGGTGTAGAGTGGCCGGTAGAGCGGCCGGATGGCAATGTGAGGTTCCCAGTTCGATCCCGGGCTCCCCCAGAGTTAGTGTCGAAGTGTCCTTGAGCAAGACACTAAACCCCCAATTGCTCCCGATGAGCAGGTTGGTGGTGCCTTGCATTGTTTCCACCGCCATCGTTGTATGAATGTGTGTGTGAATGGGTGAATGTAATGCACAATTTATGTAAAGCGCTTTGGATAAAAGCACAATATAAATGCAACATTATTTTTTTTACCATCTTACAAATGATAACCGTCCTGGCAAAAATAGCCTACAGCGCAATGCGTTGTGAGATCTGCTATTTTTGCGATTCATACGAGAAATAGGCCTCAGCTTTCATCAGATCTAAGAAGCGGGGTTCTCCAAGGAAAAAAGGTTGGGAAACACGGTGCTAGGGGGGGTGGCAGTTGCCATCCTCGTCACCCCAAATGACCCCCCAGTAGGCACTGGAAATGTACCAGAAATGTGTTTAGGACCACAATGGAAACAAGTCCGAAGGACTTTTTTGTGTTATCCTTTAAATGTCTGACTGTACCTCGTGCTGTTTACATTTCTGACCAATAAAGTATTCAGTCAGTCAATCAATTTATGTATTTTACAATGAATGAATAGCGTTTCTGACAGCATGTTGTTGCATTCCAAAATATTCTCGGCTGCTAAGAACCTGCAGCGTTCCTTTTTGAGCGTTCCTTCAGTATACAGTAGACAAATGATGTAATGACAGCAGAGCTGCTAGAGGTGTAACCAAAAATGATTACTGACATGAACGTTAAACAGTATGACTTTAATAAACTAGTCAGGTCTTTTCAGCTATATTTAACATCAATAGCATTAATAAACTAGTCTCGAGTATCTTCGTCTATATTAGTCTCACATGGTTTCCATTATATCTACCGTTCTGATCTGAAGGTCAGAATCAGAATCAGAATGCCTTTATTGTCATTGTAAGCTCTGTATACAACAAAAGTAGAAGTGCCACTCTATTGGTGGAAATTCAAACATAAAAACACAATTACAATGAAATAGTATTACAAATACTAATATCCAAATAAATTAAGGATCAAGATAAATAATCAGTATTACACATGATGATAATAAAGTGCACGGTAGATAGCAGCTAATCACTAATATTCTACTCTCAAGTGCTTTCAGCTATATTTACCCTTTTAATCTCCATAAACTAGTCTGAAGTTGTTTTGTTTAAATCTACCCTTAGTAATTTCTAAACTAGTCTGGATTATTTTCAGCAATACTGTATATCTACCTTCATAGTAACTAATCAACTATTTCTTTAAAATATAATTGCAGGTCCACCTCAAATGTTGACCTGTACCCCAACATCCGTATGGATTCACTCTCATCTGTGTAAACATATCAATAAAGCCGTGCCCATGGTGCGATGAGAGTACAGTCAGCACAGATAGTGTAGGTCGCAAGTCAACCTCTAATATAGCACTATAGTCTTAAGTCTTGTTGCCTAACTAAACTTATAATAACCATTTGTCTCAAGTTTTATTTCTTCAGTTATATCTAACCTTACAATAATGACTCAAATAGTCTCAAGTCTAGTTGATGTGCATAACGATAACCTAATATATTAGTGTGCTCATTGTACACAATCTAGGAGTGTAAGTTGAGACCTGTGAATAAACAAAGTGGAAGCTTACTACAGCTCACATGATAGGTGCACAAAGGGAAAAAAAGAGTCCTCGAGGGTTCTGTTTCATAGCAACAGGTCAGAGTTCCCACCCCTCCCATTACGGTGTTTCTTCCTCAGGGAGGAGGCAGTACAGGTGCATACACAACAGTGCCTCTTCCACTGGGATGCACGGTATAGAGTGAACCTGCTTCCCCCTCTGAGCAGTCACCATTCAGACACCACTGTTTCTCTGAACCGGGATCAATAAGAGGAAAAGGACGATGGCTAACTCATCACTGGAGGTAGTGGCTCTTTTACTGACCTTGATTGGACTCATTGGGGCGGCTGCAAGCACTGGGATGCCAATGTGGCGCGTCACGGCTTTCATCGGGGAGAACATCATTGTGTTCGAGACCCGCTACGAGGGGCTTTGGATGAACTGTTTTAGACAAGCAGATATCAGGATGCAGTGCAAGGTGTACGACTCTCTCCTGGCGCTGTCCTCTGACCTGCAGTGTGCCAGGGGCCTCATGTGCTGCTCCCTGGCCCTGGCCGGGCTGGGTCTGATGATCGCTTTGTTTGGGATGCAGTGCACCTCCTGCATCCAAAACACACACAACGACCGGGTCAAGCGCATAGTCCTCGTCATCGCCGGGAGCATGATCATCGGGGCTTGCATCTGTGTCATTATCCCAGTGTCCTGGACGGGCCATGTCATTATCAGGGACTTCTACAACCCCCTGCTGATTGACGCCCAGCGGAGGGAGCTGGGAGAGGCTCTCTACATCGGTTGGGTGGCCTCTGCTTTCCTGTTCGCTGGAGGTTGCATGTTTACCTGCTGCAATATACAGAGTGAGGACAAGGCATCAGACAGGTACATGTACTCCAGGAACTCCCAGTACATGGCCTATCCTCAACATCCCCTACACCCCCAGCAGCTGGTGATGCCTCCCCAGCAGCTGGTGTATCCTCCCCAGCAACAGCCCCAGCCTCTTCTCTCCAGACATCCCTCCAACCAGAGCTACAACTACAGCCACTACAGCCACCACTCCAGATACCCCTCTGTACGCAGCGCTGTGGCCATTCTCTGAGCACTGAGCACAGGTAATGATGAGCTCAGTTACGCTCAAACGGAACACAAGGAACTTTAAAAGACCAAAAAACTTTTTTTTAAGCCATGACTGTATACATTTCGAAACATTTTGAAAAAGCTTCTTTAAGTTCAATGACTAGATTTACAAGACAAAGTTAATGTAGGCTATGAAGATTTGTTTTCTATGTTTATGAATGTACTTATGTTAATTTGTTGTTGAAGAGCACTAGTGGGAATGTTGCATATGATAAAAAAAAATTGGAGCCTTAGTAGTGAAATAGGGTAAGGCTAATACACATTTTCATTACTTCTGTGTTGATTGTAACATTTCATGTGGTTTTTGTCACCTGATATGGATGACAGTGGTCCATAGCAGTGACTGAAACTTGAATATACTGTATAAACATTCATGTACAAAGTACTTGGGTTTATTGTTGAATTTCTATTTGGAAATGGTATTTGCTACACTGCCTGGAGTGTGTACTTTTATAGAGATATATATTCTATGCTGGTTTTCACATAGCTAGCCCCCAAAATCAGCTGTTTCAGACCAGCGTACTTTTATCAATCAGGAAGAAAGAAAAATGCATTTCAGCCAGTCCTCTTTTAGTTATTATATTATTATAATACAGAAGTTCCCAGACACCAACCAACTGCATCATCTCAGTTTCAGTTCCCATGTAGCCAAGGGAATCTTTCTATATCATCCCTTTTGCCCCGTCTATCTCCACTGCAATAAATGGCTAAAATTGATATACAATTTGCTAAATTATATAAAAAAGAAAAGAAAATAAGAGGGAAATGTAGGCTCCAGATCAAAATAAGTAATATAAATATTCAGTGAAATAACTACAGGAAACAGGGAAATCCATTGTTTAATATTATAGATCAAGATACGTCTAAGTAACCCACACAAATACTCTAACATAATTGAATATCACATTAAGAGTTTAATATCAAGGCATGACAATTGAACAAAACCTTTAATAGGATCTTTTTCTTTCACCCACAGGTTTAATAATGAATAATTCATCAGATAAGACTTAATGTAGCCCTTTGGGAGTATTTACTATTTACACCAGACTACAGCGAATGTCTATGTAAACATGAAACAAAGACAATAAAGACTGCTTGTTTAAGGTGTAGGCAGTAGGTTCAGAAGCAACACAGCCATAGGGCTTAGCTTCTGTGTAAACAGAAAACGAATGGCTGACCTCACAGGCAGCATGATCACGTGACATCATTTGCAAGTCACTTTGAATGAGATACAGGACTGTGGATCACAACTGATTGTTGGGCCACTGACAATCGACTTTAGATCATTTGAGACTGTTAAATGAAAATGTATTTTACCCATGTGTTTTTCCTCACATATTTCTATTCACTAAAAATATTTTGTATACATGTCATATTAGTTTAATAAAGAAAATCCACTTTTTATGAACTGACCTGAAGAGCCTAACAATTTATAAACGCCTTTCTTGTTAAGTATAGTCATGGCATTACAATAATATTTTGTGATGCAATGAATAAGATTTTACAATTGTGTATTTTACATGCATTTCATATGAGAGAGAGAGAGAGAGAGGGAGAGAGGGAGAGAGAGAGAGAGAGAGAGAGAGAGAGAGAGAGAGAGAGAGAGAGAGAGAGAGAGAGAGAGAGAGAGAGAAAAAGAAAAAGAGAAAGAGAGAGAGAGAGAGAGAGAGAGAGAGAGAGAGAGAGAGAGAGAGAGAGAGAGAGAGAAAAAGAGAAAGAGAGAGAGAGAGAGAGAGAGAGAGAGAGAGAGAGAGAGAGAGACACACAGACACAGACACAGACACAGACACACAGACGCAGATAGTACTACAGCAACACTGTCCAATCTTCATTGCAAATGTTTTTTTTAACACACTAGCATATGTGAGTGAGTGTGTGTGTGTGTGTGTGTGTGTGTGTGTGTGCGCGCACGCGCGCGTGCAGCGTGTGCGTGTGTCCGCGCGCGCACGCGGGGGGGGGGGGGGGGGGTTAATATTGTAGCCAGCCATGGCCAGACTAATATCACTGAGTCTGCGAGATATTAGTCTGGAATCTCTGTGTGGAACCTGCATTTCCAAGGGGCAAATTCAAACAATATGGTTGGTGATAAACCCGCCCCATATTTACACACTGGGCCCTGATTGTGTGTGTGTGTGTGTGTGTGTGTGTGTGTGTGTGTGTGTGTGTGTGTGTGTGTGTGTGTGTGTGTGTGTGTGTGTGTGTATATGTATGTATGTGTGTATGTGTGTGTGTGTGTGTGTGTGTGTGTGTGTGTGTGTGTGTGTGTGTGTGTGTGTGTGTGTGTGTGTGTGTGTGTGTGTGTGTGTGTGTGTGTGTGTGTGTGTGTGTGTGTGTGTGTGTGTGTGTGTGTGTGTGTGTGTGTGTGTGTGACAGTGTGAGACACCGTCAGCTTCACCAAGTTCCTCTCTGCTCTCTTGTGGAGAGGAGCAGTACTACAGCAATTCTTGTAGGTACACAATCATTGATCTACACTGGAAAGAAAGAGTTGCTGCACAAAGTTCCAACACATCAATGAGTCAGTAGTTCACGCTGCCTTCATCAGGGTTAAGACTCACTCACTACCATCATTGATCGACACCTAAAATGGCTTTTAATGCAGCAAGTACTGCATTGTCAGTTTAATACATTTACACATTTAGTTTTATAGCTTCATGTTATATTGATAGGGGTAATAGTGAAAAGCATGAAGGACTGATAAATGAAGGAGCTGATGTCTGTGATACTGGAGGTTTGGCCCCTATGGCCACAGAAACCATAAACACAAAACAAGCAGTGGTCCTCCTTACCCTCATTGCTCCCAGCTAATCAGGTGACCACAAAGCATCACTCCCACAACAAACACTATTGCATACCATACACTCTATTCCAGATCAGAACAGGGTCCTTCACTGCTCTGTACAACTACAATTTCTACTAAGACAATTTCTGTTGTAATGTGGTCTTACACCGGATCTTACGCTTAAATGTGTTAAGATGCCTCAGTTTTAACTTGGATTTTAACGTCTTTGGATACGTTATACACAGCACAATAATGGTTCAAGGAATTATGGAGATAGCTGCCGTGTGCGTTGGCCTGGTTGGACTGATAGGAGCCGCTGCGACCACTGGCATGCCGATGTGGAAAGTGACCGCTTTCATTGGGGAGAACATCATCGTGATGGAGACCCGCTGGGAGGGCTTGTGGATGAACTGCTACAGACAGGCCAGCATCAGGATGCAGTGCAAGGTGTACGACTCCCTGCTCTTTCTGCCCCCTGATCTGCAAGCGGCCAGGGGCCTGATGTGCTGCTCTCTGGCCCTGTCAGGAATAGGGCTCCTAGTAGCGCTGTTGGGGATGCGCTGCACCTCATGCATTCAAGGTAACGCCCGTGTGAAGGTCATTATCCTAATGGTTGCAGGTGGTATGCAGTTCCTGGCCTCTATCTGTGTCTTCATTCCCGTGTCCTGGACAGGCCATGTCATCATTCGAGATTTCTACAATCCTCTGCTCATCGACGCCCAGCGAAGGGAGCTGGGAGATGCTCTCTACATCGGGTGGGTGACCGGTGCTGTTCTCTTCGCCTCTGCCGTGTTGTTTGTCTGCCGCCGTGTGCCCTTAAACGAAGGTTCATTTGATGTATACCATCCAGCTAACATGAACGGATACAAGCCAGCACTGATGAGGTACCATCCCATTTCAAGTGTGCCCAGCATGAGGGCAGATTTGGGCCAGCCCGTTCTGCCGTACAACAGCTTTGTTGGACGGCACCCATCCCATTTCATGCCAAATGTTCCAGCGACAATTGATGGATTAGTCATCAACCCGCCTGTGGTCTACAGCCCAGACCTGGTTCAAAACGGAACAAATCAAGGTGGCGTGGGTCGACAACACTCTACTCAGAGCTCTAACTATGGTGGAAGCCTGTCAACACCGGGGAACTCTTTGTATTTAAGTCAACAGACCACTCCATATCATTCCTCAAGTTATACAGGCAATCCCTCCTTGTCCTACGCTTCAAGCTACCATCCTGTTCCACACAATCCTGTTTTCATAGGATACAGTAAATCAGTAGTTGGACCACAGTCTTACAGTGGCAGCGGCGCCGGCATGTACATCTAAGGCATTTGGAGGTCTTTTCTTTTATTGAACTTCGCCAGCGTCAAAGACTGCTTTTATCCAGAATCATCAAAGGTTGATTTAACTTATAACACTGTCTGCAACTCAAAATGTATTTCTGACATAGTAATATCATAATGTTTCCAACACTGAGATCTTCATCAAGTTCATGTTCAGGTCTGAGAATCTGATAAAGATCCCAGTGAACGTAACACAACAGAGTTGTGAAAATTCATTATTTTTTCAGTTAGACTAAAGTGTGTATGTTCTGCACCTGGGTGGTGAAAAACATATTTATTTTACTTATCAAACAAAAATGATGTGAATGTTGTTATTATGTAGCCTATCTTTAGTTTAAAAGTTTAAAATAATCATAGTATCATAGTAAAACATTGAAAATGTCCTAATATGTGTGTTTCTTTTTTACTTTGTGCTGTACACTGGACTACTTGTTGTCAGTGTAAACAGTGTGACATACTTCATTCTTGCCAGGTACTATGAGTGTGCTTTCCCATAACAAATTCTCATGCCAACAAGTTGGCAGAAAATATATCCTGTCATCAAAATTAAAGGTCAAAATTGACAGATCTAGAACAAGAGGTGCAGGCAAGGTTTGTAATCCCCAGGTGCATTGGTTTAATTTGTACTGTAGGCCTTGGCAAGGCGGCAAGGCCTAATCACCAGCAGGCTAAGTGGGAGGCTTGCTGGTGTAGTTTTAAGCCTTTAGAGCTAAAGATGTATGTGTTTAAACAATGGTTCTCAACCAGTGGTCCTTGAGGGGTTCCAGGTGGTCCCCAGCTAAATGAGGGAGAGTTGGAAACCAAATGGACCCTTATAGATCTTTAACTCTTGAGAGTGTAAAATGTATTTTAAGCTCTCAAGAGTTAAATTATTGTTCTCTCATCTGCATTACTTAATGTCTACACAATTAGAGAATGTAAAATAATTGTTATTTTGATCCATGTTGGCCTGTTATCTCTCCTATTGGTACCACATCAATACAGCATGGAATTGTGGACAAACTCTTATTATATATCTTAACGACCACAAAATATTGTTGGGTCTGAGAGGCTAAATCTCATCAAATGGTGGTCCACGGCTCAAATGGCGAATAAATAATGGACCTTGATATTAAAAAGGTTGAAAACCACTGATTGATTGATTGATGTACTTTTATTTAGTAAGACATGAGAATCACAGTACATGGAAGTACAAATTCACAATACACTGGTTTAAACCCTTTCGATGTGTGCTGGTAGTGTTACATGGGAGGGCCAATGAATAGACCCTATTTTAGCTTGAAACTTAAGTGGTGTGTCTGCCCTGCACACTTTCTCTCCCATTTGTTAATGAATAGGTGCATGGATACAAGCTGTAGCCTATAGTTCCTCAGTGATATACCTATAACAATGGACTGCTAACACTGTATTGTATGGATGGCCTTTAAATGTATTTAGATGAATAACACGAAGGACTGAAGTAAAGGGAATATACTTCAGCATTTATGAGCCAATCATCTGTGGCCAGCCTATGCTCATTGCTGACAGCCTCACCCGGTTGTTATTATTATCATTCATTATTCACCACTAGATGGCATCACAGAACACGGTGAGTGATCTGTCCTGAACAGAGGTGGAAAGTCTGGTGACGCGAGGTTAGGTCAGTGGTGGAAAAAGTACTCAAATTCTTTACTTAAGTAAAAGTACCAATACTGCAATATAAAAATACTCTGTTACAAGTAAAAGTCCAGAATTCAAAATTTACTTGAGTAAAAGTACAAAAGTATTGGCATCAAAATGTACTTAATGTACCAAAAGTAAAAGTGCTAAATATTTGAAAATAGCAGATCTACAAGCTCACAACGCGTCGCGATGTGACGCGTTGTGAGCTTGTAGATCGGCTATTTTCAAATAGCCCAAGTATAAAATGGGGTTAAAGTGGTTAATGTATGTTTCATTATATCATAATTTATATCTGAAAAGTAACTAGTAACTAAAGTTTTCAAATAATTGTAGTGGAGTAAAAGTACAATATTTGCCTCTGAGATGTATTGGAGTAGAAGTAAAAGTACTGGAAATTGGAAATACTCAAGTAAAGTACAAATACCTCAAAATTGTACTTAAGTACAGTAGCCTACTTAAGTAAATATACTTAGTTACTTTCCACCACTGGGTTAGGTGACGCGAGGTTACCTGAACAGACCGATACATTATAACTCAATGGACAGCGTTGGACAGCGTAGTGATATTAAACTGGCGGGCCACGGGCCAAATCCGCCCCAGCGAAGCTTTATTGTGCCCCCTGGAACATATTACGTATGTTCCAACTTCCAATGTAAAATGAAATGCAAAGAATTTTTACTAGATGGTTCAGTTGGTTGTAGGAGGATGACTGACTTTGAATGTTTAAAAATAACCGTTAACCGAAGCTCGTTAATGGTTAATCAACCATTAACAGATAATAATAAAATGTAGAAAATATGTAGAATGGAGGAATGTTAGTGAGGGTCCCAAATTATAACACCTACACAGTACCACCAGTAGGCTACTTGGATTTTTGCTTCAGGAACCCAAATGTAATCATTGGTGCATAAGTCACCCAAAAGAAAACCACTTGGGTCAAAGCCTACTTAAGAAAAGCATCTGGTGACATTAAAATATGTCTTAAGTAGGCCTCAAGTAAAAGTATAAAGACCTTTTCATAGTATAAAGAAACAAACTAACTACTATTCTTTCAGAATAATAGCTTTGAAGTAGTTCAGCAATTATTTTGGCACCTCAACATAAAAGGTTTTGAGTGCAGTTCATCCATCACAGACCATCCATTTGTAACTATTTCTTTTTGAGTTTTGAGTGGATATTGTTGATTAATTACACCAAATAATTATTCTCCTTATGCATCCATTAGCTTTGTGTGGATTTTGGCCATCTTCCGTCTTCATCCACTTCAAACACACCATAAGAGCATGTGCTCTTATCACCGGGGTGCTAAAAACTAAATTAAAAAACCTTTCATTGAACATGTAACACTTCACCATGCCAGCCTGTCTCACTCTTACTCTTCACACAAAGATGGTTCCAAGCACAGAACACTGAAATATCTACTTCCTGTTTTCTTAATATCAAAATCTAAGCTGTGCACAAAGAAAGGACTGACACAGAAATGTTCCTATCAAACACCAAAATGCATGAATGCACTATGAAGCAGGCCCTAATAAGTTACCATAATGGACATAATGTGCATTGCTGGGGAGCATTAAGCTATTATAGCTGAGCAACATAACTTAGTTACATTTTGCTGTAGCTTGCGGTAGTTGAGCTACATTCATATTAGTGTACCTCGTCAAGTAATTAAGCTACTTTTTGGGTAATTTTTTGTAGCTTTGTAGGTAGGCCTACTCAATTTATAAGCTACAATTTTAGGCAATAACATGAAATGAATATATTCATTTTTGATTTACCATTGGTTGCTGTGTTCTTGTACCAGAAGGAACCCCCTTTGAAATGGCAAGACATTCATCATCATGATATTGAATTATCCACACTGTTCATATTCACAACAGGCACTCTCATCCAGATGCCTGCTGTCCATTGTTGTATGCTGATGTATGAAATAGGTTTAAAGTGGTTAGGTTAAATATATTTTGATGCTATTAAGCAATTTTGCTAGGGACCCCTGGGGGTGCCCAGACCCCACCCAGAAACGTCTCTGCAGAGAACCATAAAAAAAAGGTCTTCCATGCCAATGAATGACCTGATTTTGACTTAACAGGATAGAACTGGGTTTCCCAAATGCCCTTTGACATTAACACTCTAATAAAGACACTGCCAGACAGGTATTCAAACCTTGTTAAACCAGTTACCAAACAGTGGCGGATACGTGCTTTATGACTGGGCCTGGAAAAATCTGTCTGAGCCCGAGTTGTTTAAGCTTATGAGTAATGACCGGTGGATGATGTCAACATACATGACAATTCTTCTCACCGTCTCTGATTGTCTTTAATGCTTTGAAAGGTTCAAAGCCATCACTTCGATTTAGAAAGTGGAGAAAGTGAAGTAGAATAGACAAAAGTGCAGAGATGGTCATGGCAATAATAACAATAATACACTTGACTTTTAAAGCAATTTTGGAAAATGGGTTACAAATTCATCTACGCCTTCCCTCTCAGCTTTCCTACTTACTATATTATTAAAATAAAATAAAGTTCAAAGGGGTGAGGACTAACAACTCTCCCTCTTTAAAAACACAGCATGTGTTCTCCATCATGTCTATACTGGACTAGTATGCATTAGTATTTTATTTATGGTAATATTACTGACCACTTATTTTGTATGTCCTTAGCAAAAAATATAGTTTGAGGAAAATGTCCATCACAAGCCCAGGGGTTGATGAAACATGCTTTAGGAACACAAATGTTTGCTAAAGAAAATGTCAACCTTTTTTAAATAAAACTCAGTTGAGAGGCATATTTCTGCTGGCAAGTGACTTTTATATTTTGTTTCATGTACATTCTCAATTTAACGCTGGGTAGCTGAGCTACTTTTTCTATGTAGCGGTAGCTTTACAAGCTACATTCCTCCAGGGGTAGAAATGTAGCTTAATGGTGAACTACGCTTTCAAAGTAGCTTCCCCAACACTGACAATGTGTCCATCCATTGTTGTGTCCTATCAGACCTAGCACAACAAACGGTTTTGTTGTCATTTTACAATTGTGTCCCCCTGCCTAATCTATAGTTGAATATCCCTGGTCTAGGGTCACAGGTTCTTTATGGTCCCATGCATTTAATTAGATGACGCTCTTACTTTTACATCTATGGTACACTATAGGTCTATTTTTTTTATAATAAAGTTGATGTACCTAAATTATTGGAAGATGTGTTGTTGACTTGTTGTTGTTGTTATTGTTATTATTATTTCTATAAGGGGGCACGGTGGCGCCTGCAGTCAGTAGCGCTGTCGCCTCACAGCTAGTGGTCCTGGGTTCGATTCCCGCCAGGGACGCTGTGGGCGCTGGAGGCGTGTCTTCTCCTCCACGTCATCAGCGCCCATACCCTAGGTGGGGTTGGTGAAAGGGCCTCTCTGTGTGGAGTTCGCATGTTCTCCCCGTGTCTCCTAGGGTAGTTAATACCCTCACAAAAACATGTAGTAATCCTGGTCACTATACCGCCTCCCCCATGACAGTCGGGGCGCCTGATGGAGGGGAAGGGAACTGGTTGGAATAACGTGTTCCTTCCAGGTGCTACGTCCTACCAGGGAAACTCCCCCCTGTCAGGTGACAAGAAGATCAGTTGGCTCTCATGCATTGAAGGAGGCATGAGCTCGGCTCTGAGCTCCCTAGGCTGGTGGGGGGAGTGTAGCGCCCAGGATCGCTTACAAAATTGGCACCGGGTGAAAAAGGTAACAAAATCGTGGGATAAAAAAATAATATATATATATATATATATTATTTCTATTTAACTGATTAAGGTAGGCTAGTTCTAAGAGGACGACAAATCGAAACCTAGCTAATTCATGCACTTATTTGGAATACAAGAACGCTCGCCCCAAAACACAATCAGCCCGGGGAAAATCCGGTGACCTCGGAACGGTCGCCCAGGGGCGGCCTTAATGATCTGGGGGCCCGTTTCAAGAGCTCATATGGGGGCCCCATATGCACCCCCCCCCAAAAAAAAAAAAAAAAAAAGAAGTTTTTTTACGTTTCTTTTTTTCTTTTTTATTTTTAATAATTTGTGGACTGAAGTTGGTTTGCTTCCACAATCCATAATGATGCATTTCGAACTAAATTAATTAGGCTATCTGCACTTCCACCATGGACAGACAGCTAAAACAACTCACTGCACATGATTCACTTGAGCTGAGCCCTGATTCAATCAGATCTACATCCTCTTCTTGCATGAAATTCTTGGACGTCGGCCAGCCAGAGGCGGGCCCCGGACTGGGATGCGAGTCAAAAAATATTTTTTAAAAAAATAAATAAAAAAAAACTTTTTTTTTTTTTTTTTTTGTGGGGGCCCCCTGAGGTTGGGGGCCCGTTTCAATTGAAACGGGTGATAGGAAAGGCCGCCCCTGCGGTCGCCTCTAGATAATCCTAAACGTAACCTCATTAAAACTATATACCTAAACAGTTTAACCTTATTCCTAAACTTAACCTCAGTAAAACTATGCCTAAAACCTAACTTTATTCCTAAACTTAACCTCAGTAAAACGAATGCAAGAATCTCTGGGGGTCCACGAAAAGAAATGGGGGTGAGTGTGTTTTGGGGCGAGGCTTCCGGTTACTCTTATTCTGTAGCCTACCCATAATTATGTAAAACATGCCGTGAATACCAGTTCGGAATCTTCAACATAATTTTCAACACTTCCTCCTTACTAACTGCGCTGATTCAAGAAACAAGCATCCTTTTATGGGTAACATTTTTTTTTTTAGTTGGACAGCGTCAGATAATCTGCAGGGTGTCCATCACCCACCAGTTTGAAGATTAGGCTGCGTGCTACATCATCTGCGTTTCCATCAGGACTGAAGCATAGAGATTTAATCACTCCTCTGTGGGCTAAACTAGAGCAAAGACATGGTGGAGGTCGAATGTGGCAGGATTTGAAGTTAATCTTCAGGACGCATCCACGGATGTGGATCAGCTGCAGACAAGAGGGACGCTCACGGTGGTCTTCATTCTAGATGTAGACCAGCTACAAGTAGATTAGATTAGATATCATGCGCTGATGGGGGACATTATACAGGGATCTGAATTGCTGCAGGAGTTTAGAATGGGGGGAAAAAACGGAGTTATTTTGAGTTTTATCACCAATTGCAAGAAGTAGAGGGTTTTTTCTTTCCCTTTTCTTACAATGTGTGAGAGGAAGGTGTGGGTTGGATGCCAATGTCCCTTCGTTGTGGATACAAGAACTGATAAGTTATCAGCATGACTTAAAAAAAGGGGGAAATAGCCTATTATCAATGTTAAATTGGACTGTGGAGCGAGCAGCCTACCATGGAGAAAAGGAAGGGACTGTTACTGTGGCTGCTGTACTTCACGGCGGAGTTTTGTCTCAGTTCGCAGCAAGTCCTTAGAATCGGTAAGTGGACCTGACTTGTCTGATTTGTCACTTAATTACCTATTTATTTAAGGGTTGCCTATCAGCATGAAGCCATTTTTTTAAATGTAGGCAGAGTCGTTCTCTTAATGAAATAAATAATTATTTTCTGAATCAGTGCACATATCCAAAGTTTTGATTGGATACAACACTAGCACTTGGTCAAGTAATAATCAGAAAGAAAACATATTTTGTTCTGAATCAGTGCAAATATTCAAAGTTTTGATTGGATAAAACACTAGCACATGGTCAAGTGTTCATATAATCAGAAAGAAAACATATTTTGTTCTGAATCAGGGCAAATATTCAAAATTACGACTTTGTCAAGTGACCACATATAACCAGAAAGAGTGTTTTCAATTTCAGCTGTTCCTTTTTCATCAGGTCATATTTTCTGTTTCACTCAGTCTGTGTTTTTCATTAGCAAAAATCACACACGACACAGGTGAGGGAGGCCAGTAACAAATGACCTCGATGAGGGGCACACAGAGTCATTGACCAAACAACATCTGGGTGGAGAAAAGTGGTATAGGCTAAATGTGGTCCTGATGAGAGTGAAAGTGAGATTGAACGCCAAGTTGGCCCCCATAGCCTACAGTTGGCTAACATTTGATCAATAATTGCCCCATGGTCTGTAACCTGTGAATTGGTCCAAGGCACCCAGATAGCCTTGATGACAAAATTGTTGCATGTCCCAACAGTAGCCTACTAGACTGTGAATGAGCTAATGTCAACATTTGTATTTTAATTATACTGTGCATTTTCAATTAGAGTGATGTCAGGTAAACTTGGGACAAGAGAGAAGGGTCTGTAATTTGTAAAGAAGTGCACTTTACAACACACATGTCAATACAGAAATATTGCAGAGATCTGTGATAACTTATAACATCATTGGAGTGAGTAACCAGCTTTTTTTTCTATGGTATCCTGGTAATTTTTGTTACCAAAAAGTGTCCCAAATGACCTGATTCCACCCTAGTTCTACCTGCAATCTACAATTACTTTCATTTGAGGATTGCATCACACAAATGTCATAGCTGTCGAACTCACTGCCAGGATCAGTGGCCATGGGCAACAGAGCCTATAATGTACACAAAATTAAAGTGTTAACGTATCCACTTCTAATTCTTAGAGTTGTGTTGACACAGAATTTTAATAGGTCACCATCCCCTGATCTTTACAATACTGTTAATCTTTCTAAATCATATAACACTCTCTGAGGCCAACTAATCTTTGTTGTCATTTTCTTCCTGATCCTCAAACTCAAAATCTCTCCCATATGGTATGTGTGTATGCCTCTGTTCAATTAAAATGTCTCTGTCTTGGCAAGCATTTGGCATCAGATTGTGGCTGACATTTGGCACCCACTCCTTTCACTGGGCTTGGTAATAATAATGGTACTCCTCCACTCTCTCAAGCCCTTGAGACAACCAAAAATATCTTATTTTTTAATGCTGAAATTCTCTTCAGCATACAGTATGGTATACTTACAGGCAGCAACCTCACATCACAGAGGAGAGCGCCAAAGAAGTACCAAGGCAAATCCTTAGTCTTAATTTAACCCATTAAGACCTGAGGCGATTCTTTAAAAAACAGTTTTTTGAAAAAATAAATAAATAATAAGTTTCAAGATTTTTCAAAAATAGCAGATCTACAAGCTCATAGCGCGGCACACTGTTTTGGAAATGCGTAAATGCAGTTGTTTCCTTACACCATGGTCTAGTCACTTGACTATATTATATTTTACTGCTCAATAGGGTAATACACTAGACTCTAGTGTGTATTTCCCTATCGAGCAGTAAAATATAATTTTGGTTATAAGGCTGGATTCTCCTAATATTGTGACATTGATGTCACAAAGTGACACTTGATAGCAACCCTGCCATGCCTTTCGCTCTTAAATGTTTTGGTGCCGGGGCATTAGCAGCAATCACTGGAACAGAGAATTCTCAGTGCTCCACATCAAACGATGCTAGTAGGGTTGGTTAGGACCGCCTTCACACTCTGGCACGAGTCCAGGTTGAAGTGGTGCTGTTGGTGGAGGTGGGGGGCTGCTACTGGGAACTGGACCAGGATTAGGGTGTAGAGAAAGTAAAACACTACGTCATTGTAATCCTTGTCCTTAAAAGGTGTTGCTTCGTAGGATTATGGAATACACAGGATCGTACAGAGCCACCGCGGCTCACTGTTGACCACTTAAAGACAGGGTGACAGATCATTTAAGATGCTGGAAATTCAACTAACTAGGCCGATGGCTGCTGGGAACGCGTGGCCCTTGGTTATTGCACGTGTTGTCAGAGTACTCGTTGTACTCGCTGTCAGAGTACTTACTGCAGTACCCATTGTCATAGTATGTAGAGGCCAGTCGCTGACGTCAGTACTATGACATTATATTGTTGACATCAGTGATCTCCATCATATCAGGTATAAAAGGGACACAGACAGACATAGAGATCAGGAGATCAGTGATCATAAGGCAGGGGTCTTCAACGTTTTTATAAAACAACAACAACAGATGGTCTTCCAAAGTCTGCAGGAGTGCTCTGTGTTGAACAAAATGCCTCAAATCATGAACGATTTCCATGAAATTTTGCACGCACATTCCCACTAGGCCGAGGAAGAAATGCCTCTTGAAATGTTTCAAACCTTGTTTTCGTGTCAAATCGTGTTTTTTTCTGTTTTAAATTATTTTACCCCATGATTTTGCAACCCTTTTTTCACCCAGTGCCAATTGTCTAACTGATCCTGGGCGCTACACTCCCCCTGCCAGCCTAGGGAGCCCAGAGCCGAGCTCATGCCTCCTTCAATGCATGAGAGCCAACTGATCTTCTTGTCACCTGACGGGGGAGTTTCCCCGGTAGGACGTAGCGTGAGGAAGGAACATGCTATTCCAACCAGTTCCTTTCCCCTCCATCCGGTGCCCCGGCTAACAAGGGGGAGGCGGTATAGCGACCAGGATTACTGCATGTTTTTGTGAGGGTACCTACTCTAGGAGTCCGGGGAGAATATAAAAGTTATAAAAGTTAAACTTTATGAAATTATAAAAAGCAATAGCTTTAGCAACATGAGGAGAATATTTTGTCGTTATGATGACCTGTTCTTATTCAACAAACCATCCCGTACAGTAACCCATTAAGGTTGTGGTGAAATCTCAATGATGCTGAAAATTATATTAAAATGCAATTAATGAATGAGAGATTTATGGAGAATTTCAGCTTGGCATTATTGTATTATTGTCTCCGCCAGACCGAAAGGCATGGCGAGAGAGTATGTTTTGCCCGTCCGTCCGTCCGTCCGTCCGTCCGTCCGTCCGTCCGTCCGTCCGTCCGTCCGTCCGTCCGTCCGTCCGTCCGTCCGTGTGTGTCCGTCCGTGTGTGTGTCATTCCGTCTTGTCTATGTACAGCTAATCTCTAGCACCGTTGGCTTGCTCGCAACGAAACTGTGCACACACAGTCCCTGGACGCCAGAGCAGAACCTCTGCCCCAAATTTTTCACATGGGCCTTTTATAGCGCCACCAGGAGGCAGATTTGTGCAAAACACATTTTTGGACAGTACTCCTACAGATTTTGTCCCAAAATCCCGCAAATCGGTATACAGTATCTCTATAGTCATGAAACGAAACTGGTCTTTCAGATTTTTCATATTCCATCCTGATTGGCAAAAATTGCCTTCCTAAGTTTGCAGGAGTACTCCGTTTCGAACAAAATGCCTCAAATCATGAACACAGCTTGCAATTTCTGTGAAATTTTGCACACACATTCCCATTAGGCCGAGGAAGAAATGCCATTTGAAAATTTTCAAATCAGCCTCATGGTGGCGCTATAACAGGCCGATTCGTGTTTTACCTATAACTGCACCGATCTGTGTAAAACTTTGTATGCACACTCTCTAGAGGCCAAGGAAAAACCTTTGCCCTTCATTTCTCACATTTTCCTTTCATAGCGCCACCAGGAGGCCGACTTATGTAAAACACATTTTTTGATATTAAGCCTTCAGATTTGATCCAAATTTCACGCAAATCGGTACACATGCTCTCTATAGTCATGTGATTAAGACGGATCTGTTAGATTTTTCATATTTCATCCTGATTGGCTAATATTGACATCTAAAGTTTGCAGGAGTGGCCCGTTTTGAACAAAATGCCGCAAATCATGAACGCAGCGTCCGATTGCGGTGAAACTTTGAACGCACATTTGCACTACGTTGAGGAACAAATGCCACCCTTTTAACATTGCTCTATTATAGCGCCACCAGGAGGCCAATTTTTGCAACACTTTTCTTTTTTACTTTACTCATACAAATTTGGTCCAAACATCACACAACTCGGTACACATTATGTCTATAGTCATGTGATCACGATGGATCTGTTCAATTTCTCATATTGTCTCCTGATTGGCTAACATTGGCATGTACATTGAAAGTTTGCCACCATACATTTTCCAAATCAGCCTTATTCAGGCACTACAAGAGGTTTACTCTGATTATAAAACTTACATTGTTAAAAACCCAACACAACCTCTATTGCAACTTCCTGACCTGGCGGAGACCTGTGCGCCGAGGAGCGCTTTTTCTAGTTATTATTATGTTTTATTTTATTGCATCAACCATAAAGTTATGATTAAAGTAAAGGAAGGGATCATCCTCTGGGAACAAAAGTTGAGCTAACAATTTAGTAAGGTGCTGATGAGATATTTCTTTTGGGGAACTGGAAACATAACTCATGTATTTCTTATGGGTTATGCATTATGCACTCTAAAGTGGATCCAGAGGAGGGCACACACCGATTGATACACCTTACGGCTCCATTTTTACACTCTTGGAATTAAACTAATAGCCATACAGTACCACCATTCCCAAGCACTTAAAACTTATAATCACAAAAGCATAAATTGCCCCGGGCAGGTCTGGCTTTCTCATCCTTTTGCTCATTTGGTTGCTAATAGCCTATTGAGTGGGAACATTGATCCACTTGTCATTTGCAAACAGAATCCCTGAAATGTTCATCCTCTGCTTTATTTTATATATCTGCTCCATGGTAAAAAATGGGTTCTATTTTTGAATGTTAGTTTTATCTCTCTGGCCATGGACAGGAAGAATGAAGATGCTATGGCCCATAATCACTATGGTTGCACACTACAAAAATGTTGACTGTAAAATCCTGTGTGAATTTCACTCAGAGAGAGTATAAAGTACTTTAATTAACACTAAGGATTTTACTGTGTTGATTTTGAGCCAGCTCCCTATTCTGGGGGCGAACAATGCAACAAATTGTGAGCTTGTAGATTGGCTATTTTTTGAGAATTGCTTTGGTGTAGAGGGGAAAAGTTAGCGTCGTGGGGACCTATTATAGAGTAGACCCCTGGGGGACTCCGGTCAATGAAGTATACAGTATAGAGTTTAACTGTCTTAGAAGCCAAGAAAGCTGTGCCACTCTTTAATGTATGTGTATTCTTGTCAATTGCGTGGACAAGAATTCTGGAAAAGTTCTGGAAAGTTCTCAGAAAGGTCAACCCAAGTATTTGAGTAAAAGCACAGATACTCCTGGTCAAATTTACTCCACTACAAGTAAAAGTTGCTCAGTCAAATGTTTCTCAAGTAAAAGTACAAAAGTCATTGCTTTTAAAAATACTTAAAAGTACAAGTAAAAGTAAAAGTAGAAGTACATTTATTTTTTGTATATATCAATGCATTGCTGTTTTCACACTGAACCTTGTAAGCAGAGATGTAGTTTCAGTTTGTCTTCGGTAAACACAGTAAGCATTTGAAAATTGATGTTTTTTTTGTGTGTGCGTTTTTATCCCCGAAATCTCAAACATGGACTTCAGATAAGGCCATGGGTGTTCTTGGAGGTTTGTCAGGCTGATTCAGCTGCTGATGAGACTCTTAGGGCGGATTCAGACTATGGTCCCAGGTGCGCACCCTGGACCTCTTGGCAGAGTGTGAATGTTGCCTACCGTTCCCCGAAACGGATCACCGTACCGTACCCGGGACCGCCTGGGGAGGTAGTCTCGGATCCGGATCATGCGTATTCGAGTACGGAACGCTGCAATGTGAATCCATCCGTACCAAAAGAAGGAAGTGGACTGCTAATCATATATCATTTATATATTTTTATAATGACACATTATTTTACCTTGAATGTTTACAAGAAATAATAATCCCGTGAAAAAACATAAACAAAAAACACATGTGTAGCGAGTGCTGCTGCTAAGACAAATATAGCAAGGATTAGTCCGTGACGTCACTGCTAAAATACCAAGGATGCGTCAGTGACATCACTGTCAATCGATAATTACAGACGACGTTACATTGCAAGGTTTCAAAGACCTGCTTTGGTTGTGTATTGTTGTTCTGTTTATATTATAACTCATGACAACGTCAGGAACAAGGTCAAACTTTATTATTCACTCTAAACTCTGACAAGTGACTCTTCTTCTGTGAATGACATTCGCATCATCCCAAAGCCCCATAGTCCACAGCGCCCCCATGAGGCACATATTTACCATTACCGTTGAATGAAGTGTTCTCGGGTACGGAAGAATCTTGGCCAATGTGAATGTTGGTCAGCTGGGAGAGGCCAATCGTACTCGGGAACGGTTTGAATCAATCGGACCCAGTCTGAATCCACCCTTAGTTCTTCTTCTCCTGCCACAATTACCACGTTTTGTTTTGAGTTGAGTGCATGTTCAAATCATGTACACTTTACTTCTGACCATTTTCCAATGCATAATTTGTATTTATTAAACACTGCCAAACTAACGTTGAGGTGCCCAGTGGACCTGTATCCATTTGCAAGCAGTTCTACCTCCTATCTGTGCAAATCAACATCAGCTGGTTTAGTGAGAATTCTATTTCAGAAATAGCTCCAAAAAGACTTATTAGAGGCAGCAGAGAAAACAATAGGCAATGCACTCCACGGCCAAGGTGGAGTGCTTTGCCCCTCAGGTAGCGAATGTCTTGAGAGAGCTCTTTGATTTCACCCATCATGAGATGTTTTTCAATTCGCAATAATTGCCTGGATGACGCATTTCTGCTTTTATGTTGATCCCAGTGGAGAGCATGTACTGTTCTCTTCTTTGAAGGACACATCCTTAAACTGGTTCAAGTCCTACTTTAGAAGATATAGCCTTTCCAACTGGTATTGGTGATATTTTGTCCTGCCCTGCCCACCTCAACCCAAGGGTCAATTCTATATCCCATCCGATTTGCACTATACATGTCCTCTGGGTTTCATTATTCAAAAACAGCACGTCATCTCTTTCCATCTGTAGATCGATGATACCCAGCTGTACCTCGCACTAAAATCAAACAGAGAACGTTCCCTGAAACTCCAGTTTGACTGCCTGGACAACATAAATTAATGGATGTCCAACAACTTTCTCTGCTAAATGACAATAAAACTGAGATTGTTCTATTCTGCCCCCGGACAAAACTAACGATGTATGTACTTCCCTTGGATCATTATCTTCCTTTACTAAATCTTATGTAAAAAAAAAAACCTTTGGTGTGCAGATCAACTGTTGGAAACTTTTTTCAACTTAGTTGGGAAATATATCTTCTGTTCTTTGTGTTGTACATCGGTTACATTTATCCAGTTTTTAACTCTGCTGTTTTAACCTTCTGTTATCGTCTGTTTTATTGTGTGCTGTTTTTTATCCACAAGAGGTACAGCACTTTGGTCAATCTCTGTTTGTTTTAAATGTGCTTTATAAATATTATTGGCTTGACTTACTCTTGAGATATGAAATTGTTTGTTTTCATAAAGCATGGGAAATGTTTTCACATGGACATTATTGTTTTGTGTTGAAAATGTTTCCCCACCAGTTAAAATGACTCCTGCACCCTGGTTATTGAAGTTTGAGTTTACACCTATGATCTGGGCCTACTCTATAAGTGCACCTAATAGCTGCAAAATCTACAAGATCATATAATTTGTCAGCTGCCTACCATGGAAAATCTGCTCAGATGACAGGGGGAACTATAAGAACTTTGCATGATAAACCTAATTGGGCTTGAATAATCTATTAATTTCTAGGTTTTAATATTTACATTGTGGATTCAGTCCATTAATTTCTTGGGTAACGACATTCCCCTTTGTAACACAGCAGTGCCTACCACATTTTGAAAAATATAAATGTAATTTAATTGAAAATAACATTTAGAAGACAACACTGCTTCATAGATCTATAGCTATTGATGGCCATGGAACGTATTTTAAGTCTTGATAGCTCATGTTTTGGGCCTCAAAACTAGGCTGCATGCTTCAGCATTGACAAAGCTTAGACAACATTTCCTTATAGATACAGTACAGCATACAATTATTGCTATACTGCATAACAAGCATTTTATTCAGATACGGCCTGTGCAAAGACAGACAATAGCCTACTTAAGCTTAGAAAGGACTTCTTTACAGGGAGGAGTTTTGCTGATGTGGGCCAGCATTGATTGCTTGGATCAACAGTCTTTACATTGAATCCCCTAGGTCCCTCTCTGAAAATTGAGAAGTTATTTACACTTTAAATAGAAATTTTAGAAGCTCAGGAAAGACAAGTGTACCTTCCTGTACTGCTGGGGATATTTGCAACCTTGCAAACTATATAAGGAAAGGGATTACATGGATTTGTGAGAGGACTTCAGCACAGTTTGGCTACTGTGTGTCCTTATATAGCCTTGTCTTTTGAATTGATCTGGTACACTACTTTGCATGTGGCTAATATTAAAGGATTAGCTTATTATGATGTTAATAATCAGCCACAGGGATTATGCATAATTGAACATTCTTCATCCTACTAGTAGTTGTAATGTTTGTTTGTTTGTTTGTTATTCCATATCTGGATGCCAATCATTCTTACTAGGACCTAGATATTTTGTATCATCTGTACTTGAAGCAAGCAATCATTTTGAATGGGTTGGCAAAATTCACTAGATGTTATCAAGCAAATGTAATGCATATGGTTTTGGATCATTTAAAGGAAGACTGTTGTGTTTTCTCCAGAGAATTTCATATTCCAATGAATAGAATTAAGGACTTTTAACACATCCCAGCAGCTGCTCACTGAAGCTTAGTAACCATAATTAGGATTGGCACTTTCAAGCATGCTTATAGAGACCGGGGAGTCCAGACAAGGCACTCTCAGTTTGGGTTTGGAGGCTATGCTGCCAAACTAAAGAAAAAGGTCATTCACAATCCAAGTCTCAAGGGGAGCTTTTTTACACCTCTTTTCGCCTTCAAAATCGATCTCAATTTCACAAGCAATTCTGCAGAGAAGGTACAATAACATTTTGCCAGTTGCCTGTCAGCTTCATTATTCCAGCGATATCCCTTGCAAATATTTGCAGCACTGAAATAGCATCGATATGATGTATGCTTCTGGGTTAATGCACATATTGATTCACTACTGTGAAAATGGCAGAGCTGTAAAAAGACAATTTTATTAGTTTTGTCTCTGTTAGCAGAGTCTCTTTAGAGATCTTGAAGTGCTATTACACGATTTTCAAGCTGTTTGTCATGTTTTGATTTGGGTGTTGGTGTTTTTCCGCAGTGCATATAAACAACAACATATTAGTGTCATGACAGTGACACTAATGTCTTTGTCTATCTGGCTTTGGGTTGATGTGCACTTATGAACTGTAGGCAGAGCAGAGTTTTTTTTCCTGAATGTGTTATTTCACAAATCCAGTGAGGACAGGACATGTTGTATATGACTCACATTTGAAAGACGTGGGTGAAATAGACATGCAGGTGCATATTCTGCAGGGATATGGCCACTGAATCTCACACTGTTTGGGCCATATCATGCAGGTGGCGACAATCCAGCATGTTCCTGCATTTAATCCTGATGTTTGTCATCAGTATTGTATTTTGTCACATAAATGTTAAGCAGCACGTATTGCTTGTGCATGCATGGTGAGAGTCATATAGGACCATATTGCTGGCCATGGCATGCTATAACCATCATCTTTCTGGAGCACCGCAGCGGATTAAGAGTTGGATTGGTTTCAGAATTGTCTTCTCATTCTCCACGCTTTCCCTCACTCCCCCCACCCCCCTCCCCGTAACTCTGGCATGCGTAGCCGACTGAGAACTGACTGTGTTTAAAGAGAAACGTATTTTGAGATTACATTTTGATAGACCTGTTCTGTGCTCATATTTTACAACCACTGGTTAGCAATTTACATGTATTTCCTCATCGTTTTTTAAGATACAATGTGAAAACTCATCCACCAGGTCATAGCAATACCAGTATTATTATTTATTTTTTTACAGTATATGGTTATATCTTACCTCAACAGGAGTTAATGTGTCAGATGGATACTATACACTGTATGTACAATGAAACTAATCTCTAAAGGAAATTGTGCTTAACAGCTCATAGAGTGCTTTAAATAATATTCGGTAAGAAGATCCATAAAGAATTCATGCCTCCAGAGAGACAAAATCATGTTTTCAATCTTCCATTAAAGGATGAGCTTTTAAATGCACATTGTGATAACTGATTGCTCCTGCTGAAGTTGCTGAAGTTGTCGCAGCCTCTCAGCCCCCTAAGAGATAACGAAAACAACCTCTTTACACAAGACAAGACACCTCTGAGGTTATCACGGCACATTTAATCTTTTTTGTAAGGTTGTAGGATGCAATAAGATAACATAACACCTTATTCATCCCCTATAGGGGAAAATGTTTTTAGGTGTTTATATTTTTGATACACTTAATGTGTTCAACATTCAGTACAAAGAAGCTGCTACTTATTATCTCAATGGAAAACAATAGGCCTAACTGGTTTTAATTGAAGTGTGATCACCAACCACGCATGATTTAAAGATGATAAACTGCATGGTGATAATATGGTAATAATCCATAATGTACATAGACAAACCACATGGATGTGGTTTCTTATTGGCACACCTGCATCTTTGATAGTGGCATGACAAGCGTTCCAAGTTTAGTACATGCATCTTAGTTTCACATTGTTTGTTATTGCGGCAGTGGCTCAGGGGTAGAGTGGCCGGGTAGAGTGAACTGGAAAACCGCAAGGTTCCCAGTTCGATCCCGGGCTGGGGCGCTCCCCTAGAGTTAGTGTCGAAGTGTCCTTGAGCAAGACGCTGAACCCCTAATTGCTCCCGATGAGCAGGTTGGTGCCTTGCATGGTTTCCTCCGCCATCGGTGTATGAATGTGTGTGTGAATGGGTTAATGGCACAATCAATGTAAAGCGCTTCGGATAGAAGCGCTATATAAATGCACCATTTACCATTTATTGTCAGGTTCACTGGGTTTGGTTTAATATTTACTATTTATCAACATATTTCTTTACATCGCTCATGGACTGGGAGCTGCCACAGCTCCTACACGGTGTCTATTATAAGGTTGAACTGGTGGGAGAGGCAACGCTATATAGGCCAAAGTTATTGGAATCTATTTGTTAAGACTGAGTTGTGTTCAGAACCCAAATGCAACCACTCAGGAGACAGGAAAGGGTTAATGCCTTGCGAGGCGTTTTAATGTCCAAAATACACAAAACTGAACATGTATAGATATATCTATATAAATCTACATGGATATACATATATAACTAGTGGCACAAATATATATGTATATATGTAGATATTATATAATATAAAACTATACTTAGGGAGAGTCCATGAGAGTAGTCAGAGTCCAAGCATGTGGTCGGTAGCCAAACAAACGATCCAGAGGAATGGTGGTGGCAAGCAGGGAGTGGCACTGCAGATCTGGAGTGAGACAAAAAACAAGCGATCAGAATGATTGCAGCAAAACCACAGAAAATAGCTCTACAGGGTACGGACAGCAACAATGTAGCTTCAGCTATACTTGCCAGGTAATTCTATGGGAAAATCTGGCAAGGGGCGGAGTCAAGGCAGGGTTCTTGAAGACTCTGGTGATGATGGGAAAATGGAAACAGGTGTGCAGTGCCACACCCAGTCAGCTTGCCACAGGGAGGAGAATGATGAGCTGAGCCTGAGTGTCTAGGTGGAAGAGTGAGAACGGCGCACTGGATTGTGCACAGGAACTCCAGACGTGGAAGGTGGAGGTGAAGGGTTCGAAACCGTAACAGGACCCCCCCCTCTACGGGAGCCTCCTGGCGACCTGCCAGGCGCATCAGGATGGTCTCGGTAGAACTGCCGCAGAAGCTCAGGGCTCATGATGAGTTTCCGGGAAACCCAACTACGCTCCTCCGGCCCATACCCCTCCCAGTCGACTAGGTATTGGAACCCACGACCATAACGGCGCACCCGAAGTAGCCTTCGCACCGCCCACTGAGGATGCCCATCGACCATCTGTGGGGGTGGGGGTTTAGGGGGTGGAGGTGTCAAAGGGCACGAGGAAACGGGTTTGACCTTGGAGACATGGAAGACTGGGTGGACACGCCGCATGGAGGAGGGAAGTCGGAGACGCACTGCAACCGGATTGATGATGCGCTCAATAGGGAATGGTCCTAGGAACCGGGGCGCCAGCTTCCGGGACTCCACCTGCAGCGGAAGGGCAGAGGATGAGAGATACACCTGCTGACCCACTCGGTACTGCGGGGCCTTGGTGCGCCGACGGTTGGCTCCTCGGCAAGCACGGGTGTTGGACCTTAGTATAGCTGCACGGACAGTCTTCCATACTCTGCGACATCTTTGAAGATGGGCTTGCACAGAAGGGACGGCAACCTCAGTCTCCTGGTCCGGAAACAGTGGAGGCTGGTATCCAAGGGAGCACTCAAAGGGTGACATGCCAGTGGCAGAACTGACATGGGCGTTCAATGAGTATTCCACCCAGGGCAGGTCCTTACTCCAGGAGGACGGATGGAGAGCAGAGGCGCACCGGAGGGCGGCCTCCAGGTTCTGGTTGGCCCGCTCTGCCTGTCCGTTTGACTGGGGGTGATATCCCGAGGAGAGACTGATGGTGGCACCGATGCCCTTACAGAGAGCCTTCCAGACCTGGGAGGTGAACTGGGGACCACGGTCACTGACGATGTCAGCTGGGAGTCCATGAAGGCGGTAAACATGTTCCATGAGTAGCTCAGCTGTCTCCTTGGAGGAAGGGAGCTTGGGGAGAGCCACAAGGTGCACAGCCTTGGAAAAACGATCTACCACCGTGAGGATAACGGTGTTGCCCATGGAGGGGGGAAGACCGGTAACAAAATCCAAAGCGATATCCGACCAAGGCCGACAGGGGACAGGAAGGGGACGCAAGAGACCAGCAGGGGACTGATGGGATGACTTGCCTAGAGCGCACACCGTGCAGGCAGTGACAAACCTCCGGACATCTGCCGCCACTGTAGGCCACCAGAACCGCCGGCGTACGAAGGAGAGGGTGCGAAGAACCCCTGGATGACAAGTAACCCGGCTGGCATGGCACCACTGGAGGACCTGGGATCGGACCGCATCAGGAACGTACAGTCGGTTGGGGGGTCCAGTTCCTGGATCAGGTTGAGTGCGCTGAGCCCTCCTGACCGCTGCCTCGAGATTAGTGGTGACCACTCCAATCACTTGGGAAGCAGGGAGAATGGTATCCGGAGTGATAGGATCTCTCTCCTCCGAGTGAATCCGAGACAGTGCGTCAGCCTTAGTATTCTTCGAACCCGGACGGTAAGTGAGAGTGAAGTTGAACCGGCCGAGGAACAGGGCCCAGCGTGCCTGACGGGAGTTCAACCGCCTGGCCGCCCTGATGTAAGTAAGATTCTTGTGGTCGGACCAGACAGTGCTGGGGTACTCAGCCCCCTCTAACCAGTGCCGCCACTCCTCGAAAGCCTCCACAACAGCCAGGAGCTCCCTGTTGCCGATGTCGTAATTCTCCTCAGCCGGGGTAAACCGGCGAGAGAAGAAGGCACAGGGATGCAGCCTCTCGTCGGAGGCAGACTGCTGTGAGAGAACTGCCCCAATACCAGTGTCAGAGGCATCCACTTCCACTACAAAGGGTCTTGAGGGATCAGGGTGGAGCAAGACCGGTGCAGAGGTGAACCGCTTCTTGAGGGCGTCAAAGGCGATGTTGGCTGCAGGTGTCCAGGCAAAAGGACGCAAAGAGGACGTAAGAGCTGTGAGGGGGGCTGCCACCCTACTGTAATTTCGAATGAAGCAGCGATAAAAATTGGCAAAACCCAAAAAACTTTGTAACTGCTTCCGGTTGGCCGGTTGAGGCCACTCAACAACAGCCTGGACCTTCCGTAGGTCAGGCCGAGTCTGCCCACTCTCTATGATGAAACCCAGAAACTCCACAGAGGAGGCATGGAAAGTGCACTTCTCTGCCTTGATGAAGAGGCGGTTCTCCAGGAGGCGCTGGATGACTTGGCGGACGTGTTGGATGTGTTCCTCAGCACTCCTGGAGAACACCAGGATGTCATCCAGGTAGAGCACTACAAAGATGTCCAGCATGTCCCTCAGCACATCATTCATCAATGCCTGAAAGACTCCAGGGGCATTGGTAAGGCCGAAGGGCATGACAAGATACTCGTAATGCCCCCGGGGAGTCTTGAATGCAGTCTTCCACTCATCCCCCTCACGTATCCGGACGAGATGGTAGGCGTTCCGGAGATCCAACTTCGTGAAGATGGAAGCGCCCTGCAGAGGTTCGAAGTTGGAACTGATGAGGGGGAGAGGGTACTTGTTCTTGATCGTGATCTTATTAAGCTCCCTGTAGTCGATACACGGCCTAAGGTCTCCTCCCTTCTTCTTGACAAAGAAGAAACCTGCTGCCATCGGGGACCGAGAAGGACGGATGAGGCCTTCGGCCAGGCACTCGGAGATGTATTTGTCCATGGCTGCCTTCTCAGGGAGTGACAAGTTGTACAGTCGACTGGCAGGATAGGCTGCGCCCTTGAGGATATCAATTCCGCAGTCGTACAGACGATGAGGAGGCAGAGAACAGGCTCGGTCCTTACTAAACGCCTCACCCATGTCGTGGTAAGCAGGAGGCACCAGAGACAGATCAGGAGGAGAGGGAGTGTCTGTAGGAGGCTGCGAGGTGGAGTATGCAGCAGCACGGAGACAACGGGCATGGCAGGCGGTGCTCCAACTGAGGATACGCCCTGTGCTGTAGTTGATGTGGGGGACATGCAACTCCAACCAGGGTCGGCCTAGGATGAGAGGAGTGCCAGGGGAAGGTAACACATGGAAACGAATCTCCTCAACATGGTTACCGGACAAAGTCATCTTGAGGAGTTGAGTACGGTGAGTAATAAGGCCAATCTTGTGTCCATCAAGAGCAAAGGCAGGAATGGGTTCAGTCAGGGCAATGAGAGGAATGTTAGCCTGACTGGCCAATTGGAGGTCGATGAAACTTCCATCGGCACCAGAGTCAATGAGGGTGCCGACTGAGAGTGCTCCTCCCTGCCAGGAAAGATGGACCTTGAACATAGCCGGGCCGGTGGAGGTGGGGGAACGAGAAATTCGGCTCACCTGGAATCCCCTGGTCTCCGGTGAGCCTAATCTTTTGGCAGCTTGGGACAGCCATCCCTCAGGTGCCCCTTCTGCCCACAATACATGCAGAGGCCTTGTGTCCTCCGGTGTAACTTCTCCGCAGCAGACAGACGCATTCGGCCCACCTCCATTGGCTCTGCGCCTGAGTCTGCGCCTGAGTCTGACACGAATGTCTCAGAAGGATGAGAGGGACTGGTGCTCTGACTGGGGGTCAACCGGGAGGGGCATTGAAGTGAATGTGCCCTGGTCTTCTTACGCTCACGGAGACGTTCGTCGACATCAATGGCGAGACTGATGAGCGTATTGAGATCGGAGGGCTTATCTCTAACTAGCTCGTCCTTCAGCGCCTCCGTGAGGCCCTCTCGAAAGATGCAGCGCAGTGTGGAATCCTCCCATCCCGTGCAGGCCGCGAGCGTGCGGAACTCGATTGCATAAGCAGCAACTGGGCGGGAGCCCTGCTTGATGTGGAGTAGACGTGAGCCTGCATCCTGACCAGCAACGGGGTGGTCGAACACCCTCCTGAACTCCTCCTCGAAGTTGGCATAGTTGTGTCGTGCCCCCGGGTTAGAGCTCAAGAATGACTGGACCCAACGAAGAGCCTCACCGGTGGTATGGGTGGCAATGTAAGCTACCTTGGCTGCATCAGTGGAGAACATGCTGAGCTGCAGTTCAAAGACAAAGTTGCACTGCAACATGAAGCCCCGATAGTCCGTAAATGCCCCGTCATAAGGCTTGGGGCTAGCCAGGTGAGGTTCCCGGCCAGGCTGGGCGACCGGCCCAGGAGTGGGGGGTGGTACTGGAGCGGTAGCTACTTGAACCGGCTGGGCTGGTGGAACTGCGGCAACCAGAGCAGCCAACTGGGCAGACATGGTGTGCATCTGTGTTAGCAGTGCCTGCTGCTGTTGCGACTGGGTCTGCTGCTCACCAGCAATGCCTTGCATCATTGTGGAGGCCTCTTGAAGTAGGCGGGCGTGGTCAGCAAGCACTTTGTCCTGGCGTTGGATAGCAGCACGGGCAGGGTCAAGGAGAGGCCCAGGTGGAGAGGTTCGCACTGGGGCCTGGCCTCCTGAGGGTGCTGGGTTCATGTTGGCCAGATTTTCTGTTAAGACTGAGTTGTGTTCAGAACCCAAATGCAACCACTCAGGAGACAGGAAAGGGTTAATGCCTTGCGAGGCGTTTTAATGTCCAAAATAATACACAAAACTGAACATGTATAGATATATCTATATAAATCTACATGGATATACATATATAACTAGTGGCACAAATATATATGTATATATGTAGATATTATATAATATAAAACTATACTTAGGGAGAGTCCATGAGAGTAGTCAGAGTCCAAGCATGTGGTCGGTAGCCAAACAAACGATCCAGAGGAATGGTGGTGGCAAGCAGGGAGTGGCACTGCAGATCTGGAGTGAGACAAAAAACAAGCGATCAGAATGATTGCAGCAAAACCACAGAAAATAGCTCTACAGGGTACGGACAGCAACAATGTAGCTTCAGCTATACTTGCCAGGTAATTCTATGGGAAAATCTGGCAAGGGGCGGAGTCAAGGCAGGGTTCTTGAAGACTCTGGTGATGATGGGAAAATGGAAACAGGTGTGCAGTGCCACACCCAGTCAGCTTGCCACAGGGAGGAGAATGATGAGCTGAGCCTGAGTGTCTAGGTGGAAGAGTGAGAACGGCGCACTGGATTGTGCACAGGAACTCCAGACGTGGAAGGTGGAGGTGAAGGGTTCGAAACCGTAACACTATTAACTCTTTGGATGGAACAGGCTGAATTTGATTTTTTTTTTTAACTTAACTTCTCTTTTCATATTGTAAATTATATATAAAGTAGCTTGGTGTTAAGCAGAGAACCATATAATTGAACTGTAGAACTTCATGTTGAGGGTTAAAAGCCACATAAGATGTTGTCCATTCAAGAGTTTGTTACTGTACATCCCTATGTCCTCATATGTCCTGGGTGTATCTTTTCAGCTGAGGTTAGATCATTTTAGTTCATTTCAGTTGAACATTTTGTAAATCTGCTCTCATTGATCCCAGTTAAGTGGGGCAACAGAGTTGGCTACATTTAGAACTTGATTTATTGCCCATCTAGATTTCTTTCTTTCTTTCCTTCTTTCTTTTATAATGCAGCCATAAATGATGGAGCTATAAAAGCCTTACCTTTTTTTTGCACCCTACCAGTGACTATTATAAACTATACTGTATGTTGGGACCCAAAGTGGGTCACTGACCTGTTGGTGGAGGGCTGCCAACTAGCAGAATGAAATGTAGAGTATAACACTGTTAGGACACCAGTGACTATTGTCATTGGTAGGTATTTTCCTGAGCCAGTGCACCGCGAGGCGTTGTGAGCTTGTAGATCGGCTATTTTCACAATGTTTGAAATTGATTTGACAATTTGGCCAATTTGGTATTAAAAAAGGTCTTAAAATTAATTAAATGGTAACTTTAGAAATGTGCACTTACTCTGTAGTGTACACACTTATACTGTATGTTGGTTTGTTAACTGTTGAGTGAGGAAAATAATGTTGCACATTAAGCTAATCGACCCCCAGTTTGGGAACCACTGCCATAGACCTAACCAAGCTAACCAAGCATAGCCCTGTCCGATGACAGGAGGGATTATCATGCGTTCTCGCTATATACTATCACAGTACACCCTGTCATACAAATTGTAATTTTCGTACATCCTAGATTATGAGACGTCTTGTGTGCAAAGTTGACATTGGGATGGTGGCACTATAGAAAAATGTCCCAGTACTATTCCTTCAGGTGAATTATTTGACCTCACATGTCAGTTTGTTCTAGCATACATTTCCAAGTAGCTTGTGGCTAGATTCACTACTTTCATAATGATGGAGCTTTCAAGTAGTTATTTTTTCACCATGTAGTTGGTCCCTTGCATGGTTTCCTCCTCCATCGGTGTGTGAATGTGTGCATGTAATGCACAATCTATGTAAAGCGCTTTGGATAAAAGCGCTATATAAATGCACCATTTACCATTTAGTTGTGTAGCTTGACTTGACAAAACCTCCGCGGCCGTAGGGGCGGCCATAGCTGAGTGGTTAGTGAGCCCGCCTAGGGAGCCAGAGGCCCTGGTTGCCCCAGGTACGATTCCAGGCCAGGCCAGCAAATGTGTCGATGAAATGAAATTTGTCCCTGAGCAAGACTCTTAACCCCTAATTGCTCACAGGCCCTCATTGGAAACAAGACCGCAAGGACTTTCATGAACGGACCTGTTAAAGGAATTATCCTTATATCCTTAACCTACATCGCTACATTTTCAGTGGCACATCAACATAAAGGAGCACAAAATGTTTGTCTCCGCCAGGCCCAAAGGCATGGCGAGAGAGTATGTTTTGCACCCTGTCCGTCCATCCGTGTGTGTGTGTGTGTGTCCGTGTGTGTGTGTGTGTGTGTCCGTCTGTGAACAGGTTATCTCCGGCACTGTTGGCTTGATCGCAGCGAAACTGTGCACACACACTCCCTGGATGCCAATTCAGAAACTTTGCCCCAAATCTTTCACATGGGCCTGTTATGGCGCCACCAGGATTACTGTTTTTACCTATAACTGCACCCATCTGTGTAAAACTTTGTATGTGCACTCCCTAGAGGTCAAGGAAAAACCTTTGCCCTGCATTTTTCACATCTGCCTTTTATAGCGCCACCAGGAGGCCGACTTATATAAAACAAATTTTTTGACATTACTCCTTCACATTTTATCCAAATTTCACGCAAATCGGTAGACATGATCTCTATAGTCATGTGATCAAGACGGATCTGTTCGATTTTTCATATTCCATCCTGATTGGCTAAGATTGACATCTAACAAGTTTGCAGGAGTGGCCCAACAAAATGTTGCAAATCATGAACGCAGCGTCCGATTGCGGTGAAACTTCGCACGCACATTTGCACTAGCCTGGTAAACCCTCCCTCCGGAAATCTCATTTCCATTTGATTTCAGGAGTGAGTCTGGCCTGAAGGCTTGTCTGGGCGTTTCTAGCCCGTACACCAAATGGACGAGCCTATCAGCGTCGTCGCTCATCGTTCTGTGATTGACAGCGACAGTTGGCCAATCAGGTGGCGAGTTCGAGTGAGCCCGAATGGGACCGAGTGCAGCCGACAAAAATGGAACGATCCGCCATTGTTTTCTGTGGCCAGTTACACTTTTTACTTTCGGTTTTAAAACGCTCTCAAACTTCTTTTTTGAGACACGGAATTTACTTTTAAGATATCGTTTGGATAGAATTTAGTTGTTTAACTTCATATATGTGGTCAATTAATCATGACAGAGCCTATTTAAATTTTAAAATTAAGAGAACCGGCAGGGGCGGGCAGTGACACGCATGTATCCGAATAAGGCAACCTATTTTGGGCATGGCCGTCTCAAAAGTCCTGTTGCGTCACATTAGTCTGGAGGTCTGCTGATTGGCTGAAGGGGAACAACGATTATTGGCTGAAGGGGTTGTCAGTCAACGGTATTACTCCCGCCCAACTCCAGCCCACAGCCAATATTGCAGAATGGGCGATCAGGCCAGACTCCTTCCTGAAATCAAATGGAAATGAGATTTCCGGAGGGAGGGTTTACCAGGCTACATTTGCACTGCGTTGACGAACAAATGCCACCCTTTCAACATTGCCCTATTATAGCGTCACCAGGAGGCCGACTTATATAAAAAAAATATATATATATCACTCCTTCAGATTTTATCCAAACATCACGCAAATCGGTACACATGATCTCTATAGTCAACTGATCAAGACGGATCCCTCCGATCCGCCTGATTTTTCACATTCCAGCCTGATTGGCGAATTCCGATCATTGCTGCACCACACTATCCTACCTGACCTGGCGGAGACCTGTGCGCCGAGGAGCACTTTTTCTAGTTGTTTTTGTTTTGAGTTTAGTTCATCCATCAGATGCTATGCCCATCTCCCTCTATTTGTATAGCTACTAGTTTTTAATGGATTTTGTCCATCAAAGAAATAATTCCACATCTCATCCATTAGCTTTTATACCGTTGTGTGTTTCATTCACATCCAGTCACTCAATAGTGTCCCGAGCTAAAAGGTACGGTATAACCCTCATAAGAGCCTGTGCTCTTATCAGAGCACACACTCCCTGGATGCAAATCGGTACACAGTATTTGTATAGTCATTAAACGAAACAGGTCTTTCAGATTTGTCATATTCCATCCTGATTGGCTAAAATTGCCTTCCAAAGTTTGCAGGAGTACTTTTGAACAAAATGCCTCAAATCATGAACACAGCATGCAACTTCCGTGAAATTTTGCACACAGATTCCCACTAAGCAGAGGAAGAAATGCCACTTGAATTTTCAAATCAGCCTCATGGTGGCTGATTCGTGTTTTTACCTATAACTCTGCCTTGAATTCCTGGTCATATTATGCAACTTTTTGAACATAATAGAGCCTGTGCCATAAAAGGTGAATTCAGGAATATACTTAATAACCGTTCAGTATGCAACTGTTTTAACTGATTGCTGTCAACATGCAACTGTTTTAACTGATTGCTGTCAACATGCAACTGTTTTAACTGATTGTTGTCAACATATCGTCTTTCTTTGTTGTTCTTATGATATTTCTATGTAATCTCTGCGTCATTGTAAATGGGGGTCTCGCTCAATGATCTCTCCGAGAATGTTAAATAAACGTTTTGTGAAAAGAAATCTTTAATGGAATTGAATATAATAAACTAAATCACCTTTACACCTCTAACGTGACTCTTCTCCTCAAATCCCTTTCTTTTCTTTTTACAGGGGGTATCTTTGAGACCCTTGAGAATGAGCCCATTAGTGTGGAGGAACTGGCCTTTAAATTTGCTGTAACCAACATAAACAGGAACCGGACCTTAATGCCAAACACCACCTTGACCTATGACATACAGAGAATAAATTTCTTTGACAGTTTTGAGGCCTCAAGACGAGGTAAGGAGGATCTTATCTTGTTTTCTTGTGCTCCTTTAGTATAGCAGATTATTAAACATTTGTGTCACAAAAAAACATGACACATTATTTGCTGGGTAAAGGCTTTAGATTGTGTCCGAAACCACATACGTACTACATACTACACAGTATGCTATTTTCAGGCTACTATTTAGTATCTACTAACTAAGGAATACCACTCATTTTCAACATTGAACTATGTCTTTAATACACCTTAGAGCTGTTGTGTGGAAATAAGAAAAAAGTCTCCCCCCCTTCTATGTTGCCTAGAACTGGATAATTGATTGAGGTCATGTGATCAGTGACATACGCAGGGTGTACTTTTGGCTCCGCCCCTCAGTCAAAAGTACACCCTGCAAATGTCACTGATAAAAACCAACATACTAAAAAGTCATTTGGCATGTGATTTTGAAAGCGGCCCCATCCAAAATTGCATACTAACATACTATTTAGTTTGCCAAATTACTTTTTAGTAGCCTATGTCCGAAGTGAAACCCTACTGCTTAGTAGATACTAAATAGTAGGCTGAAAATAGCATACTGTGTAGTACATGTATGCATGTTAGTATGTGATTTCGGATGCAGACTTGACACTAGTCATTCTTTTTGGGCGGTGTAGCCGCCCCTATAAGTGGGGTTGGGACACCTCATTAGTACACCCTTCGCTGTACTGTGATTGGCTCATAATTAGTACACCCCTAGCATTAGTACACCCCTAGCTGTACTGTGATTGGCTGACTCTATTGGCTGACTCTATTCAGCACTGTGATTGGCTAGCGAGACACATGATGAAATCAATAACCTATAAGTAGGACTAAGCACTTCAAAAATTTTTTTTTGAAGTGAGCTTCCATCACTGTGATGACCACACCGCCCACTTCACACTGGGTGTGATTTTTTCCTTCTGCTCTGTCCATCCCATTACTTTAGCCTGTGACCAGTTGGCCCTGGGCGTTGGAGCGGTATTTGGCCCTTCTCACAGCTCTTCGGTCAGTGCGGTGCAATCCATTTGTAATGCCCTGGAGGTTCCCCACATTCAGACCCGCTGGAAACACCCTGCAGTGGACAACAGGGACAGCTTCTTCATCAACCTCTATCCCGAATATGCACACATAAGTCGGGCTGTGTTGGACATTGTGCAGTACTACAAGTGGAAGGCAGTCACCGTTGTGTACGAGGATGCTACCGGTGAGTGAAACGCTGATTTTTATACTTCACGAAAATAACCGCTCTACAAGCTAACAAGGCAACGCGATTCGACGCGTTATGAGCTTGTACACCGGCTATTTTTGGCATGTGATATTTTGTACAACCGAAAAGGGAGTATTTTGTGGTATTTTGTGGTGGAGGGGGAATCGCTTTTACAGATTCACTGGTTGCTCAGGCGGCTTCGATGTTTGCACGGGGGGGGGGGGGGGGGGGGGGGGGGGGGGAATAGTGTCTTGCTCAGGTACACTTCGATTCGTACACTGGGAGTGCCGAGGTTCGAACGATGGTCTCTCTACCTCTCAGCTATAGGCCGCCCCTAGGGACAGAAAATAATACATATACATCACCCTCTCAAAGCAGCATATGTTCAAACAGTACACAGACAGGAACCATTATACTTACTGCGTGATTGAAGGCTGCATCACAATTTGCACGAAAATGTGAACGTTGGCATTTATGTGTGTGCGCGTGGCACATGTATTATTATGTCACATGTTAGAGCTGTGTCTATCTCCTGTGTATTTGGACGTGTGCAAGGCAAGCTGACTATTGTCTCAAGGGGTTGTTGAAGAGTCTCATCGTCGTTAGTTAAAAAGGATTGCCCAAATTATTTTCCTCTAAGGTATGACCTTAGAGGAAAAGAATCCATGTAATAAATCTGGTTTGTGTAACAGACCTCCTGAGGTTACAGGGGGACATGATGATCCTGTTAGTTAAAGCATAGTTTTATTCCTAATTGAGACATGGCCCTGCAGAAGGATAGTGATTTTACTGTAAGAACATATAATTATAATAAGCTCCCTAGCGTTTTAATAACCTCGTCAATCTAACCCAGTCCTAGTAAAATTGCTCTTAGGCAATTCAAATGTGCACATCACTGTGCATATAAATGTGCACATTACATTGCAATTTTATGAGACTGTGCTGTTATTATGCATAAATTAAAAATTAAAATCAGTTGAATCATCCCACAGTTGAGAGTTGATTGTAGAATGTAATTTTGGTCATATTTGAGCGACGCGTTGTCATTCACTACTTTAGTACTACATTCATTTATGAAAAAACTAAAAGTTGAAATATGGATTTGGTGGATTCTACCCGACAGCAACAATATGCAGTAGGCTATATGAAAACCCTTCCAAGGTGTAATAGGATTATTGCCAGTGTTGGGGAGCATTAAGCTACATATAGCTGAGCTATGTAGCTTAGCTACATTTTGCTGTAGCTTGCGGTAGTTGAGCTACATTCATTCATTCATTTGTGTTCCTCCTCAAGTAATTAAGCAACTTTTTGGTAATTTTTTTTAGCTTAGCTACTCAATTTACAAGCTACAATTTTAGGCAATAACATGAAATGAATATATTCATTTTTGATTTACCATCGGTTGCTGTGTTCTTGTACCAGAACGGAACCCCCTTTGAAATTGCAAGACACTCATCATCATGATATTGAATTATCCACACTGTTCATATTCACAACAGGCACTCTCATCAAGATGCCTGCTGTCCATTGTTGCATGCTGATGTATTTAATAGGTTTAAAGTGGTTAGGTTAAACATATTTTGAGGCTATTAAGCAATTTTGCTAGGGACCCCCTGGAACCCCCTCAAGGACCCCTGGGGGTCCCCAGACCCCACCCAGAAACGTCACTGCAGAGAACCATTAAAAAAAATGTCTTCCATGCCAATGAATGACCTGATTTTGACTTAACATGATAAGAGCTGGCTGGGTTTCCCAAATGCCCTTTGACATTAAGACTCTAATAAAGACACTGCCAGACAGGTATTCAAACCTTGTTAAATCAGGTACCGAACAGTGGCGGATACGTGCTTTATGACTGGGCCTGGAAAAATCTGTCTGAGCCCGAGTTTTTTAAGCTTATGAGTAATGACCGGTGGATGATGTCAACATGACAATTCTTCTCACCGTTTCCGATTGTCTTTAACACTTTGAAAAGTTCAAAGCCATCACTTTGATTTAGAAAGTGGAGAAAGTGAAGTAGAAAGTAGACAAAAGTGCAGAGATGGTCATGGAAATAATAACAATAATACACTTGACTTTTAAAGCAATTTTGGAAAATGGGTTACAAATTGTTCCATCTACGCCTTCCCTCTCAGCTTTCCTACTTACTATATTATTATAATAAAATAAAGTTCAGAGGGATGATGACTAACCACTCTCCCTCTTTAAAAACACAGCATGTGTTCTCCATCGTGTCTACTGGACTAGAATGCATTAGTATTTTATTTATGGTAATATTATTGACCACTCATTTATGTCCTTGGCAAAAATACAGTTTGAGGAAAATGTCCATCACAAGCCCAAGGGTTGATGAGAGGTCATCTTTAGGAACACAGATGTTTGCTAAAGAAAATTTCAACCTTTTTTCTCGGTTGAGAGGCATATTTCTGCTGGCAAGTGACTTTTTATATTTTGTTTCATGTACATTCTCAATTTAACGCTGTGGGGGAAAAAAGTAGAGATACTTTTTCTATGTAGCTGTAGCTTTACAAGCTACATTCCTCCAGGGGTAGAAATGTAGCTTAATCAAGCTACTGCCATGGTGAACTACTTGTAGTTTTACAAGCTACGCTTTCAAAGTAGCTTCCCCAACACTGATTATTGCATTGTGCTCTTTAGTCTTATTATGTTACTGCATGGTTTCCCAGACACATCTGTTCAGCATATTATGTGACCTCATGGGCTATGTTGACATTTGTGGATTTGATTTATCACAAGTTCTTTGTACACATACTCACATACTATATCAAAATAATACAATCTCTCCTGGATATAAACTGGCACATGTTCACTTTTCATTTAATTAATGTGAACAAACAGAACACGCAATTCCTAGGCCTGCTACTGTGAATGAGCTTATAGCAGAGGATTTACAGTTATCACTTCCAATGCAGCCAAACTAGTTGATTTGGCAGATTAGGTCATTGTTTTTGGATGGGAAGTGTAACAATCAAGACCGATGCTCTAAGTGGACTTAATCTGGATTAATTTATGTTTGGTATCAAGGTCAAATAAAACACTTCATGGGGGTGCAAACCAAACCCTGCCCGTGCAGACATATCTTGTTCTACAGCTCTCTCTGTTAACCCTAATCTTGAGATATGCCTGATTATGTAATTTAAAAATTATATTTTAAATATTTTTCTCCCAATTTAATCGTTCCGCCAATTCCAACTTCCCCTTGTACTAGTCCTTTCTAACCTCTAGCCTCCACAGTGGTGGGTAGCTAGCAACTTTGCCCCTGAATGTGACCGTGAACTCTTCAACCAAAAATGTGTAATTAACCTACTGATGATTCCCACCAACGTCCATGAAAATCTACCACTTACCACTTTTATACTCACAGATAGACACACAGACAGGAGCGATTACAAAACCCTGCCATGCATGCATCATTGTGGGCAGGGTAAATATTTAATTCAAGGTAAAAAAAAAAGAAAAAAAAAGGAGAAGCTAATTTATTGTCATAATAGTGCACCAATAGTATTTTAAAAGACCAACACCATGTAGAAAGACTAACATGTGAGCAATTGGTTACATAGAAGATTTATCACACTGCCCGCAGCTTGTGTATATCTACGTACAAAATAACTTGAGAGTGGGTGGGTTTTATGAAACTTTATGGGAATGATCAGCACGCTGCCCCGAAGAGATGATTTGGATTGCAAAGGTCTAAGGTCAAGGTCATATTCGGCCATATCTCAAGGACAGAGAGATGTAGAATCAAGATGTTGATGATGATGAACGTGTTCACGTGGGCTTCCTTTGATTGATTGATTCACATTTTTATTGTCAAAAAAAGGCATATGAACATACTATTTGTCACTGTAATGGTAATAAGCTTCAATGCTTGTTTCCAGTGTGGTCCTTTGAGTGATTGTTTTTTTGTCTCCGCCAGTCCGAAGGCTGGGCCTTGACTATGTTTTCGCCCCTGTCCATCCGTGTGTCCTTGTGTGTCCTTGTGTGTGTGTGTGTGTGTGTGTGTGTGTGTGTGTGTGTGTGTGTGTGTGTGGGTGCGTGCGTGCGTGCGTGCGTGCGTGCGTGCGTGCGTGCGTGCGTGCGTGCGTGCGTGCGTCTGTGACATGCATGTTAAGTACAGTAGATATTGCTCCCAGTGCTCTTGACCAAGGAATTGACCTTAGAGCTGGTCCCCAGGGCTGATCAGTGGCTGTACACTTCCCATAATGGTTAGGATGGGTTGAATGAAGAGGATTAGTATGTACAATGTAATTGGCCAAGGGGGGGCCAAATTAAACAAACAAAGGTTTTTTAAATGTACATGTTATTCAGAAAATGAATGTATTTTCTCTTAAATTAAGGATTGATTCGTCTACAAGAGTTGATCAAAGCGCCATCTAGATACAACATCAAAATCAAGATCCGGCAGCTACCAACAGGGAGTAAAGATGCCCGTCCTCTTTTGAAAGAGATGAAGAAGGGGAAAGAGTTCTATGTAATATTTGACTGCGCTTATCAAACATCAGCTGATGTTTTGAAGCAGGTGAGCAGAATAGTGTTCCTACATTACAACACATTTTAATTGACAACTGCGCTGGTAAATGCAAGGTTCCCTCTGAAATCCAATTTGACATTTTCATTGGAGCACTCACCCAGTGCTGTTTGGGCATTTCTTTCTGTTTAATATCTACTGTGCTCAAGATTAGACAAATTCTATTTCTTGTCAAATCCTATGCTCATTTCTAAATCCAAGCCGAGCCTATTTCCTAGCCAGACATAAACATTTAAAACCAAAGGCTGTAGCTAAGATTAATTGGAAATGCCCACACAAAAATGAGTAAATTGAGACATTTACAGACTCGGCTGCTCAGTAATGCTTGCCATACACACAATACAAATTGAAGCAATTCAAGGAATGCATTAAATGTCTAATTTCCTTGTATGGACATAGATATGGATGGATGGTCCCAGGGTTTTGTCATTTCAGGCTGGCTGGAAGAGAACAGTCGTATCGATGTTCAGTATTGGAGAAAACGGAACCACTTCAATGACCACATTCACACGGCAGACATTTTGCTCTTAGGGCGCGCTCTCACCAAAAGTTGGCTGGCCGCTGTTAAACGCAGGTTGTGCGCGGCCACAGTTTTTTGCAGCCAGCGGATTCTAAAAAACGGGAGTGACGCGCCTCACTTTCAGGACCCTCCCCGTAGCCCGCAGCCCCGCACCGCCTTCTGCCTTGAGCACTATGTTGCTTCCTGAGTCTTGGGACGGTCCGTCTTCGACTCACCCGATTGGACAGAGGGGGAAAATCAGCTCTGCCTCCAGCAGTTTTATGCTTCCAATGGACAAGTCGCGTAGAGCAGATAAACGCACGGTCTGCGCGACAAGCGGAAAAATCCGCTCTTGCGTAAATCCACGCATTTACATTGACAATGCATTGGCAGATTCTGCCCCAGAGGTAAAATAAAAGTGCGGTGAGAGCGCGCCCTTACATCATAGTTGGAGGGAGGAGGATGGGAAAACCCACCCTGTCTGCAACTCAAGTATAACTTAAGAGCAAAATGTCCACTTTGTGAATATGGTCAATTATGTTTGTACTCCAGATCTTGTCCATGGGCATGATGACAGAATACTACCACTTCTTTTTCACCTCACTGGTAAGCAAATGGTTTGGTAAGCAAACTTTCCCTATTCTATCATACATTCAGAAGTAATTTAATTCAAAGCCCTGCATTAGTCAATGTGATTAATGTATTTTGGCAAAATGCTTTAGTATTACACTTTCCATTGTGTTAATGAAGTGGCCCTTTATCTTGAGATATCTTTTATGCCATTTTAATCAAGAGAACTTTTTACCCTTGCTGAGCAAATAAGGTATATTGTTAGCCACCTTAAAGCCCTAGTGTGACACGCGGCTATAACGGATACACAAGGCTATCCACCTCCCTTCCACATGCAACAGACTAAAATGATACAACGTAGCTACTACCGTACAGGTCATTGTGCACTGGATAATTCTCCATAATAGGAGGGGTGAACAGTGAGGGGGGTGCCAAGGTATGATATTTTGGGGGATTTTACAGGTGAAGATTTTCAAAGATCTTCCAAAACTTTTTTTCAGAAATAGTCAAAATAGCTGATCTGCAAGCGCACCCACCCAAACAGTGCAGTGTGAGTGTAGATTGGATAGATGTTCCTGTGAAACCATATACAATAAGGCTTAAGTGGTTAAGCAAATCATGTTAATGAGTCTGCACTGATGATGATGATAACGATGGTGGTGGTGATAATGATGACAGTGTTGTCCTTAATCCCTTAGGACCTGTTTGCGCTGGACCTTGAGCCATACCGCTATAGTGGAGTCAACATGACAGGGTTTCGCCTCCTCAACGTAGAAAACCCACAGGTGGCGTCGGTGTTGGAGAGGTGGGCCATGGAGCGCATGCAGGCCTCCTCCAAGGTGGAGAACGGCATGATGGAGGGCATGATGACAGTGAGTTCTCAGTCCATTCTTCATGTTCAAAGACTTTGAACAGAATCATGTTCGCAATGCAAATCAATAGAGATCACAGATGGTAGAACTCACCAGCTTAAAGATAACTGCTTTGTATCGGGAAGGGGCTAAAACACAAGAAATCTATCTAAATTAAAGAAACTTTGTAGAGAGACTCAATAGGTTTCAAAATTGTTTAAAACAATGTTATGTGGGAGACGATCATAGCATGCATTACAAATGTTGGCTACTTCTGTTGTATACCGGTATATGGTTTTATATGCCTGAAATTAGAACATCTTTTACATCTTTAACATCTTTTTAAACATCAGGTTTCAGTCTAAGGTTATTCCAAGGTATTTCAAATCAGACACTTCATTTATATTTTAACAAAAACTTCAGAATAAGCCTACATCTCTGTGTAGTTTTTTATTGAGTTTGCTATTGGGACACAAATTGTCCCAAGACCTCTATCTCTACATCAGCATTGGTGAATGTGACCACGCGTGATTGTGGGAACCGATTTTCAAGTTAACAACTTCGTCGTCACAAGGCACCGCGTTTTTAGCTTGAAAATCAGTTCTTGTCAGAAAGCGATATAAATTTAGCTTGAGCCACGATTATGTGCTTTTCTTTGAATAGACAGAGGCAGCTCTGATGTATGACGCTGTCTACATGGTGGCTGCGGCCTCCCAGCGCGCCTCTCAGATCACTGTCAGCTCTCTGCAGTGTCACCGGCACAAACCCTGGCGCCTCGGATCACGCTTCATGAACATGTTCAAAGATGTGAGTAATGGTTCATTTATACTTTGTCATACGAAAGTATTGTGATGAATAAAGTTTAAAATAGGATTTAAGACAATAAAGACTTGATTTTAAGAGAATGTGCCCCCCAGGATTTCATTACGGAAAGTAGGCTATTTGACAAATCATAAGTGATTTATCTCTACAGATGATGGTTTATTATAATGTCATGCATTGACAATGGTCGCAGTCCTCAGCCAGTTTTCATAGTGAGTGGGCTGTAGTGTCAATGGATGGAATGCATGCTGTACCTGTTTTTACTGTGTAGTGAGCCATACGGCAAAAGCAAAGATACATACAGAATAGAGACATATACTTCATATATAGTGTTAAAGAGTAAAAAATCACACCCTGTGTGAAGTGGGCGGTGTCTTGTTAGCTAATCACAATACACTGAATGGAGTCAACCAATCATGTACAAAAGATAAATACATTTATTGAAACACTCTTTATGATGGACGAAACCATAACTTGAAAAAACAAATTTATGTTTTTTTTCAAGTTATGGTTTCTTATATAGGGCTATGCACATGTGTCATGTGACACTGGCCAATCACAGTCCTGAATAGACTGTGATTGGCCAATCACAGCGCAGGATAATTGTACAAATTTCCTGGGCCCAGATCACAGCGCAGGAAAATGTACATTTTTCCAAATCTCACTTATAGGGGCGGTTTCACCGCCCAAAAATAAATCAATAATAATAATACAATTAACTAAATCCTCCAATATTTGAACCGACACCGATTATTGGTCTTTTGGTCTAGTGTCAGAAGCAAAGTATAAGCCTAGTACAGCTAGGTACTAGGTAGTATTAATACTCATAGATTATTTCTATAAGACAGCACTATTTCTATAAGACAGCACTATTATAAAGTAAATTGAAGGACACCAACATAAGCCACTTGATACATCTAAAGCCGTAGCAAGTGGAAGATCAATCTCTGTACTAATTACTAATCTGACTGGAGAGAGAGAGAGAGGAACACATGGTAATCAAAGAGATTGAAACGCATTGAGATGCAAACATTGATATGGTAGAAAATTATACACATAGCCTATTTCAGTTTAATTATTGAAGCGGATGGCACAGGCTCTCTACATGAAAGCAATAGTCTTGTATTGCACTCTTTAATTAAATGTTTTGTTGACAAATTAGCTATTCAGGAGCAAGAGATAACGTGTTGCCGAAGGACACAGGAAATGGCCAAAACAATCTGGAAGAGTTCATAACAGCGGAGAGTAGAACCATCTGGTATCAGCAAATATGCCCTTTAAACAGATTTTGGTCATACAATCAAAATCATTTTCTCCTTGGATTATTTCGCAACTCCCCAAATAAACCACGCCCATTTCCGCCCGACAAGTTTTCCACTGTGTTACGTTTCATTGTGCTTTGTCCATGCCAACTGTGGTCTGTAGAATATTTACATAGGCACATGAAGAGACAGCGTTTTGAATTGGAAATAAGGCCAAGGGTGACTTACAGTTCTATGGTGGATTGATGGAATGATGGTGGATTAATCTTATTCTCCAGGAATAGGGTGACAATATGGATGTCACTCAATGACAAATACAGCTGATATGTTTACAGAAGATGCTAGCAATGCAAGCCTATGCTAAACCTGCTTAAGGTGTTTAATTTACAGTGTACAGTACTGTACGTGCCAATCAAAGATCCTGGGTGACCTGTGTCCTTGGTGCAAGAACAGTAATGACACCTGACCCAACACATGCGTTTGTGTGTGATTATGTCGTGTGTGTTTCCTCATTGCTATGCAGGAAATAATCATTTTTCTTTCGTTTTTTAAGTGTAGTTTATTTAGTCATCATTATTTCCATGCTTCGGTTTGCAACGTTTGATTACTGTTGTTTACTTAGTATGCATTTATTTTTAGTTTTTTGGGAGTTTTATATGTTTTAACATATTTTTCTAAAATGATGGATTAATATGACTATCAGACAATAAAACATTAATGTTAAACATCATTTGAAGGTGTAATCTATATACTGTGTAAATCAACAGTTGACAAAAAAATTATCTGTACTAATTTGGTACAATATGACACTGATTTCCTATTATGCAGTCTTGACTGAATGACTGAATTTCTGAAGCAGCTCAGATACAGTAACCCTTCGATAACCCAGATAGTGCTACCATATGTACTGAGTGCTTCAGCACAGTGATGAAACAATTATGAAACAGTATTATAAAAATGTCAGAGTTCAGTATCAGTGCATTGAGTATTTGTAGCGCTGCTGTCTTTTTCTACGGTGGTGGAGGACTTAAGAGATGGATTGTTCAGCTTCTTCTTTGAGCACATAATTGGGATTCCAGCAGCTAATTTCTGTCACCCCTGAGAAATAGAGAACCAAATGGAACCCTACGGGTCCATTAGGTTACATTTTGTACACTCTGTCCGAGTTATGCTTTCCAGTCTAATAGAGGCACGCCTTCATCGACCATTAACATTAACCACTGTATATTGCCAGTCTTAATGTTATGCATCATGGTCCACTGTCTTGAGCAACTTTATGTTATTTAGAATTATCGTAAAATACTGAGAGCACTTAGTGTGGAATTATGCACAATTCCAATTGTTGCAAATGTGGCAAAAATACCCAGCTGCAGTTACAGATAAACAAATTAGGCGGCTTCAAAGTTCATTGCCTCATCCGTCATTCACCTCCATATCTAAATGTTTTAATAAACCCTCGCTCTGTGGATTTGCACGTTTCTGTTTTGAGAGATAAAGAAATGTATTTGTATTGTTTTGCTTCCCCCTTTCCCACAGGCACAATGGAATGGTCTGACGGGACAAATAATCATAAACAGGACAGATGGCCTGCGGAAAGAATTTGATCTAGATGTCATCAGCCTAAGGGAAGAGGGCATAGCAAAGGTGAGCCACATGCCATCATTATGAATAATTTAATCAAACAGTTTAAGTTAAATAATTTAGGCTAAATATTTTGGTAATTATATTTTTGCTTGATTGTCCACACAAAATAATACTAGACAATAATAAGTGGACAAGTATCTCATTAAATAGAACTATTGTTTGTGCTGTAGTTACAAACTCAATATATTGTGCATATTCCAAAATTGTTTTGTATTAATTTTGTTCCCACAATTAATTGGAGCTACCAAATTGCGAGTGTTTGCACTTTGTTCATGTTAACCAAAACTAATATTAGTTATTGAAGGTCGGGTCCATAATGTCTGCACTCTTCTGAGAGAGAGAAAAAATAAAAATAAAAAAAACTGAAACTAAATATATGAGGGAAATAAAATAAAGTAAATGTACTTGGTACTCTGACTAGATGTGATTTATAGTTTATTTTACCTCTATGTTAGAGCACAATAAAGAGACATATTATTTCAAACATTATGTTGTTACTATCTTAAGTACAGACCTTTTCAATTAAAATTCTCTCTTTTTATTATTTCTGCAAGCCAAATGCAGGCCGTCTGAAAAGAGTATGGGAAAAGGTTTGTATTGTGGATGTCCTGGAAGAATGTACTGTACAGTAGCCGTGGTGAAATCTTTAACTAGCCTTGCCTCCTATTACCATCTGTGATGTTGACCCTTTTTTTTTTTAAATAAAAAGTGAATATGTGTTTTTGGTGCTGTATTAGAGAACTGGTCAAATCCTTCTGTACAGAGAATATGATGTCAAAGGGTTTTGAGATATCGGCCTCTAGTTTAAGGGTGGTAAACATGTTTACCAGATAAACATGGTAAACATGTTTATCATGTTTACCAGCAGCACAACTGATGGGTTCGCAAGTTTGACACACAGCAGCAGAATCGCTACGGCTACAGTGCTAAAGGGGCCTAATGAAACATCCCACCAGAAGAACACTAGCTTTTATTGCATTTTATTTTGCCAACTCGGTCTGTGTGGCGTACCCAGTCTACAGGGTTCCGCAAATGTAGGGGGAAATTGCACATTGTCTGGCAGGGTTCGATTTGTTACAAATAATGAATAGCCGATCTACAAGCTCACAACATGTCACACTGCTCACGCGTTATGAGCTTGTAGATCTGCATTTTCACAAATTTGACCAAAATACGGAGGCCAACATACATTTGTGTTATTAAACTGTTGAATTGTGATATTATCAAACATAAATATCAAACATATCAGACAGTTTAGATTTCTCAAAAGGAAATTAATTCAGTCTGATTGGAAGCAGGGATAAAACATATCCCCACTGGCGATCAAAAGAGGAGGCATGGATTCCCCCCCCATCCCGGGGCAAATAAACCCTATTGCGGAATACTGCTGACACATCCACATCAGAATGCCACATCCACAGCAATGGTTCAACCTTACAATATTTGGGAATCTCAGCACTTCCTTAGTGATGCCTGTGTGGAACTCAAGGAAACACTGCGCTGGGTAGTTATCAGCTGAATGTGCCATTTTACATCCCTCAAACTACAGGACTTTGTTATATCTCATTCCCTTTTTCATCCCATCTCTACTCATCTCTGTACACTCTCCAACTTGTGTTTTTACCTCCCTCTGTATCCCTTATTTTAAGTTAAGAATGTGAAGATGACTGGGAACTCATATCTACATCTGTGTCACCGACTGTATGACACAAAGTACACAGTAAAATACAGTGTGTTACAGGGTCCACACACACATGAGCTAACACTATTTACTGTATGTATAAATGAGCTGGATTAATAATCTTTCACAGATTGGAGTGTGGAATTCCAACACAGGCCTTAATGTGACCGACAGCAACAAAGACACATCCACAAATGTTACTGATTCAATGGCCAACCGGACCCTCGTTGTTACAACTATTCTGGTACAGTATAAGTATGACAAAGGGAAAGCAGTATGCCCTTATTCGGGAATATCCGTACCTAATTTACTGACGTTAATGCTTTGTCATTTTCCAGGAAAATCCTTATGTCATGAATAAGAAATCTGATAAGCCACTGTATGGCAACGACCGCTTTGAGGGCTACTGTCTAGACCTGCTCAAAGAGCTGTCCAACATCCTGGGTTTTGCCTACGAGGTGAAGCTTGTGACTGACGGGAAGTACGGTGCTCAGAATGACAAGGGGGAATGGAACGGCATGGTGCGAGAACTCATTGACCATGTGAGTACTGAGCACAACACTCACAGAAAGAATAGAATACTTAACTATCCATATACAGCGATCCAACTAAATTAACCAATTAAGCGCTGTTTCATACTTTGTCGTACACAGCATTGTCACGCAGCGAAAAACTCACAACACGTCACAAGGCTATTTTTGAAAACTAGGACAATGGCTGTTGGAAATGCATGTCCCTCCGGTTATGTAATATGATGTAGTATTTAGTGCAGTACCCATTATCATAGTACTTGAAGGCCTGTCTATGACATCATATTAATGACATCATATATTTCCATATATGGGCATAAAAGGGACACAGACAGACAGAAACATAGACAGATAGATATTTGGAATTGCGGCTTTATAGATATTTCCGGACAACAGCCCGCAGGTCCTTCACGATGCACAAGTTTGAGGTCGATTGGTCGGACGATTCTTGAGATATGCAGGGAGGGGACACACTCACAGACACACAGAAAGACAGAGATATGCGGGCTACACACTCACACGCATGCAGAGATTTTGCACATTCATAGATAGATGTTTGACATTTCTTTGAAGATTTTCACCTATAATGACATATGCCCAAAATAGGGAGGCCAGGTTGAATGTGACTAAAGGTGTGATCCCTGGATGTACACAGCAATAAGCCATCAGCAGTAGTACAGCCCGTCAGTGTTGGATGCCTTTGTTATTCACCAGGTGGCGGACCTTGCCGTGGCCCCTCTAACCATCACATATGTGAGGGAAAAGGTGATCGACTTCTCCAAGCCATTCATGACACTGGGAATAAGCATCCTGTACCATAAACCCAATGGCACCAATCCAGGAGTGTTCTCCTTTCTGAACCCGCTCTCACCTGACATCTGGATGTATGTGCTGCTGGCATGTCTCGGGGTCAGCTGTGTACTTTTTGTCATTGCCAGGTACATTGCCACTTGAGAGAAAAATGAAAATGCCATTTGATTTCTCATTGATTTCTCAACTCATTTTGACAATAATATATAAATATTGATGTATTTTCACTTCTTGCATGCATATTCCACAGAGGCTCATAAACAATCAGTGTTGGGTTTCATGAACTTGGTTTACAGTTTAGTCATGCTGCTGACCATCTACAGTGGTGTGCCCCTGCTGATATTTATTTCTGACCTAATTATTCAAAAGGAATGTTGTCTAGCACGAGTCATCATGTGTCCGTACACGGACAAACGTGTCCGTGGCAAGACTTGTCCATGTCCGTGGCAAATCTCTGATTAAAAAAACTAAAAACACTAGAGCTGACACTCTAACACTAGAACTCAGATACAGTGAGTGACTTGCCAGTCTCCAGGTTTTCTTCAGAATAGGGAGGACACTGATTTAATTCTTGCAGAAATTCCAGTGGTGTAATACTTCTATACTGCCCTACAAAGCCAAAGTGCATTGACTACGCAAACAATTTAACTGATAAAAGGGTTTAAAATGTTTTAATTGGTCAGCCAAATGTGTTACCGGCATATAAGTGATATTACACCAATTGTATATCTGTTCTTGAGGTAATAGTTTATCCCCTAAAATCACAAAGGCTAATTTGACCTTTGGGATACAAAATTAAGTCAGTGTGTCAAAAAACACAGTTTCTGCACTTTGGCTTTGTAGGGCAGTATACTTTACTTGAGTTTATAGCCTACTCATCACAATTTTCACTTTTACTTCAATACATTTAAAATAAGAAAATAATTCTTTAAATCATTCATCATTATGATATTGGATTATCCACACTGTTCATATTCACAACAGGCACTCTCATCAAGACAAGATGTCTGCTGTCCATTGTTGTATGCTGATAGAATAGGTTTACAGTGGTTAAACAGATTTTGATGCTCTTAAGCTATTTCGCTGCTGGGACCCCCTGGAACCCCCTCAAGGACCCCTGGGGGTCCACAGACCCCACTTTGAGAACCACTGGCCTAGGGTGCCAGTACACCCAGAAACGTCACTCCAGAGAACCAATAAAAAAAAATGTCATCTATGCCAATGAATGACCTGATTTTGACTTTGAGCTGGGTTTCCCAAATGCCCATTGACATTAACACTTTAATAAAGACACTGCCTGACAGTATTCAAACCTTGTTAAACCAGGTACCAAACAGTGGTGGATACAGAACATGCATGCCACAGACTGGGTCTTGAGAAAGAGCCCTGTCTATTTTTAAAAGCTTAGATTTTATAATGACTGGTGGTTTATGTCAATATGACAATTCTTTTCACTGTCTCTGATTGTCTTTAATGCTTTGAAAAGTTCAAAGCAATCAATGAATCACTATAGAAAGTGAAGAAAGTGAATTTAAGTAGAAAGTAGCCAAAGTACAGAGATGGCCATGGAAATAATAACAATAATACACTTGACTTTTAAAGCAATTTTTGAAACGGGGTTACAAATTGCATCATCTACGCCTTCCCTCTCAGCTTTCCACTTAATAAAATAAAATAAAGTACAAAGGGATGAGGACTAACCACTCTACTGGACTAGTTTATTAGTATTTATGGTAATATTATTGACTCATTTTGTATGTCCGTTGCAAAAAATGTGTTTGAGAAAAATGTCCATCACAAGCCGGCATGTTGATGAACTATGCAAATAATTAACCCAGCTTTGATGGTGACTACAAATTATTGGAGCCCTTGAGAGTGAGTATTCATGTGGTAAATTAGTATGCATGCGGGAGAAGGGAAGATCTGGTTCTAATAGTTGCTGTGTCATTCTGTGCCGGCAGGTTCACTCCCTATGAATGGTACAACCCTCACCCCTGTAACCCTGAATCAGATGTGGTTGAAAACAACTTCACTCTGATCAATAGCGTGTGGTTTGGAGTTGGAGCTCTTATGCAGCAAGGTATTACTTTTATTGCTATTAGTCTTTATGTGAGGCTAGCCAGAGGAAAATAACACCAAATTGTATTATAGTTAAATTTTACATTTGTAAAAAAAAATGTTTTTTCACTCATTTCACTCTCTTGATGTTTGTTCAATTTGAATTGATTCTATGTTATTGTTCTTATCATATAGGGTCAGAACTAATGCCTAGAGCCCTCTCCACAAGGATAGTGGGTGGAATATGGTGGTTCTTTACATTAATTATAATATCATCATATACTGCCAACTTGGCTGCCTTTCTCACTGTGGAAAGAATGGACTCACCCATTGACTCGGCAGATGACTTGGCCAAGCAAACTAAAATTGAGTATGGAGCTGTGAGAGACGGCTCCACCATGACCTTCTTTAAGGTAACAGTTTTTTTTTTAATTCCTTTTTAAAAAACAACCATCATTCTAAACAAATCGTGGACAAGAACAGTGACTTTGAGTTTTATCTGTGAGCCATCAATCCTCACATATTACAGAAATACTTAAGTATGCATATTGACAATAGTCAGATTAAAAGTCACCAAAACAAAAATGTAGGACAAAATATCCATGAACATTGTAAGGATCGATAGCTTTGCATGTCCCACAGAAATGTGGGACATGCAATGTGAATGCAGGCTACAAAGTGAATAAGCACAGGGGGATTCTGTTGTCACATCCCTCCTCATTACAGGGAGAGGAGCAGTAGGGGTTATTAATTTTTCTCTGCAATAAAATTAGCGGTTATTAATCAAATATTGTTCCATTTGATAGATTACAAACAAAATTTACATATAAATTCATTTCAATGTTATAACAGTACCTCTAGACAAAAGTACTTTGTCTTTGGTAACTTGCGAGCTGCTGTGTTGGGCATCAAGGCTTGCTCTTAAGGTTACCTAATAAACTATTAAGTGTTACTTGAAAAGAAATGACAGATTTTCAACAGAGTGTCGCTTGACAAGTGTAAATTAATCTTTAAGCTCCATGCCACCATAAATTTGTCTTCTCCTTCAACAGAAATCTAAAATATCCACTTATGAGAAAATGTGGGCATTCATGAGCAGCAGGAAAAACACCGCCTTGGTGAAAAACAATAAGGAGGGCATTCAGAGGGTCCTCACCACAGACTATGCTCTTCTCATGGAGTCGACCAGCATTGAATACATCAGCCAGCGCAACTGCAACCTCACACAGATTGGAGGCCTGATAGATTCAAAGGGCTATGGAGTGGGAACACCCATTGGTAAGGTTGAAGCAGGTTATTGTACTACGTAAATCTGCTCTTTTCGACAAGTAACACCGTTGTGCGAGTATAGATTAAGCTTAACCACTTTAACCCTGGCATCCCAATTTTGGGCATGTCAATACAGATGAACATTTTCAGAAATGACCTAAATTCCTTTTCCATTAAAAAAATAAATAATACAAAATCTACAACCGCACAACACATTACCATGCAATGCTTTGTGAGCTTGTAGATCGGCTATTTTTCAAGATGTTCAAAACATTGCGATGCGAGAGTGCGGTGTTGTTAGGTCCACTGTCGCGCCACAGTGCATCTACGTAGGTGGTGCGCTTCTTGATTTTCCTGGCTGTGCCCCATGGGTTGACTCCTACAGTGTCGGTTTGCTTGCCACTAGTTCCGGGTGCCTGATGCAGTGCCCATGTGGTCCGTCCACGATGTGGTCCGTCCAAGCATTGAGCATTTTGAAAATGTTCAAAACATTTTGAAGATAGGGCTTACACTTTGTTGCTTATCTTAGTTTCAGTTACATAACTGCCTAAAGTGCATGAACTTCATAATGATTAGGATGCTCATGTATAATCCCCCCCCCTCCCCCCAGGTTCTCCTTACAGAGACAAGGTGACCATAGCCATCTTGCAGCTGCAGGAAGAAGGCAAGCTGCACATGATGAAGGAGAAATGGTGGAGGGGGAATGGGTGTCCAGAGGAAGACAGCAAAGAGGCCAGTGCCCTGGGTGTGGAGAACATCGGGGGCATCTTCATTGTGCTCGCTGCCGGACTTGTCCTCTCCGTTTTTGTAGCTATTGGAGAGTTTATTTACAAATCCAGGAAGAACCTGGACATTGAGGAGGTGAGTGTGGGTCAGTGTGAATATCACAACAAGTATTAACGCCCAGTGTGGCTCAAATCAACGACCGCTACAAACCCTCTTATGATACGCACTTGCAGACAGAGACAGTATATCATCGTCTTCAATGGACTAATGCGGTGTTTCTCAAACCTTTTTAATTCCAAGGACAAATGCGACCAAATGGACCCGCACGGTTAGGGGTCCATTTGGTTCCATTTGGTTCCATTTGTACAGTCTCAGAGTTACAGGCCTGTAAGGGTCCATTTGACACCCCCTCAAGGAACCCTGATGGGGAGAACCACTGGACTAATGTAATCCCTTGGGCCAACAGAGCAGGGAAAAACATTTAAGCAGATGTTTGAATGTGAAGAACCGCAGCGTTACAATCACCAACAAATTAGTTTATTGTAGAGTAGTGTTTTAAAGTAGTTTTGATGTACGACACATGAACATTTTATTCCTAATTGGAACAACACCTTTTAAATGCTATTTATGATTAAATATGTTTTTGTTTTGCTTTTGTCAATCCTCGACCGTTCAGGCCTTGCTGTTTTTGTCATTCCAAAACATTACTTTAACAATGTTTTGTCTGAAAATGTCATCATGATAGTGCAGATACATGATGGAAAGCGGTATGTATCTCTTGAGGCCAGTTTGTCCTGTCTAGAATAACTTTTCTAAACGTTAAGCAACGGATGACGGCGCACCGGTCGTTGTTGAGAAATAACCCCCGACAGGATTATTAAACCCAGAGGCGAAGCCGTCAATTATTATCAATTATATATTGTGCGTTTATTTACATGGCTGCCGTGTTGGATACGGCACAAAATCAAGCAGCGCAGCAGGTGCTCTGAGCCTCTGATTAGACAGCGGTCTGTTATAGGTCATTATCCAGGAATTACACACCGCTGAATTCAGTAATTGACCAATTAGAATCAAGCATTCAACCAAGCCGTGTAATAACAATGATTATTGTAGGAAAGAGAGTATACTGTTATGGTGCAATTTTCATAATTATGGTACGCACATACATACTCTTTGCCATAGCGGTACTACACTTACCACATACTAACTCATTTGGAAACATGCAGTGAAGTTAATGCAGTCTTTTTTTTCTTTTTTCCCCAAATTGTTTATGAATGGGCAATCCCTTCCTTAAGTTGCTTAATGCTTAATGTCTAAATATTTTCTTTTTGTATGATTTGAAGTGAATGAAAATGCATGTGTATGTTTCATCATCTTTTAGTTTTTTCAGAGTGACTAAAGTTATGTGAGAACATTACAGTACATGTACATGCTTTGCCTCTCATTTCTGCTTGCTTTGATTTTGATGTGATTCTTTGCGAACACAACATTTTGCCCTCCTATCCTCGACAGAGATCTGATCGCATGCTTCAAGGTTTTGTTTACATCTGTGGATCGAATGGGCTACTTTCTACATCCAGAGGATCTGAGGTCATTTCTGAGTTCTTGCTATAATATTGCTGATTCCTCATCGTTATGCTGGGTGTCCTGCTGTCTATAGCTCAGCTGGCTTGCTATTGTTTCTGGCACATGAAAAACACATACTGTGCTTTTCTGTGATATTAATTTACAGGATATCAGATGTCATTTGGTTAGAAACACTTTCTCTCCTGACACAGCCTGCATTATATAAAAAATGCAGAACCCGTATAACCATGACAACAATCCATCTTGCAGTTTGTAAACACAAATTACATTTCAAGTCTTAAATGGTATGTTGCCAAGGTGAATCATTCAGGCATTCTGCGCATTTTGTTTCCTTTATTCTGTCAAAACATTAGGCACCCTTCATGTGTCATTAATTACTTGATAGTACCTCGACCTGTGGTAAACATAATTTTCCAATACACAGAATCTGAAGTAACCTTTTAAATTGGGGTGAATTGCTCCTAGAAATCTTGCTGGATTTCAAATATACAGGGTATGGTGTTGACTTCATCTCCTGAGGGCTCAACAGTAATTTCTCATTTCCCAGAACCACCCTATTCATTCATAAGGTGTTTGTTCCCAATAAAGATGTATCTGTGACACTGACTGAACCTACACTTACAGACTTACTTTGGTAAATAATGCTATCATGACAACCATCTGGTACACTCTGAGCAGTCAGTCACCCCTGGTTTATAGATTATCACACAGAACAGGAAATCCTGCTGTTTTGATGAAACTGTTTTCACAAATCCACCCACAGTGCCTTTTGCTATCCTTGTTCTATGCTGGTGTGTTCTTATGTTATTCAAGGGAGAACATTCCTTTGAAGTAAGCACGTCATCCTCCATGCACTGTTTAGTGCATCTCCACTTATTATCAATGTTAAATCAATGATCTGTTCAAGAGAATCATTATTGGTCAACAGGAGAAGAGACTGTAACTTGAATTAATGTCAGGGAACAGGGCACTTGAAGTGATGTTGAACTTTGGTAGAACATTAGTTTGTATACAGTTAGTGTACTGTACACCTGGCCATGATAGTCCAGATATCATCACTAATATTTTATATTACTCCTTTGCAGAATGCACTTTGTTTATGCTCGTTTAACCTAAAAGTGTGATTTCAAGACCTGTTTGTCCAAGCAATGAGAGTGAATGGACAGAGAAAAAAAACGGTACCACTGTTCCTCACACACGGAGCAACAGATACAAATGATTATTCCTATATACGTACAACCGAAAGTCCAACATCACTTTAAAATATACTTTTTGTATGTAAAAAGCCCAAAGATCCTATGAAAATCCAAAGTCAGGCTCTTATTAATTCACCAGGTCAAATATACAACATATATTATTGATTCTTGATGGCATCATAGTGAGTGTTACAGTATTTATCTGATTTGCTTTAGAATTTATTTACCCATATTCATGATATTGGTTAAACATTTACAGTATTCATTTGGTGAATCGTTAAATTGAATGCTATTCCCTTTTATAGATAGAGCTAAGGGCTAACGATAAGGCCTTGAGTTCTTACGGCTAAAGCTGTGTTTTCACTACAATGCCAGATTTTTTGTCTGCCTGAAATTATGAGATGAACTGATACACTGTAGCGCTAATCCTACAGCTACCACGCAGTGTGCACCGCTACAATATTATCCAATGTCTATTCTTTTTTTGTCAGTTTCTGACTTTCAGTGCTGTGATGGAAGACCTAGGTGCCTCTCAAAAGTGTCACAGAACAATGAAGATTAAAAGACAAGCCAAGGGCAGGGCAGGACTACCTAATATGTTCCTCTGCCACACAAAACCAAATCCAAGAAAGAAAACCGTCACCTAATTCTGAACCTATCGTCAAGGATATTCAGCCCATTTTAAATGCTGTTCTATAACTTTATATTAAACTATTAATAAAGATTAAATCAAATATCCTTCATATTGCTCAGTCTTTTACACAAGAGGGATTTTCAATAGAAAATAAAGCTAAACCAAGATGTTGATTGGTTCATGGACAGTGGATTGTTTTTGCGTCTTTTACGGAGCAACAGCGCATGTGGAACTTCTACTGTACTTCTCAATGCAAAGAGTGCAATATCCATTCAAATGATGTTTAGTGATTTCCAGCATTTCTTCCTCTCCCCCTGGCTAAGGTTATGTGTCTTTGATGTTGACAGCAGATTTTGTTATACTCTGATATTCTACTAGAGATACACTTTTTAAGATTAGAATAACCCATTTAATATGTTTCATTCCAATGTATTCTAAAAATGTTTGCGTTTTTCCAGGGGATTTATACCTGAAACTGGTCACGTGTGACGCATGGTATCGCCTGTCTTGCTGGTTGACATTGTGTTTGCACAACATTCAAATAATGTACTGTAGGTCCCACTTGTGAAAAGGCTGATATCCTTGATGTACTGCTGAAAATACCCCAGTGCATGTCATCTTATTGTTCAGAAATGTGGCACTGATCAGTCTAGCCATTTCTGAGATACAGTAGCTCCACACACACACACAGACAGACAGACAGACAGACAGACAGACAGACAGACAGACACTCAGACCGACCATTTTAGATGGCTGGACTCCTGCAGAGCCGTGCCATAAAAACTGGACTTCATTGTCAAATGAGCTTGTCAGCATTTCAGGAATGTTTACATTTTGGGCTGACTGTTTCTTGACACTGATAAATTATGTAAATTATGCCAATTTGCATGACTGGCCATCATTTAATATGCCTTATTATGTATGCACAGTATGACTTGTCCAATTGAGATGCAGCAATGAGCACAATACTGAATATATTTTTTCTATGGTATCCAAGTGTTAGACACAGCACACTGACTACTTGCACAAGAAAGAATAAGTGTGAAGGTAATCTGCCACTGTATGACCAGCTGTTAGTTAATCTATCTGTCACCGAGGAGGCTGCTAGCCGTGGTCTGCTTGTCCTCTAGTCTCATTTTGCAGGAAGATTATAGTATTATGGCCTTCAGTCTCTAATCCTGTCATTGGGATACCGCCCCCCTTCCCATGCACTACACTTAGAATCAACCCACTGCATGTAATCAGTCAGGATACAGTAGCTCAACTGCACTTAAGACTTGTCTTGTTTTGCAAGAAGTCCATGGAGCTCACTACGGACGGGGTTGATGATACTATTTAGCACTGGTTCCCAAACTTTTTTCTTTGGAGCCCCCCTTCTTACATCTGACACAAGCTGAGACCCCCACACGTGCATGCCCTTACAAACATGCACTCACGTAAGCAAGTACACACACATGTTAACCACTTAAGAACTATACTTCTTGTAAAACAAATAGCCAACATAGCCGATCTAACCGTTGTGAGCTTGTAGCTCTGCTATTTTTGCTATTCTTAAAGCCTTTTGAAAATTCTTCAAAAATGTGTTTGACAATGACCCAAACAATTCTTTTGTGCAACATGTTTAAAATTGTGGCACTGCGATATATAGTACTGTGTCTCAGGAATTCTGAACCCTGTCAGACACTCCCATCAACTCACTTCAGCCACTGATTGCTAGCATCATGTCCATGGAAAAGTCCCATAATGTTCTGATGTTCCAGTGGCAGCAGTCACTACTTTTGTTGACATCTTACTGAAGCGGAGTAGAGAAGAGTTGTTTTCTCAACGACCATCCTCCACTTTCTCTTTAATATTGCTGTTGTCTGACATGGCTATTCATGCTGATAAAAGCACAAAAGCAATCGTGCAGCAACCCACTATCAAAATGAGTCAGTGTTATTTGCAAAGAAAGTTTTATGTAAGGTCTGCTACCTTGAAAATTGGAGGTATACTGTAGTATGTGATACTTTTCATTGATTACATGACATTTTATTTTAGTGGAGACTTCCTGTTTCGGTTTTTAGCAATCATGGTTCTGTACTCAGGATCAGTAATTGTGCGTGCATAACCATGATAGCTAGAGATGGGACACAGAAAGTGATCCTGGATCACTCACGTTTTATCCATAATCCCTACCACCTGTGGCCTAATCCTGACCCCAGGTAGAACAAGGAACAAAGGTAAAGCATGTGGTTGCCAATTGAAAAATAGACTTTATGAAGTCATTGACCAAAGCCAACTTCCAGTATTATTATGAAAGGTGAAGTCAGCTTAAAAATATGTATGTACAAATTTAAACTAAGGATGAAACAATAAAATATCTACAGTCAGTAGACTGTAGATATTATATATAATCAACCACGATTGGCGATTTGCACTCTCTTGCATGCAAACATTTTGAGCATTCTCCTGACATTAGAATGTTTTGCGTATGGTAGTTTTTTTTGATGAGAGAGCATGAGAGAGAGCATGTGAAACAGACACTAGGACAGGGGGCGAAATGTAAATGAAAGAGTGTTTTAAAACATAACAATGTTAAAGGTGTTTGCCCAGATTCTCAGGAAGGAGAAATATACAGTACAGTAGGCCTTGACAGAGGAGATGTACTATAAAGACAGATGAGTTCAGGGGGGCTTTGCATTAATCTCACGTTGTAATGAGAGTTTAGGTTTCTGCTATTCTGATGAGTTCCAGGATTGGGCTTAAAACTGCTTTCATTTTGTTCGCTGGTCTTTAATCTTCTAACCCTGCATTCTTAATCAGAACTCAGAGCAGGTTTTTTTAATCTAGCATGAATGAGGCCGGGGATTACAGGCCTCTGACCTTGCCATGCTGCACAGCTGCTTCCCCACAAATCAAGTCTCTCTTCCTGTGTAGCTTGTAGAAGGGGATAAACTTTTTTCATGGCACAAAATGATCCAAAAAGCGTGCAAAAAAAGATGCAAACAGTCAACAGTGGAGGAATAAAACATTTCAATGGTGTGAATCTAAAATGGGACCCAATTTGCAATACTTTTAGCTGCATTTTCAGGTGACTTGGTCTAGTTTCGAAAAGCACCATCTTGGAGACTTTCAACAAATGCGTGTCATCGTGACAGCTGGGGATGACACTATCTTTTTCACCTCTGTGGCCTTATCATCATCTAATCCTGACTTCTGGGTGTTACTCTTTCATGTTAGAGTAATAGAGCCATAGCAGTTGTTTTACACAGCTTGTCAAGGATGGACATCATATGTTCTATTAGTTTTGTCAATGCTGCTGGAGTAAAGTCCACTTTAACAGTGTGAGAACTGTAGTCTTCTGAGGAAAGTCAGAATGAGGTTGTCCAGTGCACGGATTCAAAAGGCGTATTGAAGGAGTATGAAACAACAAGACAACAAGGGTATGGAAGCAAGGCCCACACCTTGCAAAGACATAGTACATGTAAGTACTGTAGGATATAAACATGCACACATTTTGAGGTACAGAAAAAAAAGTGCGAGAGTAATAAATTAAAGGAACAAGCAATAAAAACTTAAATTCAGGTGTGGAATATACTGGGTAACATTTGAACAGAAATCACTTCCAAGAGATCAGTTTTCTCTTGGGGCTAATTATGGCCACTTATATATGCAACTGCTGTCCTGAAGTGAAACGACAGGAATACTCTCTCCTGTCAGGCAAAATGCCACACTTGTGCCGCAGGCTGTGTTTGGGGACAGCAGGGTGTCTGCTGCTCCAGTGGTGCGTAGGACTTGCTCTGAACAAATTGTGTACCTTGGTCTGTCAACCTTAGTTGCTTTCATCACCTCCATGAAATTACAAGACGACAATAGTTCACCACACTGCATGTACATCCTGTGAGATGCACCCAGAGAAGGCCGTGAATGCTGATGCTTATTATGTGATAACTGTAGAGCTCAGCTACTGTAGGCGATCTCACAAAACGAATATAAGCTCCACATTCTGGATGCTGATACGTGTTTTTTGTAGCACCATACTATTTGGCACAAAGGCAAAAAAAAAGAAAAAACTAAAATAATTTGCACATCTCAAAAAATGCATGTAAACAAAGAAATATGTCATTTCACTGACATCTCGTACACCGTTGTTAATTAGATACTGAATCTGCAATCTTAAGTAATAAAGTTAGAACTGACTTAAGCCATCATCCAAAGCACCCAATACTCATTAAATGTTGCAATTTGTGAATGTAGTCAGATTAATGTAATACAAGCTGCATTTTGGCTGCTTAAAACTCACTGCTTTTCAGCAATAACAACTGAGAGCCATACCCTCAAGTTTCTCCTCTGCTGTGCTTTACTTCACCTTCACCATTTTGGAAAGAAGATTTCTCTTTTACAGTTTTATGTTAGTGCTCTGCGAGTCTGTACCTCTTCAACTTTGGGTGTGTGCCATTCTGGAAGTATACAAGCAATAATAACAACAAACATATTCCCCATCAAGGATGTCACCAATATACTCCCTGTGATCCATGACATGCAAGACCTTAACCTCTACATTAGTTATAGTAAGGCCAGTTTGCCAAAGTAGTGACATTAAGATGTGTATGTACTTCATATTGCCAGAGTAGTTAACAGTAAATATTAATATTCAGTGCAAATAGTGGCCCAAATAGAGTTAGACTTCCCTCTATTGGCCAAACAGTGGTAATGTACTTACAGTTTACAACTCAGGCATTAAGCAGGCGCTCTTATCCAGAAAGACTTACATGTTTCTACATCATATTCCTTCGGCTTTCTGTGATGCTGACTACAACTATACTGAAGCCAGCAGACGTTTTCAGTTTTAGTACAAAAAACTGTAAAGTAAAAAACATAAACGTAATTTATTTAAGTCAGTGATGAAAGCATTTAATAAAAAAATCATGCAGGCACAGGCCAAAAGGTAGCATACAATCAATGCGTCTGTAGGTTAATGTGCAACAAGGCTACAGACAAGAAGACACAAATACTGCCTTCACGTTTATATACAACTTACATGTAATATAATGTCATATTCTATTACATAAGGCACATATTGCATCAAATAATACATTTTCATATTACGGCTACACTGTAACCGTTGTACAAATAACATGATGCTATATACAAATTCATTCATATGATTTATTTGTAGTATAATCACTTTGTAATTGTAGTAGTATTGCTACTGAAAAGTTACTACCCAAAATATTAAATTAATTGTGAAAAATTACAGTAATGCTAATTGAAGAGAATTCAAGATTCAAGATCAAGATTTAAGAAGAATTAAAGGAAATATTATTATGGTGTAAAATACAGTAATATATGCTGAAGCCACGCTGGACTTATTTTAATGAATAAAACCATATTTTGGTGTATGGTAGAGTGTTAATTCAGTACAACTAACACATCAGCTAATCTTTGCAGGGGTGATCTCCCTACATTTTGAGTTGTGGTATGACACCTACTGGTTGACAAAGGTAATACAGTTTTTTGAAGCAGACGGTCATAGATCTGACATGAGCCATCTTGGCTGTACAGTTGTTCCCATATAGTTGCAATTATCTCTCTCTGTCAGGCGAGGGAAACTACATACATAAAACTTATGGATTTTAGCTTTAAGACTGAAAAAGTGAATTCCTTTTCCCCTAAATTGGAATGTGGAATATCCCCTAACTAGCAAATATAGTGTTTATACTGCATTTGTGTGTGTGTGTGTGTGTGTGTGTGTGTGTGTGTGTGTGTGTGTGTGTGTGTGTGTGTGTGTGTGTGTGTGTGTGTGTGTGTGTTTGTATGTGTGTGTGTGTGTGGGGGGCAGGGGACATCAACATTGAAATGAACCATTGATAAATGATAAATGATTTGTGTAATGCATTTCCCTGAGAAAAGAATATGGTTTAAATAACTTGCTCTTTAAACCTATTGTATACTTTGTTTCATGTCATGACTGTGTAATAATGAAGATACCTGTTTGTCCTTAATCTTCCTGTGCAAATGAGGAATTTACCTGAAATGTCGATGGACCTACAGTTATTTCTACTACAGTTAAATGCATAATGGCGAAGCAAGACAAGTTTCTTTTTCTCTATGTAATGTTAGACACTTTACATTAGGCAGAATGATGTATATCATATACATAAACAAATGTACGTATATAAGCAAATCCACCCTGAAAGGGAAATACAGTAACTACTTAAAAAATGTCCACAGCTCGACGTCCTGCATCTTCAGAAATTATATGAAATCACAATTACCAATTATAGGTTGTCGTCCATATCCAGACAGGCATTCAGGATGGAGGCTGGGACACAGCTCTGTGTGGGGACTCCCTCCTCTGTCTCTGGGTTGGACTCTGGGAGGTCGACTTGTACAGAGTTCACACGCGGCCCGCTTGAGCTGCATTCTGAGAGACAGGCGGCCATGCCCATGTGGGCCTGGGAGTCCTGCTCTTTAGCCAGGAGACTGGAGGAGGACATGGGTATGAAGAGGGACAAGGTGGGGAGGACTGGGGAGGAGATCTTGGCAAAGATCTGGAACTGGTCCTGTTCGGGTCCGGACTCACTGTTGACACTCTTGCATAACCCGGACAGACTCTGCCGTGCCTCCTCCAAGTTCTGCTTCAGGTGACTGCGCTCGTGCATAAGTCTCTCTTTCTCGCCTCTCTGTGGAGGAAGCAGGGGAGAGAGTGTTGCTTGACTCTCACTCTGACCTACAGTACAACAATACTAATGCGCTTAAGAGAACTGTAATGTATAGAGCAGGAACACATTGGAATGGGCTCCCGCCACATATAATAAGGATAGACAATAAATCAAGCTTCAAAAAGAAATTGAAGGAAGCAGTGATTAGTAAAATAGTTCGATTTAATTAGCTTGTTTAATGTTTGAACTATGATTAATTGGATATTTAAAAAATGTTTTTGTTTGTAATTTTTTTGTTTGTAATTTCTTGATTTATAAACAAAACATTTATATACTATGTAATCATTTATATAATTTGTGAAGACCGAAATAATTTTTGTTTTGTTTTGTTTTAACTATGAAATGGTAGAATTACATTGTATTATGTTTTAATTGGATTGTGAAGTGTGAATGTTTGGACCCCAGGACGAGTAGTCGTCACTGTGGTGAGGACTAATGGGGAGCCGTAATAAACAATAAACAACAATAACAGGGGTGAAACAAGTCCTATGGTGAACGTCAAGTGCAGCTGAAAGTTGCCTGGTCATGACTACTCAGCAGGAGTTGAATAACTCTTGTGTTACAAACTGCACGCATGAGAGCAACACAAGTGCCCATTTGGCTGCATGATGAAGTGACAGAGTGGAAGCTGGGGAGAACCAGCAGCACAATCTCAGTCATCACAGGCAATGCACAGGGCACTGTAAATTCAATCAAAGAAATAGCTTGTCGTTTTTGAAAGCAGATCTCACCACGCAACAGAACTCGTTGACAAAATTACCTACTTGCATAAGTCGAACATGAAGATACGGTAGCGTGATTTTAAATAGTTGTTTCTCGTACCCAGCCAAATGTATATGTAAAGTCACTGCAGATTGTGTTTATGTTACACTTTATGCTGATGTCCTTAGCTTACAATGCATTATTTAAAATGACAATTTAAAAGTGCCAATTTTTACTTTGGAAGACAAACTCTTGATTTTGTCAAATGCTGCACAATTAAGTGGAAGAATATCATTGAATTAAGGCAATCTACTGTTAACAGCCAAGTAAAGAGTGGAATTATTGGCAATGGCATTATTTTTCCTGCTACACTTTTTTGATTGATTGAATACTTTATTAGTTAAAGTCCTGGGGACACTAAATATATACTGAACTAAAACCAAGATATACTGTAAACCGAACCATGAGTTTTGTGAACCGTTACACCCCTAATCCTCACAAAAGGCAACTGTAGAATTCTATTTTAACTATATACCCATCCTACGGTTTAATGTGCACAAAGAGACAACGAAGATGTTATATTCAACCCAAGAGCAGTGGTTCTCAAGCTGTGGGTCCCCACATGAGTTTTGGGGAGAGTCCCCAGATGACAGTGAAGTGACAATTTTAAGGACTTTTAAGACCTTTTTTTAATACCTCAACAAAAGAAAGAAAAGGAAAGAAAAAGACCATTACTGCATCAACAGTGACCAACAAACTATACTATAGAAACTGGTCAAACATTCCAGGCCAAATTGTCAAATAATATAAGAGGCAAAAAGTTTGAAAATAGAGGCGTTGTGAGCTTGTAGACAAAATGTAATGCCTACAATTCCTTGTTTATCAGGGTGGGGGGTCCCCAGTTCAAATAATATTGGAGGGTCACAGCCTGAAAAGGTTGAGAACCACTAACCTAGAGCATTGGTTCTCAAAGTGGGGTCCGGGGACCACCAGGGGTACTTGAGGAGGTTCCAGGGGGTCCCCAGCTAAATGATGGATAGGAACCAAATGGACCCTTATGGGTCTGTAACTCTGAGAGTGTACAAATGGAACCAAATGGACCCAACGGGTCCATTTGGTTCCATTTGTACACTCTCAGAGTTAAATTAACATTGATTCTACAATATGAATCGGGGTCCCAGAGATAGAAATGCCATTAAATGGGGGTCCGTAGCCTAATGCATGTCAAACTGGGGGTCCTTGAAATTAAAATGGTGGAGAATCACTGCTAAAGAGCCGTAAAAATCTTCTCTTGTGGGGGTCCCTGGCATATCTTTTCAAATGGGGGTCCGCGGGCTAATAAGTGTCAATTTGGGGGTCCTTGACATGAAAAAGTTTGAGAACCACTGCCATAGAGTACTAGACAGAAAGGCTCATACCAGTGTGTGGATTTCACACTCCAGAGTGTGGATGATGTCCAGCTTTCTCTTTCGGCAGCGCTGGGCGGCGACGCGGTTTTTGCTGCGTCGGCGGACGTCGTGAACAAACTCCAGCTGGTCCTGGGTCAGGTTTTGGTCTTTCAGAAGCTGCTGGAAGGCATTCCGGCTCAATGCTGAGATCTGCTCCACTGGGAAGGGCAGCTGCACCTGTAACATGCACAGTGGTAACATGTCTGTCAGTTACCTTCAAACAACCATCACCAAATACAAAATAAATACAGCGGTGGAAAGTAACAAAGTGCATTTACTTACCTAAGTATTGTACTTAAGTACAAGTTTGTCGTATTTTTTACTTTACCTGATTATTTCCAATTTTCTATACTTTCACATCCACACCACTACATCTCAGAGGCAAATATTGTACTTTTTTACTCCCCTACAATTATTTGAAAACTTTGGTTACTAGTTTCTTTGTGGATTTAGATTATTATTACAAGACATTCGTGATCCTATAACAAGCCATATTTTATACTTTGTCTATTCGAAAATGGCTGATCTACAAGCTCACAAGGCGCCACATCGTGAGCTTGTAGATTGGCTATTCAGATATATCTTGTACACATTTTGATGACTTGAAATGGAACACATATATATATATATATATATATATATATATATATATATATATATATATATATATATATATATATATATATATATATATATATATATATATATAAAATATATATATTTTGATGCCAGTAGTTTTTATACTTTTACTCAAGTACAATTTTGAATACAGGACTTTTACTTGTAACAGAGTATTTCTACATTGTGGCATTGCAACTTTTACTCAAGTACTGTACTGAATAAAAACCTCTTCAAGATAAAATACCACAAAGGCCTACTGTACCTCTTCGGCCCTTTTTTTGTTGGCCTCACTATCTCCATCTGTGTCCAGATCCGTGTCTTCGGCCGAGTTGAGCGAAGAGGACATGTAGGGACTCTTCTCCGACTGGAACAGGCCGTCCGTCCCGGGCGTCTGCTCCTCAGCCGCTCCAAGGTCCCTGAGGAAGGGACAATCCCCCGTGCCGGAGCTCAGGTCCAGCTGCTTTAGCCAATGGAAGTCTGAGGCCTCCTTCACCATATTGCTTTGGTCAATGGGGTCTAGCGGGAGTGGCTGAGTCTGGGAAGGACACAGGTCCGGCCAAAACCCCTTGGCCAGATGTTCAGCCACCTCCCTTTCCACACTACTCCTCCTCTCCTCGTTTCCCTCCTCGTGGCTTAGATCTGCGAGCGGAGCATCTGATAGATTGACAGACATTCCCCCCCGTAGGCCAGCCGAAACCTGCTCTAACAATTCTCTACCGTTATCTGCCCCCGAGGGGTTGATGGGACATGAGCTTTGGTTACAGTTGCTTTCAGCACAGACCGTCTCAACGGTCTGGTCAACACCTCCACCTGATGGCTGGAGGAGATGTGGTGGGTTCACTGCTTTGTGTGATGACAGCTCACAAGGGAGTGCACAGTCCGCCAACCTGAATTCGTCCAAAACGTCACAGAATTCAGAGGGAGCGTCATCTTTGTTGGAGTCCGGGCATGGCGAAGACAGCATGGGACACACGTCGCTTGCCGTTAACCCCAGAGAAAGCTGGGGCATTTGTGGGCCACAGTTCTCTAGACAGAAATCCCCCTCCCCTCTGTGGCCCTGGCCCATTGTGTTCTGAGGACATTGTGTTGGCGAGTCAATTTGCACGTCTCCTCCTGAAGGCACAGAGCTGTGTGGTTCCGGTAACTCAGACTGGCTGCTCTCTACACTGGGCCCCAAACCAACGTCTGGAGTCCTTTTGTGACAACAGCCTCTTCTCCTGGCCACGCGTGCCGACCTGGGACCTTCGGAAAACTTTGGGATGAGGAAATCGAAGCACGCCGTCTCCAAGTTGTGAAATCCCAAAAACTCAGCGCTGCTGTGAATGGCGTGAATGTTTTCTTTTGTGAACAACAGCTTGGATGTGTAAGCAAAATTCAGCAATGGCTCAAACCCCTCCATTGTCACCTGCAAGGTTAAGCATAAATGTTGAACATGACCAAAAGCATGATACACTAGTATTCAATTATAAAACAACACAAAGCTGACCAAAAAGGTGAATGAATGTATATAGGACCACAATGGAAACAAGTCCCCAGGACCTTTAGGTGTTATACTTTTAAATTATTTTAAGGCTCAATTTCTGTGCCAAAACAGCTGTTCTATTTGTATGCTTATAGCAATACATTATCAGTGAGTGCATACATTGAATATATGCACTCACTGATAAGTTGATAAGTTACCCAAAGTGAACCACTACTGTACAGGCAATATATACTTAGCAGGATATTGACCTCCTCAGGCAGAGTGATGACAGGGTTCAGTCTGGTGGCGTTGGTAATCCGGCTGCAGAAGTAGTCACTGCAGGAGGCCAGGACGGAGCCATGGGCACGGACACCCCTATCCTCCACCACCACCGTCACATCGCACAACACGTCCCTCTGCCTCTGTTCATTCAGACACTGGAGGACGTGTGCACTGTGCACCGCAGACTGAAAGGTAAACGCCGACGTACGATGGGCTTGGAGTGACATGGCTCTTTACAAGCTTAGCCTGTGTAACAAGAGGGAGCAATGGGGAGTTGAATCTTCTTGCAATATATACCCTTTGCCAAAACAAACTTGTACTCTAGTTCTGCAATGACCATCAAGTACTTTCTGTGCTCCAGTCAGAAAATCTTGGAACCCACCACGCTGTGTCCGATGAAAATCACTGGACTAGCACTCCACTGACTGAGTATAAAGTAAATAAACATGGGAACGAACTGTTCCAGTCATATGCGACCCTGCCAGCCCACATAGGTCAGGAGCCAGCTGTTTTTGTATCCAGGTTGGACATGACACTACGTACTATTATGTTGCAAGGACTTACCCCCAATCCAACCACCCTTGATGTGAGTGCCAAGAGAGGCATTGGGTACCATTTATAGTCTTTGGTAGGACTTGACCAGGGACACAAGTGAACCCCGACCTCCCAATCTCAGGGCAGACACTATAACCACAAGGTCACCTACTATAACTATATGGCACTATAACGGGTGTTTTAATGTCAGCTTCTTTGTCAAACTAATTTCCAAATTCTGGTTCCTTTGGCAAAACGACTTGAGACCAAAAAAATATACGCATCCCTGGTGGTAAGATGAACAGTGTACCGGGTACACTGTTCATCTTACCACCAGGGATGCGTATATTTTTTTGGTCGGTGGGTGGGTGTTGTCCTGTCCTGTTGTCCCAAATGATCAGTGGTGGGAAAAGTACTTTTCTTACTTAAGTAAAAGTATCAATACTGCAATGTAGAAATACTCTGTTACAAGTAAAAGTCCAGAATTCATCAAAATGTACTTAAAAGTACCAAAAGTAGAAAGTACTCATTATGCAGAATGTCCCATTTGACAAGTTTTCAAATAATGTATATATATATTTTGAAAATAGCATATCTACAAGCTCACAATGCTTTGTATTGTGAGCTTGTAGATCGGCTATTTTCAAATGGATAGGGCTGAAGTGGGTAATGTAGGTTTTGTAATAATAATCAAAATCTACAAAGTAACTAGTAACTTAATTTTCGAATAATTGTAGTGCAGTAAAAGTACAATATTTGCCTCTGAGATGTAGTGGAGTAGAAGTAAAAAATACAGAAATTTGGAAATACTCCAGTAAAGTAGAAAAATACCTCAAAATTGTACTTAAGTACAGTACTTGAGTAAATGTGCTTTACACCACCAGTGTTCTTAAGTGTATGAAAAATATCACTACATTTTGTAACCCTGAAGTGAAGCAGCAAGAGGCTAAACTGTTTTAACTTGAGAGGACAAGTTTGAAATGCTGACTCATGTTAACATGACGTTATGCGCTGCATGGAGGAAACGTGGGATCCTCGAGTCTGAAGTCAATAAAAAAATCAACGCATGACATTCTTATATTTGTTAAGACATCATTTTCCAAATGAACCAATAATACCATCATTTACGGGGAACATGTAAAGCCCAGGCCTAACTAACGTTATTATTACAGTGTTGTTCAAACACACATGCCTCCGCCTGGCTATTAAACCTCGTCAGCAAAAAACTGAAGCGTCAATCTAACAACAAAGTTACACGTTTGAATTCGTAAGACATGTCACTAACCTGCCATCAGTTCTATAACAGGACCATGTTGTTATTGTGGTGAGGTTCTGGACATGGTTCTGGACTAATACAGTCATGTAATCTGGACATTCCACAAGTCATGTGACAGATTCGAACCAGGAAATATCTGTAACTTCGCATCACCGGACTAAAACCCAAGAGGAAACCAAGCCGTGTGATCCGGTTTAGAAAAAAATTGAAAAACAAACCCGGTGGTTCCGGTGATTGGTTCCGGTTGGCGACGCATTGTTTGTGTTCCTCACATAATGCGTATAAATTAGTTTATTCTCGCTACGAGTTAGAATTAAAGATAAACATACCAAACAATTATAATACCAAAAGAAACGATACCAAGTTATACCAATTTAAACACATTTTAGACCAGGGGAATCATTTTGGAGGTGCACGACCCCAGTGGTTCCGGTTGGTGGTTCCCCACCACCTGATGACGTAAAGTTATTTCCGTTCCGACCGGATCAGAAGCCCGAAAATCCCAGGCAAAAATAGCTGTAGTGTTTTTACCACGCATGCTCGGTTTGAAGCCCACAAGAACTAGATAAACAAAGCCATTCTTTACTTAAAAGTATTTAATTGTATATGTGACCACATTAGAATATATTCAGATATACATATATTTCATTTAAAAAAAATCCTCCCACTTGATTGGCCTTCGACACGTTATGTAAAAAAAAAAACTGAATTCATGTTTCAACCCAACCTAAATTGTGAAATTGTAGCTTTTTTTCAGAGGGTTATTTGTACACATAATTATGCAATTAGAAATAAATAACCAATAGTTTATCCCAATTCATTTTTCTTCAAATATTAAACAGGTTTGACAATGATTATTACTTTTATTTTAACCAATCTGCAGTGGTAGGAGGTGGTCTCTAGACCCTGGTGTCAGGAAGGCCACCTACTGGCTGACAAGTAGACTACTTGTTAACCAGTAGTACTGCCTGAAGCTCATAATTGCAATATGTCCCCTGCACAAGCAGTAATTCCTGCTAGAGTGGTGAGATTGGCCTCCTATGCAGGATGTGAACACGTATGTGGTATACTCTTTTTGAGCGGTGTAACCGCTCCTATAAGAGGGTTTACGACCCATCCGTGGCGAAAGTTTTTCTTTCCGTCGTGAAAATTTGTCTTTCGCTGAGCAAGCCAATCACAGCACAGACGCGCTGTGATTGGCTAGCGAGACGCATGATGAAATTAATAATAATGTAAAAAATGTAAGCACGTCACTTCGCAGGACGTGCTGTGATTGGCTACCGAGATGCATGATGAAATTAATAACTCATAAATAGCACCGCTCACTTCACACTGGGTGTGATTTTTCTCTCTATGTTACTGTTTTTTTTTTTTACTGTACTTGTTTATACTGCTCTTTAGTATTCAGTAAACAAAGACATTCTGTCATGGTGCTTAAGTGACAAAATGTCACTGATAGAACAATCCGCGTTGCACAAACAGATGCTGGCCGACTCGAAGTGGCATCCTTTTGTTGTGGACCTGAATCAGCAGCAGGTTGGTATGTTTGTGTTTCCTGAGTTGTGTGGAATCGCTGACTAATGGATCCTTTCATAGAAAAGGAGGTAGGCTTGGGAACCCTGGACTTTGCTCTCTGCCACGGGCTGAACGTTGGAATCACTGATATGGAACCATGATCCTTTAGGTGGCTCCGCGTCTCCTGTAGGAATGAGAAGAGTTTGAGCCAATAACACAAATACAGCACCATTGTTTATAGTGAAATACATGAGTTTAATACCCACTTAATACGCATGTCTGACCTCAATAAAATATTAAACTACCTTGTATTGTCGCTCCATTGGATGAGGGTGTCGGGCATTGAGGTCGGGTTTTGACATTGGCTGTATAATGACCTGATCTCATTGTTCCACTGTGCTCTACGATACCATAGAGGCTGTACAAAACGTTCTGGTCTCCTTCTGGCACGTTCTGCACAAATAGACACAAAATCTGGTTAGTTTATAATTTTTTTGCATTGTCATAAGTGTACAGTAATAATAAATGGTAAATGGTGCATTTTTTATAGGGCCTTCATCCAAAGTACTTTACAATGTGCATTAAATTCACCCATTCACACATCAATGGCAGAGCTAACCATCCAGGGCTCCAACCTGCTCATTGGGAGCAGTTGGGGGTTCAGAGTCTTGCTCAAGGACACTAACTTCTGATTTCCAAGTGGCCGCTCTACCTGAGCCACTGCATTGGGTACTAAATGTACAGTCTCACAATAATTACTCCTTTGAACAATTACCTTGCATTTTGTAGCACAGAAAGGTGCTAGGTCCAGTATCTGAGGGAACTGGACGTGTCTGTTCACCTTACATACACTGTGACCAATCTAGAGGAAGGCAAAAACAAGTACAGAAAAAACATTACTCATGAAAATGCAATTTTATGTGGTTGCTCTATTCTATGCTCTTGAAAATATTCACAACAAGCATACTGTTCAAACCATCTGAAGTATTAAAATAGTATGCGAAGAAATATGCAGTTTAGTCAGGTTGGCTGGACTTCTCACTCAAAGGTCCTTACACACTGGGGTGTTTATTTTGTGCAATTCATTTGCATTAATGTCATAATCAGGCTACATCAACACAGAACTTGATTACGCAGCAATAAAGCGAGCATTTCTTATTCAGAACGAGGTTGATTAGCCTGTATCAATGAGGCAGTTAGTTTGATGCAACATATTCGCCAGCGATTTTCGCATTGTTTGTTCTAGTGTGAGAGGTGTGATATTTTCTTCAGCTGAGATCACCTGTTGAAATCTCTTCAAGTGTAGCGTGAGTACTGGAGGAGGGGAGGAGATAAGCATTTGCTTGAAGGCCTCTGTGTATATTTTCTTCTTGGATCCTAAGCGAAACATAAAATGCAATGTTAAGTTATGACACCCCTGGTCCATAGGACCAACATTGATTGATTGATTGATTGACATTTTTATTAGGCAAAAGAATGTAAAACAACACAGTTACATTTATAATACTTTTGTCTAAAAGGTCAGACCAAAAAAAACATGTGTATGGGCTGAAACAACTATCGCAATAGACATATGCATCATAAATACCATCAGAGTTGGTTTTGCCGGCATGCCGTTTAGTGCACGTGACACACAATAGGCGGTTCGTCTGGGTGAGGTTCTCCACTTCCGTGAATTGAAACAGACAGGACTGCACAGAACACTCCTGTTTCTCCGGGTTGGTTCTCGTAGCCAGCGTGCTGAAGGCCAACTCTGGGTCCTGGTTTACCACGGTGTACTCTTTAGGTTCGGCTGGAATGTCTCTCTCCCCGTCATCTTCCACTGCTTCAGGCTCTTCTGTGCCTTCATTCACTGCTTCAGGGTCTTCTGTGCCTTCATTCACTGCTTCAGGGTCTTCTGTGCCTTCATTCACTGCTTCAGGGTCTTCTGTGCCTTCATTCACTGCTTCAGGGTCTTCTGTGCCTTCATTCAGGGACATCTTGTCCATGTCATCTGCCAGCTGCACTTCGCCCACCACTTCTTGATCCGTCTCAGATATATTTCCGTCTTCCAGGCCGCTGTTCTTTGGGTGTTGGTCCTCTGATAAGACGGTGAAACGATCGCAGGGCGGTGCTGCATCAGGCGATTCGTGGTTCATCATGGAGACTTCCTCCACATTTTCTTCATTTTCCCCGTTGGCCTGCGCTACATTACGTTCCTCTGTATCCTGTTCTGAAACACCCATTTCGGCTGAGTTTATCTGACTCACTGGAGCCTCTTCCAGTGTCCCGTTCTCAGCGTGTTCCCCAGCCTCTGGGTCGGGAGGATCCGCCTGGGTGCTCTCTGCAGGGCTCAGTGTGGCGAGACTGTCCAAAGTCATCTTCCCGTCATGCTTCTGTTGCCTTCGTTGATTCTGCGGACAATTGAGTACAGACATTTTTTAGTACAGAACTTGTGTGAACCATGCTGTGCACAGTGATGCAAAAACTCATTGAAGAGGTCTATTTTTCATCAAAAAGAAGGAAGGTGAAGAGTATAGCTTGCTTGTGTGTATGTTTGCGAGGATACCTTGGCTTGTTTCTTTGCCTGTTTCTTGGCTTTCTTCTGCTGGTACTTGCTACCAGTGGGAATGTCATCATCATCATTTCCATTGGTCAAAGCAGGGCTGTTTGTGTCATCCTCGTTCGACTCGCTAGTCTTCTGAGCTACTTTTTTCTGCTGCTTTTTCCTATATGCCTTTAAGAGGGAAGCATGGAAATAAACTTCAAGAAGAAAATTCAAGATCTTAAAAGTAATAATAGTTCTTAAATGTGACAAAACCTGACTAGTGCACTACCTCATCTGAAACGGGAAGGGAAAGATCCAGGAACGTCTCTGTGACTAATGACACCTATGAGATAAATATGTATATCACTTGTTGAATACAGAATTAATATTATTCATGAGTTTTCAGTGTTATAATACAGTAATATTACATACCGTGTTGCATTCTCGACACATTACTGTACTGGTCATCTCCCCACCAAACACGTCATCAACAAAGTTTCTGGGAGATCCATTTTTCTCATACTCTGGAAACAATGAAATAGGCAGCATTTCTTGTATTAAAAAATGTGCATCTCTCTTTGTACATACCCATCACTAACATATAAATACAACAGTGTCATAAAAGGTTGGTTACAATAACACTAAATTTAAGATGTGTAACTGATATTTACCTTTAACTGATTCGGTTTTCCCAGATTTTTTCAATGCCTCCAATAATCCAGAATGTAATCTCTGGAAAGAAAAAAGCAACTTTAGTGCTATGTGCATTCATTAAAATTCGGACACAGTAACAGTCCAACTGTATCTTCCAACTCATAATGCTATTAGACATAATATACAAGGGATATTTTGTGAGCATCAGGAGCCTCCTTGCACTAAAACTGCTCTCACAAAATACATCCTACAATATATCCTACAACGTGTCTTCCTTTTGCTATTTGTAAGAATGAAAGGGAATGCATGAGACGGCAATACAAAACATCTATTCGACAAAGCATAATATATCTCAACATCTTTGAACGGATCCATATCAGCAAGTAAGCAAGCAAGGTAATTATCACACTGCTACTGATATATTAAATTCATTCATTTGAAAATACAGAGCCACTATGATGATGTATCAGCAAAATATCTTTCCTTTTATACACCTAAATAATATTCCCATTGAGACAAAGTTTAAACAAAACATAATTCTACAACCGATCTCCTCAACTTAATTTGTATCTCCATTTGTCTGTGATGGATTTAAAAAGCAAATGAGGGAATGATCATGTGATGTTGGTGGTTTTATCCGATACATACTTTGGTCTCCTCAGCTCTCATCCCGTCCAGTAGGTAGCGCAGGAGCTCTTGACTGTCCTGTTGCTGGAAGCCTTTGAACCGGTTAGCCCTAGTGTGGGACGATACCATCAAAAAGGTTAAAGGGATACCATGCTTTTACCATATCATGCTTTTGACGTGCCTTTCAGTTAATTGTTGGTGGTTATCATGGTTATCTATTCTCTAGTCTAGACTATAGCATTGGTTCTCAAACCTTTACATTTCAAGGACCCCCATAATTCTCAGAATTACTGACCTGTAAGGGTCCATTTGGAACCTCCTCAAGGAACCCTGAGGGTCCCTGGCCCCACTTTGAGAACCACTAGAATATAGCATACTTCTGTAGACTATATAGAAACAAATATCTACATCCATATTCACAGAGGAAATTCCCCTGTCTGTCTCTTTGGCGTTCCTACAACTCCAACGATGCCCTACCAAGTACATTTTGAGTAGAACTGACTGCCATGGAGCCAACTAAATATGCAATTGCACTTACTTTTGACAAACTTGTGCGAACAGGCCCCGAGGAGATACAACACTTTGCTTGGTTTCCTGGATCTCATTCAGTAGCTGACACATTGACATAGTCATGGATCCAGGCTGGTCCAACTCAACCACGATAGGCTCCTGCAGAATCACAATGAAAACGTGACATCTTAAAGCAATATAATACAATAATAATAATACAATATAACGTATACAATTGGGGTGGTTGTATTTGGTAGGTTTGACATGACCTTAGACACAATCCATGTGTCCAAATTCTGGGTTGACAAAGATTTTGACCTGAGGGACAAAATTAAATTTCTCCCCTGTGCAAGCAGGCATGCTCTAATAGCTCAGTGGTAGAAATGTCAGCACTTTCAGCAGGATACCCGGGTTCAAATCCGGGGTAGAACTGGAAAGCTACATAGTGCAGCTCTAAACACAAATTATATCAGACCAAGAAGTCAATCTGCCATTTACGTTTTTGAAGACAGATAAATATAAGTTAACATACCAGATCTGAGGAGGCACCGGGTGTAATGTTAAGATTAATCTTCTCCCCGGTCACTTTACAGAGAATCTGCCTTAGCATCTGGGTTTGAGAGATGTTCTGAAAAAGGCAATGGTATTATTAATAGGTTATGATAAACTAAGAATGATCATATTCTGTGAAACCCTACACAGTAAAATCCTCAGCAATTAATCCATTTGTAAAAAAAAACAAGAAAAGATGCAAGATTGATGCAAAAACATGATTTTGGGGGGGATCAATCCTCTCAAAATGAAAAGCAAGTGATCTCAGGAGTGACCTGACTATATAATTGTGCCGTTACGTTTGTGGGAGGGGCCTATTTCTTAAAATTCGAAACGCCACGTATCACAAACGCGGGATGCGATCAACACCCGATTCGAATGGCACGTCGCGTGGCCTCCGACGGTATTCCTCCCGGCGGCGACCGGCGCAACCACACTTTGCAATTTCCCAGAATTGCGAAACTTCTACTTTCCCATGGGATCCCTCCAGCAGCAACTTGCCGATGTTAATTTAACTCTGAGAGGCTACAAATAAGACCCTCGGAGGCAGGCATGTCTAGTAAGGTTATGATCCCATAGCATGGGAGTATGGGGAAGTCTCTGGGAAGTCTCCCCATTGGCTTAAAGGACAGCCAAAACGGGAAAGACTCCCCATTGGCTTAAAGGATTGAAGGACAGCCAATGATGAAAAGGTCGCTAGAAAGTGTTTAGAAAGTGTTGAGTAGTTGATCAGTCTCTTCCTAGAACAGGCTGCAAGCAACCTGGTAAAAACGCATGGGTTCCCAAGGCTAATCTATTTGTAACTCAGAGAATGTAAAAATGGAACCAAATGATTTGGTTCCATTTGTCAGAGTAAAATTTAACAGTGAGGATTTTACTGGGTATTAAGTACAGTCTTACCTGAATGACGGCATTAAAAAAACATGTGTTCCCGAGGTTGCTGAGTCCCTTCACTGAAACAAGGACCTGGTCTTCAAATGTGACATGCTTTTGCATTGTCACGGTTCCTTTCTTCTTGTCATTTTTCTTCAGATTGTCCTTGTTTTCTTTGTCCTCGTTCTCTTCTGGATTATCATCAACCGTAGTCACCGGCTGTTCTTCCAACACGCTGGCCTCCACTTTAACACCTACATCACACACACACACACACACACACACACACACACACACAAACACAATAATTGAGATAGATTTAACTTATTATAGATTTGACATGGCTGTGGATTAGTGCAGCGGTTCCCAACCTTTTTCTGGATCAGGGGCCACTCGAAAATCTCGAAAGCTTTCGCGGCCCACCACCAATCTGACCATCTGTTAAGTGGTCAGATGCGTGCATTTTCAAAGCATGTTTATTTTAATAATAAATCAATCAATTGTGTTCTAGTTTGGAGCAATGGAACCAACATAAAAGACTACTTTAAAGTTCCTATTCATCGGTATCACCTGAAAACTAATTTTTCAAGGTTTTAACCCATTAAGACTTGGAACGCTATCTGTGTCACTTTAGATTTCTTTGGCTATTCAAAAATAGCAGATATACAAGCTCATAGCGCTATCAGCTTGTAGATCTGCTATTTTTTTTAAATCTTGAAAAAAAATGTTTTAGATTTTTTTCCAAAAACTTAGGATTTAGATTTTTTTTAAGAATCGCCTCAGGTCTTAATTAAGACAAAATACCATGAATGTGTTTTTCCAATTATTTGGAGCCCACTTGCAATATCCTCACAGCCCACGGGTTGGGAACCACTGGATTAGTGTATTTCTCAAGTGTAAAATGTAATTTTGCTGAATAATGCCAAGGGTTTCTGCGGAGGCTTACCTCTCTGAGATGATTTTGCCTTTGACAAGGCTTGTTTTCTGATGTTGGTCACTAACTGAGCTAAATGTCCAGTTTTACTGTACAGAACTTCCTCATCACATATATAACACCTGGAAGGATGACAGGAAATAAAAAATAATAATGTCAATAATAATCCAGAATAATTCTACGGATAATTTATTCCCAAAAAAAAATATTTCAAGGACCCCCAGTTTGATGTAGATTAGAGTAGGCCACGGACCACAATTATATATGACTTCAAGTCAGGTTTGATTCTCAGCCCCCCGGCAATTTATCAAGGTGTCCCTGAGCAAGACTTACGTAACACCGAACCCCTGACTGAAAAATAAACTGAATTTTTCTCCCACTAGTCCATACCCGGGGATGTGTGCAGTCAAAGTATTAACAGACTTTGGGTTATGTGCTGTATATACAGCAATAGTCCCAAACTTTTGGGCCCCACTTTGATGAGACGGGGGTTATTTATGAGTTGGTGTCACATTAGCTCTGTGTAGAATATTACTGGTCTGCCTTAAGTCAGTCCACCTTAAAGGACGACTTCACCCATTTTCAACCTATCTTCATATAATTGGTCCTCACTAATACTCATGATAAAATGTGTCTCATAGGAGGGCTGTGGACAGTCCAGAAACCCGTCTACCAGTGACATCATCGTTAGGCATGCCATTTTTTTTTCAACAAGATTTCACATTTTTTATTTAGATTTGTATTAACACGAGAACAATGGCTTCTTTTATTGCATTGCAACTTTCCAGGAATAGAAAGCCTGCAGTTTCTATTAGCTTGGATTCCCCATTGATGATGTCACTGGTAGAAGGGACTCTGAACTGTCCACAGCCCTCCTCTGAGACACAGACCGAGTAGAAAAAAATTGTACCATTTTATCATGAGTATTAGTGAGGACCAATTATATGAAGATAGGTTGAAAATGGGTGAAGTCGTCCTTTAAGGCCAGGTTAGCTCATTTCATTAGCTTGTTGACTTCGTGTGTAATGGTGGCGAGCCAAAAGATTAGCATTATTGACCCCCTGGAAGTCCCTAGACACCACATTGAGAACCACGTCTATAGACGATGGACAAGACACTAAAACAAAACAGTGACTCACCACACACTCCAGTTGTCCATGCTGACCACCAAGCAATGTGGATTTGTCCGGGCAGTCTCGTAATGTTTGATTGCATGTTGGTTGTCTGAGGTTCGCCCACATCCCTTAAATAAAAAATATATATCATTAATTATCAGTCTATTTAGGGCCGTGATTCCCTGGAATGGTTTGGTTCCATTTGTATAATCTCAAAGAGTTACAGACCAGTAAGAGTCCTTTGTAACACCCTCAAGGAACCCTGAGGGTTCCTGGACCCCAAGGATTTGAGAACCACTGATCCAGGGTATCATACTGATAGTAAATGTAAAGTGAATTGCCAAGCAAATTGTCAAATTCAGCGTAAAAGATGTCAAACAAGCCTACTCGATTTCCGCATTTTAAACACATCCATATCGGTGCCGTCGTGTCTCCTTCCTCTTCATCACGTTCCAGTGGCTGGGTATCGGAGGGCTGCTCGTCATCCTTACAGTCCTGGCAAGTGTTGCAGTCTGAATTCAGCCCAGATTTCTTGACAAAACTTTGATCTATCCCCTTCTTGACATGGCTGCAAGAGGGACCTAAACCGAAAAGGATGTCATCGTGAGGCCAATGTCACACAAATCAACAGCAGGCACTCTCTCAGATATAGCCGTGGATCAAGACTGTAATAGATTCATTTGATTGATTCTGACTGATTTTGTGTCTGACATTTGTGAATATAATATGTCATCGTCATAGATACACATAATGTCAGAATCGGTAAAAGGAATCTATCACAGTCTTGATCCAAAAGGCTGTCTCAGATACATCAGTGGTGGGAAAAGTACTCACATTGTTTACTTAAGTAAAAGTATCAATACTGCAACGTAAGAAATACTCTGTTACAAGTAAAAGTCCCGGAATTCCAAAAAAAAAGCTCAAAGGTATTGGTATCAAAATGTACTTAAAGTACCAAAAGTATAAAGTACTCGTCATGCAGAATGTCCCATTTCACAACTTTTCAAATGTATAAAAATCATTTGAAAATAGCTGATCTACAAGCTCACAATGCAACACATTGTGAGCTTGTAGATCGGCTATTTTCAAATGGCCAAAATGTAAGTGGGCTGAATTAAGTGGTTAATGTATGTTTTGTAATCTACAAAGTAACTAGTAACTAAAGTTTTCACATCATTGTAGTGGAGTAAAAGTATAAAATTTGCATCTGAGATATAGTGGAGTAGGAGTAAAAGTACAGAAATTTGGAAATACTCCAGTACAGTAAAAAAAAAAAAAAAAAAAAAAAAACTCAAAATTGCACTTAAATACAATACTTGTGTAAATGTACTTAGTTACTTTACACCTCTGAGATACATATTCCACAACTTCACCTGTTAGATCAATGTCCTCCTCATACTCCTTTTGGCCTTTGTCCTTCCCTCTTTTCTTTCCCATTTTCACCTAAAAAAACAACAACAACAACGTTAACAATAGATCAGCCACTGCACTCACCTGAGCCACCTCCTTAGTTATATTGAGGAAAGTATAACATAGTAACTAAGAGCAAAAAGTCAAGCATGGTTGGGCAATAATCAAATCAAATCAAACCATTGTCCACAACAACTTACGTTCACGTGTGGAGCTGTAGATTCTCACAGTTGGCAGTTTCGATTTCTCTGTGTGGAAGAGCTTTCTAATCCAGACATATTCTAGTTAAATATATACAACTGTAAAACCAACAGGCATCAGGCTCCAGCAAACAAACCATGTATAATCAAATACCCGCACGACACGACTCCCATATATATATATATATATCTATATATCCCAAGATATCTGACATACGGTCATATGGTAGCTAAAATGTGGTTGTAGTCGTCCATCGATTGTGTTCCCTGAAATGGTGACGCCATTTCCTGTGCCCCGAGTAGAAGAGTCCGGGTTAAAGGGCTTCTATCCCTGTGGAAAGTCTGGTTTCTATTCTGAATTAACTAATGGAATCCGGTCTAAAGCCCGCATACTGTATCCGGTAAATTACGCAGATACCGTAGATGCTTGCACCGTTTCCGTATCCGCTCTAGACCGAAACCGGATTAGCAACATGCAGATCCCAGTCAGCGTTGCCATGTCGACTTATTATAAGCGACTTTGGGCTTCCTTATCTGTAAAGTTGCTTGTAAAAAATGGTAGTTGCGGGTTGCGTTTTTTTTTTTTAAAGTGTACTTGCTTATTTTGGCTTGCTTCCAAATTATTTAATACTTTTTTAAACCAGTGGTTCTCAAATATTTTCATGAAAATGTTTTGTGCCACTTCCACAGGGAGCATTTGTGTTGAGAATGTTTCAAAAACGTTCCAAATAATCCACATTGTATTGCAAGAGTTTTTTGAAAATAGCAGATCTACAAGTTCACGCCGTGTCGTTGCTCTGCCATTTTCAAATAGCCGATGAAGTGCACACAAGTTTGTGTAAATTGATTGATTGATTGATGTACTTTATAAAGAAGCTTGTTTCCCTAGATCCAGAGCCATCCTAAGACCAGGTTGCTTATTTCTCTCGCAAAATCTGGCAACAGTGGTGATCGACCATTCGCGGTTCTGCTTTGGACGAGAAGAACACTGTTCTATTCCGCCCGTGTTGTTCCTCCGGACCGAGGAGCGAAGTGAGTTGATGACGTGGTCCAGAGAACATGTCACTATGTGAGTGGGCCGAGGCGCAGCTTTCAGAGATAGAACTGCTGTCAAGCATGTTCCCGACCCAAGAAGAACTCGAGATAACCGACCAGATGGCGCTGGCAGAACTCAGGGGTTTTGTGGAGGGTTCTACAGATACACCTCCGCCTTCAAGACCCCAGTTTGTCATTAAGCAGAAGATGGAAAGTGCCTGCATGAACTGGGTAACTAACACAAGATTGTCCTTCTACTGTTTCATAATGACTGAAGTATGTACATCATAATTAGCCCCCAAGCAACTCTTAGATTCGATTTTTTATATCCGGAAGCTAGAGTTGCAATAACAGCCCTAGCCGTAGAATACAACTCTCGTAGACGTATTATGATTCTGAGAGTTGTAGACACTCCTCCCCATTGTCACCGGGACTTTCAGCTCCTAGCCTGTCCGGGGCTCCAAACATGTACAAATGCAAACATAAAGGTGCTTACCCCCAAGCCCCAAATGTTAACTAACTGTCCGGAGTTCTAGTGCATTGTAATAATCGATATCTTTCAATAAAGAAGTGTTTTAATCCCGTCTGTGGCCGAACGCCATTTTTTCACCCTCGTTTACTTCCTGTTTACATTGAGTGTAATTCCGGGTTTCACCGGATGCGGCGCGTCACTACCGCCCATTGCGATGTTCCGACAGAATCGTCCACAGACGGGATTGAAACACTTCTTTATTGAAATATATGGATTATTACATTGCACTAGAACTCCGGACAGTTAGTTAACATTTGGGGCTTGGGGGTAAGCACCTTTATTTTTCAGAATCATAAATACGTCTACGAGAGTTGTATTCTACAGCTATGACAGCCCCATACATTCAAACAGAAAAGTCCTATCTGATTGTGGCAGATCACTCAGCAGCAGCAGGACCATTGAGTGATTTCCAACAAGCCCTTCTAAGCACTCCAACAAAATGATCACCTGCACAGAATTTATTGACAGAAAGTAGATCATAATGTCTACGGTGGATTTTTATGAAACAAAAACTTTGGAGATAGAAAGAGGATAATCCAAGCTTTCCGTACAGTTGCAATGTGGGTGAGTTTAACGTTGTTTAATACAATCAGATAGGACTTTTATGTTTGGATGTATGGGCTGTCAAGGGTTGGTATTGCAACTCTAGATTCCAGATATTTAAAATAGAATCTAAGCGTTGCTTGCGGCTACATCATAATATAGCATTATTTAATTTCCTTATGTATTTCTTAGGGGGACATCAATGTATCCTGCACTTATCCTTATGAGTATCCGAATGTCTTACCAGAGATAACTGTAAGGTAAGCAACTCTGTTGAGGAAAGTGGGATGTTATTGAAGCTGAATATTGAATTCAAGAATTGGAAAATGTCCAAACCTGATAACTGAACATAAGGAGTGGCTGGCTAGTGCATCTCACGAGAGCAACAGCTGGATCATGGTTGAAACAAAAGTCTCTACTGTTCATGTGTTAAGTTTCTTGTGCCAAAAATGTTCTGAAACTTTCCAGTTTAAGTTGCCTGGAATGCGTCTACATTTTCTTTCTTTCTCATCCTAGATGTACTGACCTCAGCAGAGCCCAGCAGACACAGCTCCATACAGACCTGAATGCGTACCTTACAGAGAACTGCCAAGGAGAGGTGTGCGTGCTCTCTGCAGTGGAATGGGCGAAGGAGAACGCACACCGCTACGTCAATAAGAGCGCATCATCAACGGCTACAGCTTCTAAGAAAGAGTCTTCCCCTCCGTGTCCAGTGGAGCGGTTCACCCGTCTGTGGATCTACAGTCACCACATCTATAACAAGACCAAGAGGAAGAACATTCTGGAGTGGTCCAAGGAGCTGGGGCTGTCGGGGTTCAGCATGCCTGGAAAGCCCGGTATCGTGTGTGTGGAGGGGCCTCAAACTGCCTGTGAGGAGTTCTGGTCTAGGTATGTTAGTGTCAATATTTTTCAGCCTATATACCAGTGGTTCTCAACCTTTTCAGGCCGTGACCCCCCCCCCAAATAATCATATTTAAACTGGGGACCGCCCCACCCTGACAAGCACGTGGAATGTAGGAGTTGAGGCATTACATTTTTTAAAGATTATTTTTTTGGGATTTTATGCCTTTATTTATAGGACAGTATAGGCTGACAGGAAATGGGGATAGAGATGGGGAGTGTCACGCAGCAAAGGGCGTCGGGATCGGGACTCGAACCCGTGACACGGTGTCAGGCTGGCATTGCAGCCTAGGGTGCCTGGACCGCCACGCTGCGGCCGAGGCATTACATTTTGTTTGACTTGGTTCCACAGATAATGTGAAAATAGCAGATCTACAAGCTACAACGCAAGGCGCTGTGAGCTTGTAGATCTACTATTTTCAAAATGTTTGCCTCTTTCTTATATTATTTGACAATTTGGCCAATGTTTGACCAGTTTTTATAGTATATGCCAATTATGATTACATTTGATGCAGTAATGTATTTTTTTTCTTTTCTTCTTTTTTTGCGGCATTAAAAAGGTCTTAAAAGTCCTTAAATTGTTACTTCACTGTCATGTGGGGACCCCCCTAAATCATGTGGGGACCCCCCTAAATCATTTGGGGACCCCCCCTGGGTGATCCCAACCCACAGGTTGAGAACCACTGCATATACCATAGCCATGAAATAAAACTAGTTGTCAAATGTCGTTTTTTTTTTTCTTCACAGAGTTAAAGTTCTGACATGGAAGAAGATCATGATTCGACACAGAGAAGATACTCCTCTTGGTGAGCAGGGCAAGGACAGTAGCAGTGGTGAATGTATGGATTCACTGCGCAGATTTACAGGCTTTGAAGAAGCCATGTTTGACCCACATGGGAACAGAGGCAACCACATGGACCTTGGACAGCTCTACCAGTTCCTAAGCGAGAAAGGCTGCTGCGATGTCTTTCAGATGTACTTTGGCATTGAGGGGAGATGAAGAGATCCCCGAATTTAATAATTACATGACTTTTAACCACTCCATGTCATTATGGATCAAATAATAAATGATAAAGGCATAACTAAATACATTAAAAACATTTCAAAACCACCTAAGCAGATCTAAGCTGAGCTTGTAGTTCGGCAATTTTCGGCATGCGGCACCCTCGGGTGGCTAAGTATAAAATGGGGCTTAAGAGAGGGATTAACATTTTAATATGTCCACCAGTCCTAAAAAAAATACTGGTCTTTCAATATCTTGAGGTCTTTTACTTAAACCCTCTTGTCTCAGTGAAGTGGACCTGAGTTACAACTGTACTTGGACCGCTTTTTTCTGTCTACACCAAATCTCTTTGCCAAAAATAGCCAAACTACAAGCTCACATTGTGTCGCAACTTGTAGAGTGGCTATTTTCGGTGAATGTTCCCCCTAGAATAGGGATGCTGGGGTTCAAGTGGTTAATATGATGATGATGCTGCTTGGAGAACATTCTCAGTGCCCACAGGTTTAATAATCTTCCCAGTTTGGTCTGTGACCATGTATCCAGTAACCTTGTACATTTCTTTATTTCCCTTCGAATAGCAGTACCATAGACTGTACCTCTAAGTATGGCTCAAACTATGTATGAGTTTCATGTCTTACGTCAGTGTTGATAACCGGGAAGAAGCAACATCTCATCCCCAAAAAATATATGGGACTGTAATATATGGGACTGTAATTTCTCAAAATGGTAAGTTTGCAGATGTTTGGATGGGAGTTGTCCACCAGATGGTGGTATTTTACCATTAAATTGGATCCTTTGCACATAATGCTATTTTTTAAAGCTTATGCTAGAGAACCTTTAGTGATATTGATTAAACAATTAATCCAATGTATTGGGCCTTTCAAAGTTTCAATTGTATTTGGGTTGGAGAGCTCTTTCTTTAGCCTTGTGGTAGTGACAACGGTATGTATAACCATTACATGAGCAATTTAATGAAACTGAGTTATAGTAAGTTATTCTAAAGTGCAACATCCCCCTCATTTTAAGTTATTCATGCTATGACCATGAGCATTAGTAAGCTTGGACAATGACAGTCATAACCAGGATGTGCAGGATAAGTTACTATATGTTAGATTTTCTCTTGTCTGGCAGATGAACTATGTGCTGAACACTACTGTACAGCCACAATTAATCACCTGCCAGCATTAGCATTAACAGTATTTACTAAAATGACCGAATTGGCAGTAATAGATAGATACATGTAGGTTTGATCAACGTAGAAAAATCTGAGGAGAGATATGCCAAGATAGGTTTGTAGTGACATTTTATTTTTGTGTAGTGACAGCAATTTTCATCTGCTCTCTTTCATCAACACTCTTGATTGATCCGGACACCACTGAAATGTGTTAATTCATTAAGATCCCCATTAGTTGCCAGGAGTCGTCCTGAGGTCTGTTGAATCTGAGCCAGGACATATGTTTATGAATGACAACATGGCAGCAGCTTAAGTCAAAGCCAGTTTCCTCCTATGTAGGAGGTCCAAGTTTTTGAATGGAATCTGCTGAATGTAATGTACACCTCCTGTTCCTAGTATAGCTTTGCCTCTCATCAACAACATCCTGTCAGTCAGGTCCTTTCATTGATGAACTAGCAGAGCTACAATCCAGAAAGTTTAGAAAGATTTCATCTATAATGACATGGCCGAAATAGGGACTCTCCATGGGTTGAAAGTCAAACAGTGACTTGATTACACTGAAAGAACCAATTAATGTGACATACTGAGTCCTTATCCATTTCAATATGAATACATCCTAGCAAATTCATCTCGCATGCTCTCCAAACTGGCGACCATCTTTTCTTTCAAGAAAACGTCCTCAAAGTTTGCCTTGCTATTCTGCACATCCAAGACCTCAGTAAGGCAGGTGCTGGATGAAAAGAAGATACATGAAAGGATAAGAAAACATGTCCACACACTGGAATGAATAATTAATGGCATTTAAAGGAGGTTTAATTCCAGAGTGTGGATATGTTTTCTTATCCTAATAATTTAGTTGTTCCCTCCCAAAAGTATTTGTGTAACAATATTAAAATCCACTTAATTTACGGTAGAATTGCTGATTTAAGATGAGTTACTGTCTTTCCACATCTGCCTGAAAGTTGACAAATCTGGCATCCCTTTGAAGGGGTTAAGAACACTTCCCTTGCATTCCTTCCCTGACATTTCTCTTTGGATGGCAAGGGTCATCTGACGACAAAATCTGAGGGGGAAATAATTGATCCAACCCTATCCTCCTTGTTAAATGTGAGTGGCTCGCACAATGATCACATCTCAGTAAGGTTACTTTAATTTCACCCACTAATAATGGTGGGTAACCGGGATGAAACCCTCTTCTTGATGATGATTATCTTGCCCTGTGACCAGGAGGTGAGGTTATTCCTCCACTACAGAGACGGATCAGCAAGATCAAGGTCGTGACCCCAGCATCCAGAAATCGCTCAGGTGTTTTGTGTCCCTGCTGGTCACGGGCTGCTGATTCTCAAGTGTCATCGCCACAAAGCCTGAGAGACATTGACATGAAATCCTCAGTGTCAATTTAATCCTTTGTTACTCTGAGAGTGTACAAATGTAACCAAATGGACCCTTACAGGTCCATTTGGTTACATTTGTACACTCAGAGTTCAAGTAACACTGAGGATTTGACGGTGTACTAGTTGTGCCGGTGCTGTCATAATCTACCATCTGTCTTAACGTAACCTTGTTCCATGACACATTAATAATTCTATGTGGCACAAATGTGCGTGGTTGGATCACACCTATTTTGCCATGACTGTCACCAAGACAATTGCTTCTTTTATCCGTGCACTTCCACAACATTGAGCAATTATGGTGTGAAATTTAGTAGCCACTTCATGGAGGTCCATAAGAGGAATGACAGCCTGGCTCTCACACCCTCTCAGCTCTACTATATCAAGTACAAGTCTCTAAAAATGTCAGTTGGTCAATTCTTCTTGTGAGAGCACTTGTGAAATCTCCTAGTATCATCCTGCAGCTCATCATTCACATTGATTTCTAGATTTAATCATACAGCAGATTATCTGTTATTGATCATAACATGTAAAGGTTACACAGGAATAGACCAACATGAATTTCAAAGTGAATTGTATGCACAACATATTGTATATATTCATATTCATATTCATATTATTACTACTACTACTTAGGGCAATGTATATTGAATGAAAAGTATTGAAGCTGTATAGTAAATGGAATCTGTAATTGCAGAATGAATACCTTGGCAGCAGAGCAGACATTTCCAGTCTGCACTTGATCTTAAAACCCATTTAGTCTGCCCAAGTCCCTTTGAAAATCATTTTCACATTTAACTTCATTCACACATGATTTACTGATGTTTCTCTTTCATTCTTTATATTCTGTATGTCCGTTGAACTGGTGATGCATATAATTGAATTAGTTCAGAATGTCCAACTTAAGGGTTTCATCATGTGTGTATGGCTGGCAATCATTCAGGGTCCTAAGCTAACATAATAGTATTGTTTTGAATCACTACACAGAAGCTTTTGAGAGCATTATGTTGTCAAAAGTTTTGTGTTTTGCTAGGACAGAAAATTCTGTTGTCCTGAAGTGTATACAGTAGAGCGACTTTACAAACTGTCTTTTAGAGTTTGTGTTCTTAGGACACTGTTCTATACTTAATATCAGCAGAATTTTTATAGATTTAATAGAATGGAATTTGGTCATCTTGTTCGCCCTACTAATTTGTCAAAATAATAATAATATTAATACTGAAAGATGTTGCCAGTCAGTTAATGTATAATCCATGTTTTAATGAGTTAGAAAAGCATTAATCATGTTGGGTCTTTTTTTTTTAGACATGAAGCAATTACAATAGTCTGCAGCCCTGCAGAGGTAAGATTGGAGCATTAATTCTACTAAAATACGATACATTTTCTGACATAGGTTGTTGATTATGACTCTAATAAAATATAACCTTTAACACAGCCAATAATGCTGTCAATTAATCCAGTGTATGCACTCTGTGATTTTAGAAAACGTGAACACAAATATTGAACAGTGTAAGTCATTAATGAAGTATAGCCATAGTGCATTGAATGCATGAGGAACATATTAATTTGGAAACACGCTTGAAATACGGCTGAAATACAACGGTTTCACACCATATCAAGCTGCTAATTTGTTATATGTGGTACATTACCATTTTCAATTTTGCCAAAGTAAACCAGATAATCAAAGCAATTAAAAACACAATCAGTTGTGTTTCTAAGTGCTATGTAAAACCTGGCCTGGTAGCTCTTTAGGATTCTGGGCCTTTTCTCTTGTCGTGACCCGCCAAGGTGAACTCTTGTATTATGCTTGTCAGTCCCATGAATACTAAATGTGCCTGGATTAACCCATTCAATCCGGGAACGGGTCTCTGTCAATTTAGATTTCTTTGGCTATTCAAAAAATAGCAGATATACAAGCTCATAGCGCTATGAGCTTGTAGATCTTCTATTTTTGAAAAATCGTGATTTTCTTTTCTTCAAATCTTTGAATTTATCGTTTTTTTAAAGCGAACATTCGTATCAAAAAATCTTTACTTCTGGGGGCCCCTGGAACAAAACATTTTGAGATGGGGGTCTTCGGCCAAATACATATCTAAAGAGTGGTGCTCCAACTTTTCCATGTCAAGGACCCCCAAAATGATATGTATTTGGCCGCGGACCCCCATGTCAAAATATGTTGTTCCAGGGACCCCCCAGAAGCACAGTTAAAAATGTTCGCTTTAAAACATACAGTATATTATATATAAATTCAAAGATTTGCAAAAAAGAAGAAATCTTGAAATGACACAGATGCGTTCCCGGTCTTCATGGATAAACATTTTCTTGTCTCCTCACCACCATTGAATCAGTTGTCTTGCTGAGCTAATGCTCTGGACCAATCCCCGAGGACCTGCACCACACTGACTAGCATCATACAAATCTGGAAATATTCACACTAGAGTCAAAGTAGGCGCCCTTCCTCTCTTTTGGAAAGTTTTATGGCAACTACACAAGACCATGACTCAAGACTGGTTACCCGTTTGGGTGCTTTGTCGCCCCCTGAATGACTCTGAAGTATGATTTGTCACTGAGAAACTCTGGGGTAAACAAAATCCACAGATTTACTGTTGGACAGTTTTGGAAAGTAACTAAGTACATTTTCTCAAGTACTGTACTTAAGTAAAATGTTGAGGTATTTTTTACTTTACTGGAGTATTTCCAATTTTCGGTACTTTTACTTCCACGTACATCTCAAAGGAAAATATTGTACTGGGCAGAGTTTCCTCTTTTGTCAACCCTCAGGCCCCTCTCAGCCACTTTTTGACTATGCTTGCACCTCTTGGTACTCCAACACCTCAGTGTCACTGAAGACTAAGCTTCAAACCTCCCAAAACAAACTGATTCGGCTACTCCTCGGACTGGGGCCCATGTCCCACCTTTCTCCCACCCATTTTGCCAGCCTAGGCTGGCTCAGGGTGGAAGACAGGGTTAAACAACTAAAAATGGGACTGGTCTTCAAAATTGTAAATGCAAATTTGCCCGATATGCCCCCTATTCCCGCATATCTGAGTAAATACCTCCAAAAAGTGAGCGTTAACAACAATCTGGTACCACCCTGACCCACCCATAAAACAAACATGGGCAAATTCTCCTTCTACAGCACTGCAACCCAGGATTGGAATAGTCTAACGACCCCATCCCTCAAAAAATGCAGTTCGCTGGGCTCATTTAAAAGAGCCTTAAAAACTCACCTTTCAGGAGGCCAAAAGAGGAGGTAGTACCATTTCCCGTTAGACAGCCGCCCCCCCCCGGTTCTTGTACATATAATTTTTATGTTTTAATTTTGTGTTGTACATAGTGTTCTCTTTTTCTGTTTTTCTTTGTATTGATATTTGAACTGTGGTGCGGGTGCCACTATATATGTCTATGAATTGAATACCAAGGCCCTCATTGGAAACAAGACCGCAAGGACTTTCATGAACGGACCTGTAGACCAGTGTGCTTTGCAAGCTGGTAAAAACAATATCTTGTAAGCAATGTAATTAATTCATTAAATTGAAAAATAATTATTCCATGTCTGAATCATGTAAAAAATGCAGCAGTTTCATTTACATTTAAAAAGGGAATTAATTCCGCTGTTTAACTTATGTTCAGATCTCCCACACTTGTCATTTTTATTGGGTAAACATCAATCTTCCAGTCACTAATATCCTAACTTTAATTAAGTCTCTTGTGAATTGCTGGGAAGAAACGCAAATGCTCGAATCCAAACAGATGGCACACTATTTTCTTTTTGCATACCTTATGCCGCAGGTACTCTATTTCCCCCCCGGAAGACTACCAAAGACAAGGCTTCTCTTTATAGCGTCTCCTGGGCCTCCGTGATGCAAGATTCAGCCAAACAATGCAGAAAAGTTTGTTTTAATTAGATCTAAAAATACAATCTAAAATAAATCAAATGCAGACAGACCAGAACCAGACCAGTGCAGGTTATTTCAGGGCTTGGACCAACAGTGTGAGTCAGTTTGGATGAATGACTTTAACATGCAGTGGATTCTTCTCTCATCAATCCACAGACCCGCATGTGGCCTGATTCATGCAGCACAACTCACAGTGTGGAAAATCCTCACGCAGTAAACAAGGGACTTGTTGTATCTGACTAGACACATTCATCCAGCTTAATGGTGTGGTGATGTATCCAGGGGGATATACAAGCTCATGTTCCTTGTTCCGGACCATTTGACTTCCGTAACTCCCTCTAGGACCTGTCACAACTGGAAGTGTGCATGATTTGTATAATCTCATCACATTTGATTTTGGGCAAAACACATCTCGAGATCATGTCCGACAGCACAAACGTGGATGTTCAAAAGTGGGATGCGACACTGAACTATGCCTGCCTTCACCGGGTTTAAAAAGTAGGGATATAACTGATAACTGATGCATCTAATGATCATGGATTTCAGTCAGATTGACTCTGAGGTTGCATTGTCAGTGGTTGTCAAAGTGGGGTCTGGGGACCCCCAGGGGTCCATAAAGTGGCTCCAGGGGGTCCCCAGTAAAATTAGTTGATATAGCATCACAATCAGTTTAACCACTTTAACCCTATTTTATACTTTGGCTATTCAAGAATGTGAAAACTTTGGAATCCTCTATGAATTAAGTACAACGGACCCCAATGGAAACAAGCCATAGGCTTTCTTGGGTTTTAAATCCTTAGCTGACCTTGTATTGAACTGCACTTTCATGTGCTTTTTTCTGCAAGCTTCTAATAAAGTATTAAATCAATCAATAAATCAATCAATCAATCAATCAATCAATCATTTAGAAATGTTTTAACACAAATCTTCTATGGCACAACATCTTTTCAGATGTGGGCCCGTGGCCAAATACATATCAATTTGGAGGACCTTGACATGAAAATGTTTGAGAACTAGAAAAAAAGGCAAAGGGCATTCACTATTCTTTCCAATCTTCTCCTTTGTTAGAGTTAGTCAATCCAAGAGGAGACAAATGATACAATCCCCACATTATTTAGCCTTTTGGCTTGGAGCAATGATGACAGATGCTATGCTCCGACTTCTAAATATATATGAATTGTATCTTCCACCCTCTACTCTCTACTCACCTCATGTTCCAGTGATGATTACACAAGCAATGGTTATGTCGAATCTTTCAAAAAGTCTATCTCCTACTTGGCAGGCAGTATGATTTATGATACAGTATAAAACATCTTCCCTCAGATACTGTATTGTCTGAGTTTTGATTATTATCATTGGTGAACACTTTCAAATTCCAGATATGGAAGAATAAACATACTGGCTTCTTCAGACTTTCACTAGAATGCTTGTAAGGATACTGTATCCTGCAATTATAAAACGTTTCTTCAACACTGCCCTTCAGCTAAGGTTTCCGGATGGAATACATTGTACTCACCTTACAGACCCACTGTATCTTTAAAATCCTTTGTATCCTTTTATTTCCTCAGCACATCGCTTAGTGGATTATACAAGGCAATTAACATGCTTGGATAGAGACAACTATTAATGTTGGTTCTACATAAAAGAGTGTGCTGTTAATCCAATAGGAGGACTATTTGTGTGCTCGGGGTTGGTGGGTTTTTCATGTCTGTTACTCCTCCAGTTGTTACTAATCTACAGCAGTACTGAAACGTAGGGAAAAGCTAAATGCAAAAAGTAAACTGTTTTCACGAACGACCTCTCCACTCTACTTAACGAATGCAAGAAATGTCTTGATATTGTCGGACTAGAGTGATTATATGCTAAATTTGATGACATTTGCATCGCAGCAACAAAAAAAAAACGAATAGGACTTCATTAATTAATACAACCAGCAGTGCTACTGCAAGGGCCATCTGTTCGAGGAAGAATATGATTAATGCTGGAAAAGTGTAATTAGGATGTAATCCTAATATGTAAGTGTAATAATATGTCTTTTATAGATATCATTCGATCCTCGGAGGCCTTTATAGTGGACTTCTGCTTTGGTGTGATAAGAGCCTATTGAGAGCTGGGGGGCTGATATGAACTCTGCATACAGGGTGCAGTAGAGATCAGTGTCTTTCAGACTTGTAAGACTTAGAAAGGCCCCACTGGGGGTCATGCTGGAATTGTTACATTGCCCAGGCTTTGGTTCTCACATTTCAAGGGTAAAGAAAATAATAAATCCTTTACTTTCAACTCAGTATTTACTATTACATTAAGCATTCCTCTCTCAATATCCAATTACAATAATACGATGGATCTATAACAATATTTTCTGCTTGGCATTAGTCACGATATAGTCTTAATCTTAATGTACACACCACGCCTTGCTTAACGACGCGCAAAGGCTTTAATAAAGGGAAGGAGTTCTATATACTGTAGGGTGTTGATGTTTGTTTAAATTGGCTGGGCTTTTGGTGGTAATGATTATGGAGCAAGCATTAGGAGCTGTTTGGACAAGAAGAGTGAGTGAGTCACTGTATGAATCAGGCAGATGGCTGGCTGGACAGCGTGTTGATAATGGCGACATTAGTCTGCTGGGAAACAACATTATGCTCAAGGTCAACGAGTGCTGAAGAATGGAGCACCATTATAGCATGGGCCCCCATGTTCTCCTTCCCCATCGGGTGGCTTCATGTGAAGCTATTCAGTAGTCTGCACATATCTATATTACTTCAATAAAATAAATAACATCTTCATCTGTTTCAGTGTCGCAGGGATAATGACCATTACTTTATATTGGTCATTATATTTACACATATAAGCAATAGGGTTTAAACACAGTTGTGGATGTGGATTAGTGAAATGTACAGTAAAATGGGTAGATTAATGTTTGGAAGGCCATGTGTTAATCCTCTGCCAATTTAAATGACTGCCAATAGCAGCATTCCAGCCTTTTAGAATCCTATCAAAAGACAGGACTGTGTGACTTGTATCATTTATGTTCCTATGCTGGTTCACAGATATACAAGGCGCCAGCAGCCCACTGTGTAGACATCTGTGGGCAGTTTAATGAAAACACTTCAAGCTTCATCATGCTAATTTACAACGAGATGGGGAAGGTATTCAGAGACACTGAAGTCCTCCTTTTGTCACCCTGTATTAATTCGCAAATGAAGTGAAGCACCGTGAGCCTCAGGCAGTCTTCCTGAGGAGCCTCATGTTTTTTTTAAATCTTTCAACAAGTCAGGCACTTTGCATATATCATTGATACTAAAGGCTTGTTAAATCTTCAGCAGTGTATCGCAAGGAATAAAGGCACATTCACACTTTGTTGCATATACGACTCAATCACTCACTGTGAATAACTGATTTTAAACTGATTGTTGCATTTTTCAGTTGAAAATTTGTTTCAGTGACTGAATGAGATGGTCGCATGACAAGGTATAATTTGGCCGTAACAATTAAAGGTGTGTCTATAGACAATGTTCACCAATTCATGGTTGCCTATAGTTTATATACAGTAGATACAACATGGGGACTTAATATAGCTACTAGGTGCAAACGAAACTTCTGGAATCTGAATTAGAAATATAATTTGTACAGTGATACACAATTAAAGCAACATGACTCTTGATTGTATTCCAAACAACAGTATTAACAACACAGCTTTCAAGTGGTTCATATTTTAATATGCACTTTGTTTTTCGTGTGTGTGTGTGTTTGTGTGTGTTTTCTTTTTTCTCTTTACAGTGGTATAGTTGAAAAATGAATATTCAATATACTGGAAAAAAAAAGCCAACCTTGCACATCCCCCATAAAAAGCAAAGCAATTACAGCGATTAAAACTTTGTACAAAATGAGTTATTTATAGCATTGTATTGAGTTGACAAAATAACATATGAGCATTGGCAATATGGTTAGATGTCTTTGATATAGTGGCTATGTACATTGAGGGGAGTGAGGATGTCTGATTCACCAATGCCTCAACATGTCATTAGTACTGTTTGCAGCAAACTCAAAGGCCATAACGGTGATAGTTGTATTGTTTTCATGAGAGAAGTTCAGTTACTTCAAAAATGGAAAATAATCTTGACAACTACTTTTACTTTAGTAATAACAGCAATAATATCAATCAATAGATTATAATATAATAAATGTCAATCATAGTACATATATTTTAAGCCGATTTTTTTACATTTGAACAAATTTGGTCGAATTTCAGTTCAAAGAATTCTTCAGAAATCGAAATAAATGGAAAAAAACAAAAAAAAAAAATATTTTTCAAAGTGATAGGAACTGATCTGAAATCAAAAAGCTTTAACCAGAGTTTATCTTTTTACCAAAATCGAATACTTACACATTATATACATGCCATGTGGCAAAACTAACTCTAGTTCATCATAGATAAATGGCTAAAAATCAAGACCTATGGAATACTTTAAATACTGTATAGGCTAATATACAATTCTTTTATGTTTCAGGGATCCAAAGATTCAACAATATTGTTCACCAATAGTCACATTAGCAAAGTAATTTACAGCAATATCAACACATTGAGCATAGTTCATTAAAGATAAACATAAATAATGAACCACTAAAAGGTTCCATTCATTCAGTTTGTATCTCCCATTCTTACATCAAATAATAACAGACCAAAGTCAGATTAGGATTAGGATTTTTTAAACCACTTAAACCCTCTATACTTAGTAAACTAATACTTAGATGACCGTATACTTGGTCCAGTACTCCCCCCCCATCTACAACAAATATCTTCACTGGAAATTGGCATTCTACAAGCTCACACCGCTCACAACGTTGTGAGCTTGTAGATCAGCTATTTTGGGTGAATGTTCCCCCCAGAATAGGGACGCTAGGCTAGGGTTCAAGTGGTTAATTTTAATCTTCATCATGTGTCTGAAACGTTCTCTCTATCTACAGTAGACTCATATTGAATCCTGAGACAATAAACGGTGGGTTTTCCATTCTGTGTTAGTCCTCAGACTTTGTGCTTTATACTTTTTTCCCCGTTTTTACAAAGCAATGACATGAGTGACAACAAAGAGAAATAAATGTGGACATACACAGACACAGCTAAGAAGGAATTAATTTTATCTGGAGACGATCACACAGATTGTGCTTAATCACTTTTATCGTTTTGTCAGTGTCTTGTCTGCTTCATGAATTGTGTATTTAAACCAATTTATCCATCCAAGACCACTTACAAATTTGGGAAAAGATCCATTTGAAGTTAATATGTATCCATCAGAAATTTATATTTGAAACATTGATACATTTAACATATTCTTCTCTTAAAACAAATTTATTTTCAAAGCCAAGGTTTTCCGACTTCAGTTGACGCACATTTCTGGTCACTTCCTGATGGAAAAATCTGCAAAAAGGTATATAAATGTTATAGTGAGGGGAACTGAGAATGTGAAACATCAGTAATAAGCAAAACAAAACAGAAACAATTGACTAATTTAGGCAACGTAAAACGAAAACACAGACGACAGGTTAAAACCCCCAAAAGACGAAGGCCATAGTCTCAGCAGTTGCTTGACAAACAAGTATAAAACCTAGTGTGAGCTGTTAGAAGCGGTCAAAAGAATAGGAAACAGATTCTGCACCAGCGCTGAGACAATTTAAAATAGCTTGTCTGTTAGCAAAAGTAGTCATGAAACAAGCAAACAAACAAACAAACAAAAAAAAAGAATAACAGAGGTCTAAATGAAGTACTCTTTCTTTTCCTCTGCATGCACATGGTTCCCCTCAGCGTTGATGATCGCCGTGTCTGCATCCGGGGCATCTTCCGCTCCTTTAGCCTCATGTGTTAAATATGTCCCTATTCACACACACACACACACACACACACACACACACACACACACACACACACACACACACACACACACACACACACACACACACACACACAATGTAAAGTAGTGTCACCCACCCTGAGAAAACGATGGAATGTACAAATCGTTGTACCTCCATATTTATGTATTTTTCGTCAATTAATGCCCTACTACTTCATCATACAACAGTGTCACACAAAAGTAGCAAAAATCCGATGCGTTTGTGAGTGTGAAAGTGGTTAAGTGATGACATAATGTATGAATAACTACATTGGATCCATTGGAACGCATGTTATTTTTTACATTTCCTGAAAAGTAACAGTTTTGGACTTGGACTACGTTTCCACCCTACAGCGACAATATATTTATCACAAATGATTTATTAGGAAAGATAGGTGTTACTTGCTTACCTTTATGTCTGGACAAATATCGTCCAAATACTATAACCAAACATAGGGTGATGAAGACTACGACTGCAACCACGCCTCCAATTAAAGCATGGTCTGGTCCATGCTGTCCCAATGCATTGGGGTCTGCAGAGAGAGAGAGAGAGAGAGAGAGAGAGAGAGAGAGAGAGAGAGAGAGAGAGAGAGAGAGAGAGAGAGAGAGAGAGAGAGAGAGAGAGAGAAAAGAGGGAAGGGTGCAGAAAGAGAGATGAGAAAACTTTGACAGGTAATTACTGCCTACGTTAGATGAATAGATTTCCTGACAATGTATCATGCACCTGCAATTGGCCATTATAGAAGAGCAATTAAAACTTTTAGCTCCCGTTAATTGTTCCAATATAGATACTGTAGATAGAAAAAGCAGAGAAAGCGAACGCTTTCATATTTAAAATATTTCTGACACTGTTTAGCACTGTATAGCAGAAAACGGATCTCTCTGTTTGTGACATAGCAGAATGTGTGCAAATGTAATTGCATGATTACATGACACATCCAAAACCTATTCAAAGTTTTAAATCATGGAAAAAGATCTGCATTTCCACATCAGGGAGAAACTAGCACAATAAAACATCAACATGGCAGGCTGCAGGTAAGCTGCAATGAATCTACATTCCTAGCTCCATGAATGAATCGTGGCAACTCTCCTTAGACCCTGCTATCCCATAGTTACAAACACACATGCTTTCTGTGTCTTGCCCTTGCTCGGTGTCACGTTCTGCATCATTGCAGGTTTTAAAATGAGAATTATTTAACCTGAGGTGTTACTCAGGGTATAGAGTGCACTGAGGGTTTCCCAGCCCAGACTGTGCCTTTGTGTCTGTCCTGTAATAAACCGTAAGTGGCTGCATCTTTACTGTGCGGCCTGTGTGCTCTCATTATCTCAAGTTGATGAATGGCTGTGCCTTGTATTCAGTTTTGCAAAGTGACCCTGGGAGATGAGAGTGGGGATGTTCCTGCAAACCTGTTTTATTCCTCTATTAGTGGAAATCCATTTAAAACCCATTCCATATTGCGTAGAAGATACAAAAAGAAGAAGTGGAACATGCAGTTTGATAACGTTCATGCAGAATAGATACGACCACGGTCATTTTATTTGTGACTGATATGTAAAAGCAGCAACAGTTTTGGAACGACAGCCCAAAAAAGTGTGTATTTTCTTTTTCCACAGCGCCAGTGAAAGTTGGATGTTTTCATGGACATGACGGTTGATATAGAGGCTATGATTTGACTGTCAATCAGGAGCATAAGCAATGTTTATGCACAGTATATCACAAAATAGTCGCATAATGTGCACAGGACTGATACGTGCTATATTTCTCTAGCTTCAGAGCAGCTTATGCTTAGCCATTAGTATTGGTTCTTCCTAAAGTCATAAACACAGTGTATGTTTATGCAATCTCTGACAAATTACAGTATAGGCCCTCAAACACAACAAATTCAGACAAAAGATAAAATGTCATCAACAGTGCTTGTTGACAAGTTTACATTATATTGAGAATAATAATGATACAAAGAACACACGACATATCGAAAACACACATTTGCAATCACTCCAATTTGGTACTTTAGGTAACATGAATTCAGATCCAAATGTCTACATTGATGACATTCCTTGATTTAAAACATTTGGGTTATTTTGAGGAAATGTAGTTTAGCGGAGATAAAAGGACATTTTGTCAAACTAGATACTGCGGATGAAGGTAAACAGCTGTAAAGCAGCTACTGTACCTATAATGCTACCCTAGATAGATAAATGTATCTTTATAAATAAATCATGTGGTCAGAGAGCTATATTTACTTCAAATCATGTACTTTCCCTTCTATTTCCGCTGTAAGCAAATGAAAGGAAATAGAATATTTCTAAAACGCCCACCCGGACAAAAGGTCCATATCAAATAATGACCCCCTAGGGCAGAGCCATCTAGTTTCATTCAACTCATAAACCAACTACTCAAAAAATATAATATATTCTGCCTCTCTGACATGGCTAGAGAGAGATAAAAAAGGTGGTTGACATCAGCAGGCTGAGCATCCATGCATGGTGATGAGTTTGGTTCATGCTGAGTGGAGACGTGTCCCGATTCAGGACCGGATCCAGAATCGCAAGCTGTAAAATCCGGCCTGAAATTATGATCTCAGAGCTGGGCAAGAGGGATATTTACCTGACGTGGGCACCGGTAAGTCTTTGGCTGTTGCCATGGTTGCAGACAGAGACAGCAGTAAAGGGAAGACGAGGGGATACAGCATCACGATAAAACAAGGTGACCACAGAAAGTTTGAATGAAAACACAGAAAACGAAATAAGATGAAACGTGAGAAATTAGCACGCGCCCATTTGAGTGTTTACTTGGACGGTGCGCAGAGACCCAAAACAAAGCGGTCTGTCTGAGCCTAACCGCATGCACAACTTGGCGATGAACAGGGAAAGAAACGTAAAGTGCCGCTGGGAGAGCAGCACGACACACCACGTGAAACACATAGACACATCAATTTACTGTGCACCACAATCAGAAACAAGAACCATCCCTGAATCCTACTCCTACTGACAGTTTTACATTCCCAGTGTGAATGGATCCTACTCCTACTGATAGTTTAACATTCCAAGTGTGAATGAATCCTAGTCCTATTAATAGTTTTACATTCCCAGTGTGAATTAAGCCACCTCCTATTGACAGTTTTATATTCCTAGAAGGGATTACATAGAGTAAATTTGTTTTGATGAAAAAGTGTGTCGATTCAGCTGAAAATGTGTTGGCTCGCTTTTTCGGGGAAAGCAAAATTGTGGATGAAAAAAAACTGCATCCCCATATCAATATTTTGATTTCTGTTGGTTTTCTAGACCAGTGCCGTGGTTTCTCAGGGGTCCTTGAAATTAAAAAGGCTGAGAATCACTTGTCTATAGACCAGTGGTTCTCAAAGTGAGGTCCGGGGACCCCCGGGGGTCCTTGTGGGGGTTCCCCAGCAAAATTAGCTAACACTGTATAGCATAAAAATCAGTTTAACCACTTTAAACCCATTTTATACTTTGATCATAAATTCATGAATAGCAGATCCACAAGCTCACAGTGCATCGCATCGCATTGTGAGCTTGTAGTTCTGATGCAGTTCAGATGAATAGTATGTCAATTTGGGGGTCCTTGACATGAAAACACTAGAGAAGCACTGGTTTAGACTAATTGGTATTGGACTATATTATGTCGTTTCTTCTGGCACAGATTGCTCCCCAGGCACATTAACTTGCGCTCTGTGGCAAAAAGTGCTGATTACCTAAATTAAGTATTATATCACAAGTAACCTTTGTGCGTTCTTCAATCTTTGTGCCTCATATACTGTAGCGAAAAGTCATTTGCATGTCATAAAAATGCTTTTAGCATGCCATAAAAAAAGCTTTTAATGTGTTTTACAAGCAGAGTGCTCCTGTGACATTGTCTGGCTCCAGTAGAAGACAGTGTGTACACACTTAAACCATTAACAATACCAATTCCATTAGCAGAGGTGGGATTGACACATGGCCCGTGTGCTATTAGTTACATAAGCACTGTTATCATATGGGTTCGTATACACTGTAAATTCCTCAGCATTAATTTGACTCTGTGTGTGTAAAGATTGACTCTTACGAGTTCATTTATTTCACTCTCAAGAGTTACATTTACATTGAGGATTTTACTGTGTACTGCAGTTATCTTGAGCATTCATATAGGAAACTCAGCAGGTTCTAGAATGTGTAATCACCTAAATAGGGTGTATTAACTCTGAGTACCCCCCTAGGGGGTCCTCAGAGTTACTACAGGGGGCTCACTAAATCTTTGTGTGATAGGAACTTTTTTGTTTTATTTACAATTACCACTTACCACTAGCATCCCCATTTTGAAGGGAACAATAGCAGATCTACAAATGCGACGCATTGTAAGCTTATAGATCGGTTATTTTCGGCAAAGTGGTTTGGTGTACAGGGAAAAAGAACAGACCAAGTGCAGAGCCACATATACTTACATACACTTAGTATTGCGGGTTTAAGTGGTTAGATGTCATTAGCATTAATCCATTTTTTGACAGCACTGATGATAGTGTTGTCAAACAAGTCTATGAAGCGATCTATGAAATATATATGTTTTAAAAAAAGAAAAGAGAAGAAGTATATTGGGGGTGCTTCATCTCTCTCTCAGATAAGGGGTCCTTGGGCCGAAAAACATTGAAGACCCCAACGCAATCTTAATTTACACTTCATAGTCTGATTATCTGCAATAACAGTTGTCTTCTCCATTTGTTCAAGGGCTTAGTATACTCAGTACATTGTGTTACAGTGAAGCTATCATAATTTGCTCTTGTAATAGAGAGCATCCTACCCAGGGTTAATTATCTACTGTAAATGACAATCTCTCTCACACACACACACACACACACACACACACACACACACACACACACACACACACACACACACACACACACACACACACACACACACACACACACAGAGTAAGATCCTGAGAGTTAATTTCACTCTGAGAGTTACTAATGGACACATTAACACTGAGGATTGTGATTGTGCGTGCACACACGCGCACACACGCACACACCCACCCACCCACACACACACACACACACACACACACACACACACACACACACACACACACACACACACACACACACACACACACACACACACACACACACACACACACACACACACACACACACACACACACACACACACACACACACACACACAATCCTAAACAGAGATGGAGGAAAGAAAAAAGAGCGAAAGAGCTGAATTCATCACATAAAACAATGCTATTTTCTAGCTGAAAGGGTAGTTGTTGCCTCATCAATCATCAGTGGTGTGTTTAGTGTCATGTTTTGTGAGTGCAGAGAGCGGTACAAGAGAGAGACAGAGAGAGAGACAGAGAGAGAGAGAGAGAGAGAGAGAGAGAGAGAGAGAGAGAGAGAGAGAGAGAGAGAGAGAGAGACAGAGAGAGAGAGAGAGAGAGGGCCACAGAGGAAGGCAAGCATACCTGCCAGTATTGATCGATTGGTTGATCGATTTTATTTGATAAATTAAAATACAATACACGGATGTGCATGCAGCAGTGCACCTAATCCATCAGGAGATCGCAATAAAGTCTCATGACGTATGTCCATTGAGGTTCTGTGCAGAGAGAGTGTACAAATGGAACTCAGAGAGTGTGCAAATGGAACCAAATGGACCCATTAGGGTCCATTTGGTTCCATTTGTACACTCTTGGGACTTAAATGGATGAACGTATATGTGTACCCTCTGTAAAAAAGGATAAAACGAAAACTCAAGAGCTTATTGTGGTCTTTTAAAGCCTGGTTCGGACCAAATAAAATAGCCAACCTACAATCTCACAAACATGTTGCCAACCTACAAGCTCACAAGGCGTCGCATTCCACAATGCATTGTGAGCTTGTAGGTTGTTATTTTTGGCTATATTTGGCACGCGACACTGCCGTACAACAGGGCATATATTTAAGCGTTGGAACACGTTGCTGAGAAAAATCACAGCGATCTGAATTGACCATTAAGTGTAAGTGTGTGTAAAGTGAGTGCCACATGTTGTGCATATCACTGTGTGCTTGATGTGGTGGTGGTGGTGGTGGTGTAGCAGACTGGAAGAATGGAGGCCAGAGGGCAGCCAGGGGGAGCGGGAGGAGGTGGAGGTAAAGTGGTGCTAGCGTCTGCTAAATGAAACAGAAACAACACCTGTCCATAGGGAACAACACAGGCTTAAACCTGAGCAAAGAATTCAGCCGCAAATCAATTACTGAGCACTGGTTTCTACAGTAGGTTAATTCTGTCGACCTTCACTTGACACAATGCGGTAAAAAACAACAACAAACAAGTAGAGTGCTACAAAAAAAGAAGAAAAATTAAAAACACATATATATAGAGTTACAGTGGTTGAATTTTCACAACAATTGTTGATTGTAAAGGTCCTTACACACCGGGGCGATTTTTGTCATGCGAATAATATGTTTTTTTTAAAAACCTTATAAAGTCAATGCAAGCTTCCACATCAGTTTCGCGGAGCGGAAAAAGCGTCTTTTAATTATTCGGAACGAGTCCGAATTTTGCGTATATTCGCCGGTGTGTAACCGCCTTTACTGTGGATAGTCTGTCTGTCTGTCTGTCTGTCTGTCTGTCTGTCTGTCTGTCTGTCTGTCTGTCTTGTTGGCTTAACAGTGTAAAGCCTGGATTTCATTACCAAGTGTGCTTGTTAAAGAGAGAAAATAAATAGGGAATATAGATCAAAATGTGATATACTGTATGTTTAGACGGTGGGAAAGAGGAGCAAACTGCAGACCGCTCCTAGATGATGACTTACATTTACATGTACGACTATCTGTTACCATCGCTCTTACATCCAAGACACTGTAATTATCATGTATCTCCTGACTTCATTTAATATAGCAGCATATTAGGAAATATTATGGTAGATGGTGATAAACTGCAGCTACGTGATGACATTTATTGCTTCAGCTCTCGTGTCATTAGCAAATTGGGCTCAGAGACTTCGACTGCTCAGAGCCCCTATAACCCATTTAATCCGGGAACGCATCTCTGTCATTTTTACATTTCTTTGGCTATTCAAAAATAGCAGATATACAAGCTCTTAAAGTATTTGTGCAAATATTTGAATATATATATTTTTTCAAAGGGAACAATTGTAACTCAAATCTTTGCATCTGGGGGTCCCTGGAACAAAATACTTTGAGATGGGGGTCGGCGGACAAATACATATCATTTTGGGGGTCCTTGAAGTGAAAATGTTTGAGAACCACTGATATTGTAGCAACATACGTTTTTCAGAAAACTGTTAGGATTTAGAAGAAATGTGTAGAATCCCTAGAAGCAAAGATTTGAGTTAAAAAATTTTGCTTTAAATATCTATATCTATATCTATATAAATCGAATCATGAACATTTTTGCATATATAATATATTATATATATATTTCATTTGTATTATTATTATATATTCAAAGATTTGCAAAAAAATTCACAATATATATATTTTTTTGCCAAAGTATAAGATAGTGGTTAAAGTGGTTACACAGATGTGTTCCCAGTCTCAATGGGATAAATATCACTTTTATTGAGCAGCACTTCCTGCAGCTCTGCAGAATGACTGTCACTATGTGGTAATGAGCGTCTCTTGCCTTTTACTCGATTGTACTCATTTTCTCATCCTTCCCGAGCGGCTGGGGTCTTTGTGTTTGGTGACAATAGTGTTATGGATGTATTTTTTTGCTCATCATTCACAGATAATCTGATAATAAAGAATTGACACTCCCAACGCATGTGTCTACATTTTCTGTCACACACACACACACACAGAGAGAGAGAGAGAGAGAGAGAGAGAGAGAGAGAGAGAGAGAGAGAGAGAGAGAGAGAGAGAGAGAGAGAGAGAGAGAGAGAGAGAGAGAGAGAGAGAGAGAGAGAGAGAGAGAGAGAGAGAGAGAGAGAGACACAGACAGACAGACAGACAGACAGACAATCAGACAGACACAGACAGACAGACAGACAGACAGACAGACACAGACAGACAGACAGACAGACAGACAGACAGACAGACAGACAGACAGACAGACAGACAGACAGACAGACAGACAGACAGACAGACAGACAGACAGACAGACAGACAGACAGACAGACAGACAGACCTCCTTCTTGGTTTGGCTGATATATCTGCCATTATTTGACTTTTTTGACGACACCAGTAGGCTATCCTTGTGAACTTAATAATGAAGTTCAGTTTGTGTATTTTACTTCTTGTTTGCTTGTTCATTGTGTAATTCAAGATCATGTATTGAAGTTTAATATGCTGTGTATACTTAAAGGGCTTTTGTGAGCCCCCCATAACGTTTTTAAGTTGCTTGATTTAATATTTAGATATTTGATAATCATTTTATCAGACACGCCCCCTTCCTATACAAACCCATTATAACTTCAATGATTAAGATTGATAATGAAAAAAGTGATCGAAAAAACACGGCCCCCTCGTGTATTAGGAGGGCAGGGTGAGTCACCAGAACCAAGGACGGGTGTTTTTGATGAATCTAACATGTTAAAAATGGAGTTTGAAGTTATAATGGGTTTGTATAGGAAGGGGGCGTGTCTGATAAAATGAATATCAAATATCTAAATACTGAATCAAGCAACTTAAAAACGGTCTGGGGGGCTCACAAAAGCCTGAGTAGACGATAAAATGACCAAAAGTTTTTTGGAAAGTGAAATAGCCCTTTAATTTAAAATCTGTAGTTATTTGTGTTTATTTGTATTTATTCGTTTGAAGTTAAATGTTCTCAAATACCCAAAGCCTGGATCGGCATCGGACCCCAAAAAACATATCATCGGTCAGGTTAGTTTGAATGTGAGTGATGCACCTTCTGTTGTTAACACAGAGCTCAGATATTACAGAATGAAATGGATATACTGGCCGGCCATCACTGTTTTCCCCCCTTCTGTGAGCCCAATGATAGAAGAGGCGGCGATAACAAAAGCTGAAGGGAAAGAATGTGTCATCCTTCATTTCACTCTCTTTTTTTTTCCCAAGTAAGAAAAAAAAAAAAGCCTCTGGCCTGAAAGGATCCTAGAAAGTGGCTGCAGTGCATAAACTGAGCTAAGCGCTTGTGAGCATGAAGTCCCTAGTCTCTGAGCTATGGCACGTCCTGTCTAAACAAATCAAAAAGTATACACAGTAAAATCCTCGGTGTTACCCATGGTCCATTTGGTTCCATTTGTACACTCTCTTTAGGTTAAATTAACTCTGAGGATTTTACATTGCACTCTCATGTGGGACTGGTTTAATTGGTGGAATAGAAATGAATCGAAGCATGTCCATTTTTAAATATTCTCCTCTTGTTTTTTTTAAAAATATTTTACATAACTTGATTTGATAAACGTTATAAGCATGCGGTGCAGAGCTCTTAATGATCTGCTTTCTGCACCATGCTGTTTTTCTTTTTTTTTAAGTTTCTCAGCTCCTCTACGTACTGTCACGGGATTAACTTATCTTTCCTGCAGGCACAACTCGGAAGCTAAACTCTGCATC
>NC_137606.1:24014812-24097312 GCF_963280865.1 Gymnoscopelus braueri | reverse complement strand
ACCTTCCTGTGGTATAATCATTGAATGTGTGATCTCCAGGTGGGGCGCATCTGCAAAGGACACACCCAAAACTGATGATGTCATTATTAATGAAGTCATTATTATAACAGTTGCCACTGATCAACAGTAGGTATTTGTTGTAAAGTAGGCTAGTTCTCATTTTTATACACTCTCTTAACCCAAGATAAATACGAAACAAAAATTTAACTGAGTCTTTCTTCTAATTTGTTCACATAATGTAATACTACTATTACATTATGTAATAGTGCCCCTCCCGTCTCGCCGTGGCGCGGGGCTCTAGTAGCCTGGCCCGCACATCGGACACGGAGACAGTACAGCGTAGACGTTTGACACGCAAACCGAAAGCGAAAGCAACAGCGGTGTTTGTTTCGACACGCTAACCGAAAGCAAAAGCAAACTGCAACATGCAAACGCTGCGCGGGGCTCTCTCCCCTGTCTCTCCCTCCTTCTCTCTCTCTCTCTCTAGAGCATGAGGACCTGTATGAACCACACAGACACACAGTCAGCCACGCATGCGCACCACTCTCTAGTCTATTGTATAATAGGATATATATATATTACGTCTGTTTTTGTAAGATCTTATATTTCCATCGGGGACCACTTAAGAAATAAGAGTTTCCAGTAACTCAGTAGTGGTATCCTCTGGGAATTACATTTCTTCTAATTAAAATAAAATCAAATTTCAAATCACTAGAGCCGTTCTCCCTATTGTGTTTCCCTCTTGACCTAAAGAATAGTCCTCACCTAATGCCATGCACATTCTGAAGCCATAAACACAATCTCAAATCTCACGATTTACTTTCATTCTAGTCTCATCGCTAAAGCTGCATGCTTTCTATGTTAAATCGTCACTTTCAGGCAGAAACCTCATATCTCCATATGTCACAGTTTTATATTTTTTTCATATATGAATGCCCGGCCTGCTTCATCATACAAGAGTGTCGCACAAAAGTAGTGAAAATAGCAGATCTCACAATGCGCCACATCACCAAATCTTTTTTCATTAATAATAAAACAAGGAACGTTTTTTGACATACGAGGTATCCACCCAACAGCGACAATATGTAGGCCTGGTACTCACAGTGGACTTCTAGGACTTCAGTTGTCATGTATGGGCTGGCCAGAGACACATGCTCCACGCTGCAGGTGTAAGCCACCCCGTCATCCCGCCTGTCCACCAGGAACTGGAGGCTGCTCTTCACTGTAAATGACTTCCCTGTGGCATTCACCTCCTTAGTGCCTGCAGAAAGCCAGTGAAGGGCACCATACTTAAATAAAGGTAGAGTACACACCAGAGACATCTGTAAGTTGTCACAAGCAGCCTTCTTTATGAATGAGTTTAATTGGGAAAAGAAGCCCAAGACCTTGACAGATAGATAGTAGACAGACAGACAGATAGATACTGTAGATAGATAGATACTGTAGATAGATAGAGAGAGAGAGAGAGAGAGAGAGAGAGAGAGAGAGAGAGAGAGAGAGAGAGAGAGAGAGAGAGAGAGAGAGAGAGAGAGAGAGAGAGAGAGAGAGAGAGAGAGAGAGAGAGAGAGAGATAGATAGATAGATAGATAGATAGATAGATAGATAGATAGATAGATTGTATATCACAAACTGGAATAGAATTTCAGGAGGTTCCTTGACATAAACTCTGATACAGGCAGCTACTTCATTGTTTATGTTGTTTCTCAAATCAGAATAGAAGGCAGAAAGGAGTGTACGTTTTGACTCGGTTGGATGGCTGTGTTTGCTCCTGGTGGACTATCCTTCAAGCATACAAGTCAACACAAAACACAAACACAAAACACATCAGACTTCCCTGACAAAGTGAAGTTCCAGCCACACATTTCGTCTCTGGGACTTTCTACTACAAACTTTCTACAGTCTTTATATGATTGTAGGGCAAAGTACACATTTGCCATTATTCCTGCTCATGCCCACACTTTTACTGTTCATTACATACCTCTCCATCTAACCACTTTTAACCTGGCCTCCCTGTTTTGGACACACACACACACACACACACACACACACACACACACACACACACACACACACACACACACACACACACACACACACACACACACACACACACACACACACACACACACACACACACACACACACACACACACACACACACACACACACACACACACACACACACACACACACACACACACACACACACACACACACATCCAAACATTTACAACTTAATCAGAGACAAACTGTATAAAGTATTATCATATCATACATACATGCATACATACATACATGTAGATAGTCTTTATCTTCTTCACTGTCACTGCCATGCCGGTCTTAATGGTATACCTTTCACAAATCAGGGCATTCACAAATAAGGTACCATATACTGTACCATGTACAGTACCATACTGTATTAAGAAACACAAGACAGAGATGTCTAAGCAAGGCCTTGCACTTTGCCTTGCATAGAAGGCAGATAGAGAAGCCTCGCGTGGCACAAATCTGCCTGCAGAGTCCAAACTCCCACACTGAAGCTGTCACTGTGTTTCAAGAGGGTTGCTAGTGTTACCAGAGAGGGAGAGCATTAACATATGCAAAAGCAGCATTTCAGTATGTGAAAATGCTTGGGAAAAGGTGACGACCTAATGCATACTTTATTGTGGAAACAAAATGCACTCAAGGAACTTGACTTAAATGTATTCTGTATATAATTACAGACTAAAGTCCTTATGTTAATTTAACTCTTGAGGGCCCTCTCTTCCGCCGAGCGCAAATCGGCAGCTAACGGGCAGCATAATTGTCATTGCTATCTTCAGACCGACGCATATGTAATTTGTACGGCTGGCGTCCCCATTGTCTAGATAACAAATGATCCTATACGCCTATGCGACCACCGCGTTGGTCTTAAAATTAGGTGTGATCTGGCGTAATCAGGTCGCACTGCTATCTTACGAGTTTGCATCTTGCGCTTAGACCAGCTCCAAGGCGGTCTTATCTTCTGGCGCAGTGACAGCGCAGGTGTTTCCTTACCATTTAGACAGCGGAACGCTCAACACATTAACATGTCACCATCTTCGAGGCTCCTGACACACGGAGCGCGCAGCCATCCATCATGTCGTTTAACGAGCAAAATTGGCGCGGACACACATTGACGCATTCTGCGCCTTGCGTTCTGTGCTGTGCTCCATAGATCATCTAAATCTATGCCCTGACATATACAACTCATTTGTGCACTCTCATAGTTACTAATGGATAAACTAACACCATTTTAAATGAATGAATATATTAATTAGGATTTTACTGTGTACCCACCTGATGTCTGCTACACTACAAAAAATTCTCTTATTGCTTGAAAAACATCGGAAAAAAACCAAAGCAGCTTTTATACAGTAAAACATTTAAAGCTCTAACATATAATGTATATATATATATATATATATATATATATATATATATATATATATATATATATATATATATATATATATATATATATATATATATATATATATATATATATATATATATATGTCCATCCATTTTGGTCGCTAGCCAGGAACCAATTTGCATACTGTATGTGCATAATGACTTGGGATGAGCTCTGAGTGCATTAGAGTCTCAAACTATGTCAACTGTAATTTAAAAATATCCTTTTCTAACCATTATTTACAACACTCGGGACCACAAAGTGGGCCCTTTTAAAGTTCGTTCCGTGTTTTAATACTTAAGCTTACAGTATGAGTTACTACATTTGACACATAAATAAATTGTTTTGCTTCATTTCAATTGGTTATGGATTTTCCCTGTTGCTTAATGAGGGAAGCTTGGACCATCCGCACAGTACAGTAGCTATAATATAATGTGTTAGTCATAGGTTGGAGGCTATGGACACATACTGTATGGCATGTTATTAATATGAATTACTAGTGGGTAGTTGCCCCCAATGCAATATGTGCATTGGAATCAACATGACCCAATGCATCCAGGGGAGAAATGTGTGTTTCTACGACTTACGTTTAAACCTTTTATAACTACTGTACAAATGTAGTTTGAAACCAAAATAAATGTGTGGCTCCCGACAAAAGTTTGTCTCCCCCTATTTCAGGCATAATCAGGTCAGAAATAGTGCCTGTTTACAAGTCTCAAATGTCCTGCAGCCTTGACGTTAGATATCCTCAGATATCCGTTTCTCTGATCCTGAAAGGCTATTTTACATGCAGGTTTGCTATATCAATAGATCGATAAGATGCCTACACCAAAGGCTTTGCAAGCGCTGCTCTCCACATGTGGATATCATTCATGCATTTGTCTAATGTTCAAAAGGTGCACCGTCCACTGCACCACATGGGATTTCATTAGCCATTGTCGGAAATTAATACACATTTTAAATGAGCTGTAGAAAACCATTGCATGGAGCTATGGCTTCTACAGACACAGAATGTCTCTGTCTGTGTGTATGTCTGTGTGTGTGTGTGTGTGTGTGTGTGTGTGTGTGTGTGTGTGTGTGTGTGTGTGTGTGTGTGTGTGTGTGTGTGTGTGTGTGTGCGTGTGCGTGTGCGCGTGCGCGTGTGTGCGTGTGTGCGTGTGTGTGCGCGTGTGCGTGCGCGTGCGTGTGTGTGTTATTGTGCTATGCATGCACGGGTGTTAAAATAAAACAATAGTTGCAGTGACGATTGGACAGTGATTTTGGGGATATGACTTTGTATTAATGAGCTTTTTCTTCACTGAAAATCTAAATGACCAGCTGGAAGCTAAAGAAGACAAATGGCATGTGAGAAAATAGCAAATCTTTGGTAATATAGACTACAAATATGGTCTCAAATATATTAATGAACATGAGAAGAAATGTTTTGGCACAGTAGGCTACTTTTGGCATTGTGACAAAGCACATTTTGTCAAGATGCCTGAATGTAGTGTTTGTCCTATGATGCTACGTTCAGCTTCTATAAATGTTGAACAATGCAGGCTAACACATACATACCTGAAGCTGACTGGCTAATTTAACCAGGATGACAACAAATAGCCTACAGTAAGTATGCTGTATGTTGTTGTCACTTTGGATGTGAACATACATTAATGAAGATGGCTGAAAATGTTAGAATAGAGGCTAGTGAAATGTCATTATGAAGATCAATGCAGGTTGTGCAACATAATTTCACACTCTATAATGCCATCGAATGAGATCCAATTTAGAAGGGCCTAAATATGTCTACATCTACAGTAGGATAAAAATAATGCTTGGTTGAGTTTTATATATGATGCTAGTAAAAAGAGGGATTTTTATTCGAGTCTGTTATGATAATCAAAAACGAAAATGAATCAAAACAATAGTTTATTTGTAGCTAAGAAAACCGCACCAACCTCTAACACAAACAACCAGGTTCCCAGATGTGGAAATCAGATGGATAAAAAAGAGAGAGAGAGAGAGAGAGAGAGATTCATAATATAGAGCTTTGATGCTACTGTATATTCACATCATTAGGCTATGTGACAATTCAACAACAACCTCACAGACATCCAATAAAAAAACAAAGGGACCTCATTTGACAGTCCAATAAAAAGCACACCGCAGAGTATGCTTATATATAGGGCCTACTATAACTAACACAACTGCAGTGGTTGTAGTGTAGCCTACTCTTCTATCGATATATTTAGATCCTGTGGTCGGGTAGGACCATTAGTGGCTGACAAGCGGTACTGCATGAAAGTCTAGGCTAAATTAATAGTCTGCTCAACACTCAATTTGACGAGCGAACATTCGGCAAACATTCGGTAAAAATAGCAGATCTACAAACTCACAAAACGTTTCAGTGCGACGCGTTGTGAGCTTGTAGATTGGTTATTTTCAGCAAAGAGATTTGGTGTAGAGAGAAATACTAACGGACCTAGTATAGAGCCCTGGGGGACCTCGGTCAACTAAATTTGAGTTTAAGTGGTTAAAACTCACTATAATCTTACCTTGAGTGACTTTAAAAGTGTTGTGCAAACATTATTACCATCCCTGACGGTAACTGATGGGTAACACTAACATCAGGATAAGGAAGCATGTGGTGCACTGCAGGCATTGATTTGACAGTTTCTTTGATTAATTAGTGTCAATAAAAAAAGACTTTTCCTCACACTGGGACAAGTGCCTCGTGAAGAAAAAACAACAGACTAAGATGTAAAATATCAAACTCTGTTACCCCTCATCGATCTGCAACGTGTCATCATGTTGGATGCTTAAGTGTGTTTGCTTGCTTGCGTGTGCATGAAATCAAGCTGTGCTTTACGCAGCGGCAGGTGTAGCGTGGCCTTTCTGTTCTCTATACTGTCGCAGTGGTTCTCAAAGTGGTTCCCCCAGGGGTTCCCAGCTAAATGAGTTGATATAGCATAAAAAAACTGTTTAACCACCGTAACCCTATTGACTTTTTGAAAATAGCCAATATACAAAAAAATCTTGAAAAAGAACATTTTAAGAACACAAATCTTGTATGGGGGTCCTTAGCACAAAATATTTTCAGATGGTGGACAAATACATATTAATTTGGGGGATCTTGACATGAAAAAGTTTGAAAACCACAACCACCAGGGTTTAGAATACTGAACATTATTGACTGGCACTCGGTGACACGAGAAATTTATATGGCTTTATTCCTCGAAAAGAGATGATTTTGACAGGTGACAGCTGGAAATGTGTATAATGCTGTGTAGAAAATTCACTGTATATATAAATATATAAATTGTTGAAAAACAAACCATCAGAGCGTGAAATACAAATGACATGTTTTTGCTATTACACCTGCTGTCGCCCAGGAACTTTGTAGTGCAGGGCCCCCTGTGGGGAAGGAATTGACTGACAGCAGACACTGTTGGCATTAATCTACCACAAAAGTAGGCCTACCAATGGCTTAACAGGCTGCTCCCAGCACATGTTCACATAAAAAAAGCCTTTCATGCAGTATCTGAAAAAACACTTGGAGCCAGAATCGACAGATTGACAATTCACCTCTTTGATACTTTTTCAAAGTAAAGTTCCTCACTTTGCTATGACTTAAAGATGCACCACACTGGGTCTGTTTGCCCAAAACACATTAGTGTTAACACATTGACTGCCAATCGCGTAGATCTACGCGAACCTATTTAAAGCCGCCACGTGCCAATCGTAGCGTAGACCTATGCGAAGTGGTGTTTTTTTTTTTTTTTTTTTTTTTCACATTGCACTTTTTTCACTTTCGATACGACACATTTCATTGTAGCACCACCGGAAACGGAATTATCCGGGATCCGGTTTTGCCGATCCCATCAGCCTCCATTCTAAAGCGGACACTAAAACGCCATTTTCTCGTTTGTAGTTTTTCGTGTCGCTGATCGCTGTTTAACATAAACCGTTGTAACTACAAGATGGCGGCTGGGTTTTTGAAGGGGATTTCACTGGGCGACGCAGTCGGATCGCCGCTGTGTTTACAAACAGTTTTATGCTAGATCTAAAGGGATTTAACGAGGTCTGTGGCGACGTGAATAAAACAAAAAAACAACAATAAAACGCTGGCACTGGTGAGTACATTATGAGATTAAACTCTGGCGTGGAATGTGTTAAAGTAAAACTAACACTACAGGGCATTTGTGTGCATGATTGGAATCAACCAGTATCTGTATTTTTCAGGGCTTTTTAAGTGTTATGTCATTCCCAAATGATAAACAGTGCTATATTATCGTTGCTGTCGGGTGGAAACCTCAAACAGTATGTCCAACTGTTAGATTTCAGGATTTAGCAAAAAATGGCAAAAATAGAAGATGTACGAGCTTGTACATCTTGTACTTTTGCTACTTTCGTGAGATACTACAGTATGACGAAGTAGGGCATTGATTTAGAATATGGAGATAAGAGACTACATTCAACTGCCCACAACTATGGAACGGATGATCGCGGCGGCTCGCTCCCCCCCCCCAATTCGTCATTGTGTCAATGTGCACTCCTGCTGGAGGACAGGTGCTACAGGCCGCAGCCAGACGCTGTGTCCAGAGAGCAAGTGAAGCCACCAGTTGTGTAGATAACTGTCATTTCCAACCATTATTCACAGCTACAGTTATAGACATTGTCTAAAAACAAGTTTAAAGTTATGTTAAGTTAGACTATGTACTGTATTCACATTAGACCTTGTACATTAGAGAGAGAGAGAGAGAGAGAGAGAGAGAGAGAGAGAGAGAGAGAGAGAGAGAGAGACACAGACAGACAGACAGACAGACAGACAGACGGACAGACAGAGAGGGGGTAGAGAGAGAGAGAGGGGGGGGAGGGGGAGGGGGATGGGGGGGAGAGAGAGAGAGGGGGGGGAGGGGGAGAGAGAGAGAGAGCGAGAGAGCGAGAGAGAGAGAGAGGGGGAGGGGGTGAGAGGGATCATTCTCAGTGGCTTTTGAGATGGATAGCAGGCCTAGTTGTGAATGCTGTGTGCCAACTCACTATTGGCCTTTCAGGGAGCTACGTGCATGTCATTTCAACAAGAAAACTTCATATCCCAGCCCCCTTCCCATCAATCATAATGCCATGCTGGCCAGACACAGACGGAACCACCAAGACAAAAAACGCTCTTGCAAATCTTCAATAACTCTTCCAGTAAAGTCTGCTCAGCACAATCAATTCTATAAAAGACCTGTGTAGAGCTTAAGGTACTGCCATCAAACTGAGAGGACCTCGCTCCTTCCACACCTACACAGACAGACAGTCACGACCGCACACACGCGCACACACACACAGACACAGACACACACGCACACGCACACACACACACACACACACACACACACACACACACACACACAGCTTCCATTTCACTATGCTGATCACAGAAAACAGAAACAGATGCTGCAGCTGGTGTAGACAATTCAGACTACCAAATAAGCATTGCTATGCTAACAGAAAAACAGGTCGGTGAATTGTGATTGAACTGGGTTAAAACACTATGCACTAGCCATCACATCACCTTCAATGCTTGTAAGTCATGCTGGAAATGCTCGGAGACCACAGAAGTGTCAGTGTGCAAGGAACCATGGATTTAGTATGACCAGCAGTCATTTTTACCCCTAATACCCTAATACAACCATTACATTACATTACAGTCATTTAGCAGACGCTTTTATCCAAAGCGACTTACAATAAGTGCATTCAACATAGGTAGGGAACGAAACTACTAATCACCAGTAGTCTTAAGTGCATTCTCTTCTAAAACAAGCAACTAAGAGTATACCTAGCGCTAAGGTAAAAGTATGCAATGTATCTCAGCTACCTACTTTCTTAAACAGATGAGACAAATAGGAACCACTCAGAACTGATCTTACACAGATCATTCTATTTAGAATCCATCATCATTACTCCTTCATTTTGCAGCTTAAAGCCAGTATTGTCCAGGTTGTGAAAAGAGGGTCTTTCAGATGAGGTGCAGCCATGCAGCCGTGCAGGCATAGCTATTCGTCCATGTTTGAAAGTCAGTGGAAGTGCTGGCCTGGCTGTGAGTCAGATAGATCACTGGTTCTTAAAGTGGGGTCCTTGAGGGGGTTCCAGGGGGTCTCCAGCAAAATGAGGAACAGTTTAAACACTTAAGCCCTATTAATTTTTTTTGGCTATTTTCGAATAATAATAATTTCCCTGGCACAAATTATTTTTCAAATTGGCTGCGGTCTGCAGCCAAATATATATCAATGTGGGGGTCCTTGAGATGAAAATGTTTCAGAACCACTGAGACAGATTACAGCTAAATCCTTCCTGGAGGCCAAGGCTTAAGTAATAAGATTCAATAACGTGAACGTGAAGTGAAGTGAAGGTACATGGCTACATGACGAGAGGATATTACATCACCATGTAAAATCCATACAACAGACGTACCTTGAACCTCCTTGTCATTTCTGAACCACCGGATGTTAGCAGCAGGTTTGCTGCCGGATGTAATGCACGTCAGAGTGATCATGTCTCCTTCCATGGCAGGTTTTGTGAATCCAGTGATCTCAGGCCGCAACGGCACACCTACAGTACAAAAAAGCCAGACACAGCTCAATTGTACACCACTTTATGACTGATCAAATTGAGGTTAATATTTCCACAGTCTATCAGCTGCCTAGTTTGATATCGTCCTATGTTCCACATGTCTTTGCATCATAAGGACGACAAAGAATTAATATGGTCAAATCCGATTCTCAGGTACTTGGTTGTCAAGAATGAAGGTTTTGTTTTGTTTGTAGGTTCTAAAATTATGAATGATATATTATTCCAAATTATATACATTCTATGACTATCTCCAGTAAGAGTAATCATTGTTATACTTTAACATTTTAATGTTGATCTTACTCAAGTAAACAGAATATTAGGTTAGTGCCAACTAGATTTAAAAGGAGAAAATCCTGACATTGTGCATTTGCCTCAAAATTCTCAAAGACCATGTATTTGTTGCAGTGTACGCTCTGTAACCATTATGTATTTTTGTTATGTCAATTAAATCAAATGAACTCACAATAAAATGTAATCAATAATATAAATAAGTCCCAGATAGTGGCTTGAAAGCACTTATTGATTTGAAAATTCTAGCTGAAAATAGTCCAGGGAGAAAAATATTGATTTATAAATTGAACTCAAATGACCGTGACTGATTAACTGTGCACTTAACTGTAACTGTGCACTGATTATTCAGGTAAGTACAGTAACGTTACTATATAAAATCTAATCAAACTAAATACAAATAAAAATAAAGCTGTTAATGGAAAAACAACAAAACCAAGTACAGTATACATATGTACTTTGACAATCAGTCTGGAGGGAATCTCCTGGCCATTATGTTGAGCAAAATCCTACTGTATATTAGTCTGTTATTTTTATTCACTACATATAAGAAATACTTCTGCTCTGGTACATCTATTAACCCATTAAAACTGAGAAAGCACCTGTGTCATTTTAGATTTGAGTGTTGGCTATTAAAAAATAGCAGACATACAAGCTCATATATAATATTTAAGCTTGTATATCTGCTATTTTTGAAAAATTTTGAAAAATCTTCAAAGTGATTGAAATTTTTTTTTATAGCACAAATCTTCTCTTCTGGGCATCCCTGGCACAAAACATTTTCAAAATGGGGGCCAGCGGCCAAATATATATCAATTTGGGGGTCCTTGGCACAAAAAAAGTTTGAGAACTACTGATTTAGAAGGCATTTGTATATCGGTCTCAGGTCTTAATGGGTTAATTGGCAAACATGTTAGCACTGTCACCATCAGAGGGAGTAACAGCACTCACGGAAATGTCCTTCGGGAAATTTGCTTTAGTTGGCATACAGAGATACCTCTCCCCGCTGCCCATGCCAACTAAACAGAATTGCCTGAAGGGCATTTCTGTGAGTGCTGGTATTCCCTCTGAATGTAAAGGAACCTTTCTATCTAGACCACACAGCCTGTAAAGGAAATATTAACCACTTAAACTCCAGTCCCCCAGGAGTCTATACTGAGCCCCCTCCTTTTTTTCCCTCAACACCAAAATCTCGGCAAAAAATGTCACACAATTCGTTGTGTTGCCACGCCTTGTGAGTTTGTAGACCTGCTATTTCCGCAAAATGTTTGCCCCTAGGTCTTTTGTTTGTTTTGTTTTTTGATATTTTTGGGGCTTTTTCTGCCTTTATAGATAGATACAGTAGACTGACAGGAAATGGGGAGAGAGAGATGGGTGAGTGACACACAGCAAAGGGATTCGAACCCGCGACACGCTGTCCTAGCCTAGGCACCCGGACCGCTACGCCAGCCGTCCGGGCCTGCCCCTAGGTTGACACTAGGGGCGCCATGTGGTTAAAATAAGTTGGAGTCGTGCCCACATTCTCTATGTACTTCAGTAGCACCGTCTGTCACCATTATATGACTTAGTTTCAGTCTGCAAAGTTGAAGACGCAAGTAGCTCAAGAAGCTAAACGCAGGAACTCTTTTCCAAAGTTGCGAGAAGGACCCAGCAAAGTAAAACAAACTGCAGCCGTAGGACAAAGTATAAATAGCCATTAGCCAAGTGTAATTGGCCTGCATGCGGAGGAGACGGGGGCAGAGAGAGATGGATGTACTCACCCAGAACGGTGAGGAAGGCCTTGGTGGTTTTGACAGGCATGGTGAAGAGTGAACAGGTGTACTGGCCGTCGTCTGACAGGGTAACGTCACTGATGCTGATGGTGAGCTCCTGCCACGACGCTCGCATCAACTCGATCCGGTTGTCCCTCAGCGCTGCAAGAACAGGGAGGAGGACATGACGTAAGAGTTGGAAATCAGCACATCATCTCACAACCAGGGCAGTCACCATTACAATATTTAAGATGACGATGAATTGTCCTACAAATAATTGTGATTAGTGATTTAATTGTGTTTTTGGCATTGAACATTAGAACATAAGAATACAAATGTAGGGCACGGTGGCGCAGTCGGTAGCACTGTCGCCTCACAGCTAGAAGGTCCTGGGTTTGATTCCCGCCGGGGACGCTGTGGGCGCTGGGGGCGTGTCTTCTCCTCCGTGTCACCAGCGCCCATACCCTAGGTGGGGTTGGTGAAAGGGCCTACTCTGTGTGGAGTTTGCATGTTCTCCCCGTGTCTCCTAGGGTAGTTAATACCCTCACAAAAACATGCAGTAATCCTGGTCACTATACTGCCTCCCCCTGGTCAGCCGGGGCGCCTGATGGAGGGGAAGGGAACTGGTTGGAATAACGTGTTCCTTCCACGCGCTACGTCCAACCAGGGAAACTCCCCCCTGTCAGGTGACAAGAAGGTCAGTTGGCTCTCATGCATTGAAGGAGGCATGAGCTTGGCCCTGGCCTCCCTAGGCTGGTGGGGGGAGTGTAGTGCCCAGGATCACTTAGCAAATTGGCACCGGGTGAAAAAAGAGTTACAAAATCGAGGGATAAAAATTATTAAAAAGAATACAAATTTAATTTCTGTTTGTTTTTTAGGCTTCGTAATCAAAAGAATTGCGCAGGATTTGACAAATAACTAAAACATGCAAAGAAATTACTGACCTAATATGTAACAATTAATTTTATAGTTTCAAAAGTGACGCGTTGTAAGCTTGCAGATCTGCTATTTCTGCTCTTTTTGGAAAGTGTTTGAAAATGTATGAAAATGTTTAAACCTGGATTATGCAAAATAATTGTGATTATCTATCATAACAATTGTGACAGGCCTACTCACAATCTGTGTCACTCTAGTGTATAGCTCTATAATTGTATGACGAACAGTGAATATAGCCCATCTACAATCTCACAACACATCGCATCGCAAGGTGTTGTGTTATCCAAAATATGGATGCCAGGTTGAAAGTGTTATGTTATATTTAGAAGAAAATATATAAAAAAAAGATATGAAGCACTTTTTTGTGTGTGAAATTGTGATAAAAAAAAAACTCCTTCACCATCTGCTACCATGTGTCTTCAAATAATTAGATTTCAAACACTGCTTATATAAACCAGTGATTCTCAACCTCTGGGCCGGGGGCCCACTGCTGGGCCGTGAGGGTATTGCAAGTGGGCCCCCCCCCAAGTAATTGGCAAAACACTAAGATTGTGTTCCACCTTGGATCACAATCGATTGATTGATCATTAAAATAAACACGCTCAGAAAATGCATGAGGGGCTGCCGTGTTAAGTGGTCGGATGGAGGAGCCGCGAACGCTTTCAACGTTTTCAAGTGGGTCCTGATCAAGAAAAAGTTGAGAACCATTGAAATAAAGTACAGCCAATGCTCAGTTGGGGCTCACATCGGGAACATTCAGAGGTGGGGACTTGGACTCGAGACTCGAGACTCGACTTAGACTGGAGTCCCGATTTTGATGACTTTAGACTTGCTTGGTCAAATCAAAAATAGACTTGGACTTGACTTGGACTTGAATGCCAAAGACGTGAGACTTGACTTGACTTGAACGCCAAAGGAGGGGGGGACTGAACTTTCCTCTTCTACCCCAGGTTTGAACGTAGTTTCCAGTGCACGTGCTTACATTTTACCATTGTGATAATCAGGGGATGCATTGCATTAACTGTTCTTTTGGCTCAGCTCCAAGGAACAGAGGAAGTGCGTTGGTTGTTTTTCTGAATGTAATAATAATTACACCTAATTACACATTAAACCACCAAATGGGATTTTTTTATTAAGTAAAAGCATGCAATTAAAACATTTCCTTGGTAAACTTTGGTAAAAGTTTTATCCAAAATTAAAAACTTACATTTTAACAAATTGATTAATGTACCCAAAATGCACTTCAGCTGCAATTTCAGTCATTTTCATTATTTTCTTTAATTTAATGGGGCTTAATTATGACAGCCTCCCCCCATCTTATCTCATGATGGCCCTCTGCCAATGAGTCTGCATGTGCGTGTGTCCCTGCCCTCACCCTTCCTCTTTGCTATTTCAAAGTGACGTTTGTAAAGCACAATAAAGCCTTGTTGTTGAAATGTGCGATACAAAAACTCTTTCCTTTCCTTGCCGTGTGTGTAACTTTGTTGCAATTAATTGAAACTTTGTTACAATGTAGTTTCAATTTAATTCAAATGTGTGCATTTCTGTGCTCGCTTGAATTTTTATTGCGTGTTTTTATGTGTTATATTTTGTGTTGAAAAATGCTTTATGTAAATCTTTACATATCATTAATTAGCATTATGACTTGTTTGGGACTCAACAAAAGGTTTATGACTTGTTTGGGACTCGAAACAAAAGGTTATAGGACTTGACTCGGGACTTGAGAGCAAAGACTTGAGACTAGACTTGGACTTGCAACATAGGGACTTTGTCAATATTAATAATAATGAAAGTGAACCAGCATGGCAGTACTGAACTATGGAGACAGACAGACAAGACAGACAGACAGACAGACAGACAGACAGACAGACAGACAGACAGACTCTCTATTTATAGATAGATAGATAGATAGATAGATAGATAGATAGATAGATAGATAGATAGATAGATAGATAGATAGATAGATAGATAGATAGATAGATAGATAGATAGATAGATAGATAGATAGATAGATAGATAGATAGAGAATGCTACTCTACAGCTGCTACATCAACTACTACTCTCTGTCTCTATAATAATACCCTTTAAGGCTTGTCTATTCATTTCTGAATAATCTACGCTATCAAGATAAAAAACCCCAAGGGATTTCTCAAGGAATTGGAGGCTTACCCCACTAAAGTGTTCCTTCAAGAGTGACAACCCCTTATAATCCTCGGGAAACCATGCAGCAAGCTGAAAAAGGTAATGTGGAATCAACCTGTCATCGCTTATACAACTTCAAATGCAGAATCACCTAGTTGTACAAGAAGCCCCACCAGGGAAAAAAAAGACTGTTCTCCTCATTGAATAAATTAGACTTTCTTAATCCTCACTCGCTTTAGGCAGCTCCCTCCATTCACAATATCTTTCATCGGAATCTGAACTCTGTTGGATTCTATTACACAGGGCAAATCTAGCAGAGGATTGTATCAGTGTGGTCAATATGAAGTGGTGCCTTATCAGATAGAGACACTCAAGACGTCTCCATGAAAGTTATTTATCACCATCTCCGTTTGTGTTGGATTTAAGTGATAAATATGCACAGTGGGCATGTGAAAAGCAATTAAATGGCTATTAGATTCACACACACACAAGTTACATTAAACACTGCTCTCCTTTGGCATTAATGACAAGGTGTCATGTTGTGATAATCATCATCACATAATCACATACATTTGAAAAGTTATGGGCAATATATCCCAAACCCTAATGAGTTTATTACAGAGTCTTTATTTGACACAAAAAAAAACACCCAACAACAACAGAGAGTAAATAAAAACAATCTTTCAAGCTACCATTAAAATTACATAACAAGTGGTGCCACAAGAGAACAAGCTGCTCTGGGGCTTAAAACAAACATTTGATTTACTGTTGCAAACTGCATCCTGCACGTTTTTTGTAGTTACACTACTGAGCATCAGAATGCCCAGAGGCTCTGGCAAAGAACAGCAAACCCTTTGGTGGATGGATGGAAGAGAAAGGTGATGGGGTCTCTAAGCAAACACCACATAGTAACTCAAGAGATATGGAGCAGAGACTTGGCGGATCAAATAATTAAACAAGGATAGACCATACCCGGTGAAGGGCGCAGGCGAAAGTAGTTGCAAACTTGGGGTTATTGCACGTCCTGTCACGCGGTTTCTCCCCCCGCGCGTCCCGTCGTGCCGCCACCCCCCCCCCCTCCTCCCCCCCGCGGGTCCCGTCGCGTCCCCCCCCGCGGTCACCCCTCCCCACGGGCAACCCCCCCCCCGTCGCGGAACACCCCGGGTCCCGTCGCAAACACACGCACGCACGCACGCACGCACGCACGCACGCACGGACGGACGCACACACACACACACACACACACACACACACACACACACACACACACACACACACACACACACACACACACACACACACACACACACACACACACACACACACACACACACACACACACAGCGTGACAGACGTTGGTGTTGCCATGTTGGCCTATTGTAAGCGGTTTAGTGGCAATATTGGTGGTAGTGTGTTTTGGCGTTGGTTGTGAAAGTGCAGGTGGGTGTGGGGACGCGTTGTGAGCTTGTAGATCGTCTGTTTTCCAAGTGGCAAGGTATATGTGTGAAGGCGCTTCGTTTGGCCTTCTTTTCATAGACCTTGTTGCTTGTAGGGCTCGTTTCGTTTGGCCTTGTTTTCATAGACCTTGCTGCTTGTTTCTCGCGCGAAACCTGGCAACGTTATCTCCCATCGTTTGACACATAAACGCTAATAAGAAGCTGAGATTTGATGAAATTGAAAAACGGGCTTCGCAGTTAAGTTCAGATGGTAATGGTCAATGGCTGTGTGCAAAATCAGAGCAATTGCTCCAGCCACTGAGGAGAACCGGGCAGCTTCACCACTACAAACAAACAGACAGAGTTACAGAGGTTTGTCAAATTATAGGAGGATGACACACTTCCTATCACTCTAGCTTGCTAAGACTGAAATGAAAGACAGGAGGTTTTGCTGAGAAACATTCTGACTGTAGGAAAAGGGCCATCATGTATATGTATATTTACCAGGGGAAGATTGGTCTCTTGTCTAAATACCAAAGCAGTAACTATTCTAAAGCAATGTTTAGTCTCTCGTAGCCAGACAATCTCTGCCTATACTGACTGGTGAATCTGCATTCAATGAATGGCTAAAACTGTGTGGAAACAATTCCGATTTTTTAAAGAAATAAAAGAATTGCAGAACCAGTGCCAAGTCTTTAGCCTTTCATATTATGATGACAGTATCAGGTTTGGTTTTCAAAGCACTGGGCATAGGTTCGTTAGCTTTGGTTTTCTCCACCAACCAATCCCTTTCAAATGTATCAGCAGGCAGAGTTCCCGGATCGTCTGGCTACGTAAGGCCAAGCGATGTTGCACATTTCTAGAACATTTATATACACAGTAAAATATGTAATTTAACTCAGAGAGTCAGTGTACAATATAAATGTAGTTACAATAAATCAACACTGAGGATTTTACCGTTTACTTATTAACTGTATACTTATTTTACCTGTGCATGTTACAGTATTACAATAATGTTAAGTTTATCTTTATCTTTTGCTGCTGCTCTCTCTCCATTCACTCTAACTGCATGGTGATGTGTCCCAGAAATCATACGTTTAACACATAAATGAATGTAGTCAAAGCATTTTCTGCCACTGCTAAATGAACAGCTTTGGTGAGCTGACCATTTATGTTGTGAGAGAACTTATTTAAAAAATGTTTCTATTGGCACAATCCACTTTTTTGAGAGTGAATGGACAGCTAACAACAGAGAAAAACAGGCATAATGATAGAGTCAAATAACGGAATGGCCTCCCTGTCCAATCTTGAACTATTGATAGTACAGTATAAGTTACAATGTGTGCAGCTTGTGAACGAAGCCGCACAAATCACAAGTGATGTTTAGGAAGAATAGCTACAGTATTTCGACCAGGAAACTAGGCTTATGGACTATAGACATTATAGGCCCATTACTAGGCCTGTCACAATTATTACACAATTGCCTAATCGCAATTATTCAATAAAATAGTGGAAATAGCTATAATATCTACAAGCTAGTAGTTTTTTTTAATTAAATAACTAATTTATAAGTCATTTCTTTGTATATTTAGGTCAGGGGTAGGCAACCTGCTGCTCTAGAGCCGCATGTGGCTCTTGGGCCCTCTCCCGTGGCTCCCAGTTGCTTGGGCAAAGAAGTATGCAAAGGAATAAGAGGTTTTCTTTCTGTTTTTTTTTTTAACTTTAGGCATAAAGTTAAGTTATTAAAGTAAAGTTATTAGTAAAGAAAAAGTGTTGCCCATACACCAGAAAAAAATAAGAAACTAATCATTGAAGGAAAATAAAGAATTTATTCATGCTTGGTTTGTTTGCTTTCACCACCAATGTTGCTGGCTTACTGGTATACTTGATCTGCTTTGAGAAATTAGCAAACAATAAAAAAAAAGTTATATTGAAACACCAGAAAAAGCACACAAAAAAAGCCGCTCGAGACAGATTTTTAATAATCTTTTGGGCCAAAAATGGCTCTTTTCAAAATAAAGGTTGCCTACCCCTGATTTTGGATATTTGTCATATCTGCCCTGTGCAACTTCAAAGCCTAAAAGCCAAACAGAAATGTTTTTTTATTCTAATGTTCCAGTGTTCAACGACAGAAACTAAATTAAATCGTTATTATTGCAATTATTTGACTGACAATGAATCGTCAAAATGCATTATCGTTACTACCCGTTTCCCGTATGCCTACTACAACTACTACTCCCACTACTACATGTATTAAAGACTTGAGCCCTAGCAGTCCGGGCATAATGGCTACATTAGGTTTTTTTTTGGCAAAAAGACCCCTGCAGGTCCTCAGACCCCACTTTGAGAAGCACTGCAGTATGGAACATTGATGCTTTTAAGATTGTATTGTTAGATTTGATGCTGGAAGGAGCCAAATGCACCTGGCTGGGCATTACAAATTGTCATGTTGTCACTTTTCAAAATTAAAAGTTATTGATTAATTAATTAATTTCTTTGCATGAAATCATATTACTGTATATGTTCCTTTTGCATAAACCGATCAATCAATCAATCAATCAATCAATCAATCAATCAATCAATCAATCAATCAAACAATCAAACAATCAATCAAACAAACAAACAAACAATATGGACTGAAAAAAATAGGCTACTTAAAAATGCACTTTTGTTAGGCAACTACACAGTATATTGTCCATTGACAGACTGATAGTGTGAGTAGTATAAAAGGTTTGAATAACGTAAAGACAAGCGTTATCTATTACTCAGGCAACATACCGTAGGGCCAGGGAACCAGCATCCAATCCAGGCTGTATGGCCAGATGTTGGACAAAATCTGTCACAATCAGACCCAAATGCCAATGGCTGACAAAGCTCTTTTCTTGGTGCTTTAGGAAATCAATGTGATGAAAAGGTTCATTTCCCACAAACCCTAGATAGCTCCTATGCTGTTCATTCTGCTTAGAAGGCAGCATAAATCTGCTCCCTGACCTTGTATGTGCTACAGCCTTGCAGCCTGGCAGCTTAATGTGCCGTACATCTCCTCTGATGGAGGCCTTACCAAGGCTGTCTCAAATCAGTAACACTGACACCTCAGCTTCCCCCTTGGCGAGGCACAGTCTCCCTCTTGCCCACTGATGCAAAATGATGTTTGCCCTGTCTCCCTGCCACTCCTTTGCATCACAGACCGTGTCAGTAGAGAGCCATTCTGAGGTTGACTCAAAGAACCATTGTCTGTCAAGAATCAAAGTCTGCGGACCACGTTGAGTCAAAACTTATCAAGATTCTTAAAGACACAACAGAGCTAATAATGTATTTATATCTTATTGATTTTGTGATACAAGACTAGATATCATCTGGGATTTCGATCATAGTATCGTAATTTAGCTTGTAAGAGCGATCCTCCAGCTACTGCTGAACAAGCACTGAGCTCTGTCTCCATGCTGCTTTGACGACACAGGCCACCACATGGGATCATTTTTTTGTGTGCGTATATATATACTGTATGACTGTGGTTGCACTCCACTAGTGCTGCATTAGCACTGTCACATCACATACTATTACACCGACATATCTGATGTCTGCTGCTAAAGTGATGTCTTATCTGCACAAGATACAGTGATTCCATTCTGCTGCCATTTTACTTGCTGCAATGTCTCTCTACTGGCACTAGCATTTCTGACTCATTTCTACTCATTCATTGCTATTCTAATCACTGTGATTCTATACCTATACTGCTATTGGAATCTGATTCTGATTAAAATGTAATGTTAAATGTGCCTGGTCAGGCAGCATTACGGTAGTGATAACATTTTCAGAACGTAATAACATATTAGACTGAGAGACTTTGAAATTAACAACAAATGCCTCTCTACCTGTTTCGTCATCACATCCACATGACTACTGATCGTCTCTCAATATTTGTAAATATCTTTTAAAAGTCATCCCCAGAATATCAAGACATTATCCCTCGCAAAGTAATAGCAAAAAAATATTATGACGTATATAATATAATATCGCCCAGCAATAAGACAGCCATATGTCGGATCGCCGTGCAAGGCACTCCTTTGAACATCACAAGAGTTGGCAGGCTGACAGCTAGCTCTTGTCTTTAGAACTGAGGAACAGAAGCAGGGGCTGCGGATATTACATGGCACTCACTACCGCCCTTCACTGAGCAGCAGACACATGTTAACTGATGTATCGTCACTGTCAGGTGGAAACCTTGTATGTCCAAAACCCTTCCTTTTTAAGTAAAACAGTGAAAATAGCTGATCTACAAGTTCACGACGCGCTAGATCTGCCATTTTCACTGCTTTTGTGCGACACTCTTGTACGATGAAGTAGAGCATTCATTTACGCATATACATTGAAACGTGGAGATACAAGGTTTCGGCACGATACTAACACACTGGGGAGTGGTTTTGGACACTTCATATAGGATGGGTTATTTTATCTACAGTATGTCTATCTATTAAGTGTTGGCTGTGTAAGGTGGTCCATGACGCTGAGCTTACAGAGATGGACATCTCTGCAGGAGTTCAAGCTGCTCTAAGCCAACGATAGAATGTGCAGCGAGAGCAGTGGGACTGACAGCGTCCTGGCCAGTGCTTGGAAGAAGTACTCTGATGTTTTACTTACTGTAAGTTAAAGTAGCAATACCACAATGAAGAAATACTCTGTTAGGGCGCTCCCACCAAAACATGGTCGGCTGCTGTTAAACACAGGTTGTGCGCGGCCACAGTTTTTTTTGCAGCCAGCGGATTCTAAAAAACGGGAGTGACCCCCCCCCGTCACTCACTTTCAGGACCCTCCCCGTAGCCCGCACCGCCTTCTGCCTTGAGCACCATGGTGCTTCCTGAGTCTTGGGACGGTCCGCCTTCGACTCACCCGATTGGACAGAGGGGGGAAAAGCAGCTCCTGCCTCCAGCAGTTATATGCTTCAAATGGACAAGTCGTGTGGAGCGGATAAACGCAAGGTCTGTGCGATAAGCGGAAAGATGCGCGAGAGTTAGGGTGTGGTCACACCGAACTTTAATTTAGCCTAATAGGGCGGATTCTGCCAATGCTTTTCAATGGGAACAGAGTTTTTTTTGCAGAAATCCGCAAATGACAACCAACCGCTCCGCTCCCATTGAAAAGCATTGGCAGAATCCGCCTGCATAGGCACAATTAAAGTTTGGTGTGACTCCACCCTTAGAAGTACAAATCCTGTAATCAAAAAGCACAACAGTATTGTCATCAACACTTAACACATGGGGTGCCAAAACCGTATTAAAACAGTTTTGCAAAAGGTGCAAATAGTTACGCGGAGTGCCAAAACCGAATACCCTTCGGTTTTGCTGTCTTTCTGTTTTTTTCGTTTTTTTCCACACGGGAGCTCTGGGAGTACCCATTGTGATCCTGAGAAGGATAGGCCAAATAGATCACCGGAAACAAAAACATGGCTCCCCATCCGCTTCCTGTCTATTTCCTTCTTTAAAACGCCTATATCTCCGAATCTGTTTCCGGTGGGGAAAACGGCCTGTTGTAACTCGCGAGTGAAATGTTATCGTTCCAGGATGTAGCTAGGGTCATCGCGCTACATGAATGGATGCTTTTTTTTACGTGGATTTGCTCGTCGTGGAGTCTAGAGCTTTAAACAGCAAAGCGCAGTCAATGGGGAGAATGCTGGCACCCACGGTAAGTTGTTATGAAAAAATGCTGGCACCCAATGTGTACTTTTACCAAAAGTAAAAGTACTCAAATGTTTCTTTGGGGGAAAACAGTAGATCTAAAAGCGTTGTGAACTTAGAGAACTTAGTAGAACTGCTATTTATGAATAGCTGAAGTATAAAATGGGACATACCATACGGTAAGTGTTTAATGTATGTCTTGTATTAACAATCTAAATCTGCAAAATAACTTGTATAGGGTAGAGTATAAAGTAATTGTACTTGGTGACTTTCCACCGCCGGTCCTGGCGCTTCCCTGCCTGCTCAAGCCAGGGGCTCCAGTCTTTGCAATTAGAGTGTGTTTGCTGCTGGCTATGCCTGCTCAGTGACTGTGTGGGTGATTCTGGCTATGTTCCAGGCCAAGTGATGCAAGCAAGGGGCTGCTTCCCCACACATGCGGATGCAATTAACCCATTCAGACCGGGAACGCATCTGTGTAACCACTTTAACCATTATCTTATACTTTGGCTTATACTTTGGCTCATAGCACGGCACTCAGTGCCGCGCTATGAGCTTGTATATCTGCTATTTTTGAAAAATCGTGAGAATTTGTGCAAATCTTTGGTACAAAATATTTTCAGATGTGGGTCCGTGGCCAAATACATATAATTTTGGGGGTCCTTGACATGAAAAAGTTTGAGAACCACTGATATTATAGCAACATACGTTTTGAAAAAAAAAATGTTAGGATTTAGAAGACATTTGTTGAATCCCCAGAAGCAAAGATTTGAGTTAAAAATGTTTGCTTTAAAAAAAAAATATATATATTCAAAGATTTGCTCATATTTTCAAAATATTTAAAAAATAGCAGATCTACAAGCTCATAGCGTGGCACTCGGTGCCGCGCTATGAGCTTGTATATCTGCTATTTTTAATAGCCAAAGAAATCACAAAATTCTTCCCCGGTCTTAATGGGTTAAGAGCAGGATAGGGCCTTGTTCCAGAGGGCCATTGTTCCTGCCTGCGCTCTCAAAGATCCCACGGAGCAGATGCTACTCAGATTGGACTAGCTTTCAGTGCTTGAGGGAGGGCAAGGAAGAAGAATATGCCTGCAGCTAGGCAACAATCCATCCTCAAGTGTTAAATAATGCCAAAGAATGACATTTCTTCGATTCACATTCCAGCGAGAAAGTATTTGAATTCCAATAGACAAGGACTTAAGCGCTATGTTCTTGTTTTTGTTATTTTTTTGTGGGGGTGGGCATTTCTTGCCTTTCTTAATAGTCCACAGAGCAGAGAGTCGCGGGAATCGAACCTGGGTCTCACAGACATGCATCAGAGGTTATGTGGTACACACCTTAACCACTCGGCTTAGTCGGCTATCACTGCCCAGTAAGATTTTGTTTAAGCCCTACTACACCAATTCATAGGCAGCACATCTCAAAAAACATACTTGAAAAAATCAGTAGTAACCTACGGAAAAGTGCAGTATATAACAGAGTATAAAGTACCACTCAATTTTATGTTACGTGCAATAAATTGTCAAATGCCATAATTATAAATACTGTTTGCTTTTCAGAGAAATTCAGCTGAAGGTGGTGCAGTGCACTTTATTAAGCCATTATTCGCAGAAGAAAGACAACAGATGTGGCTGTAGCCTTGGAAAACCAGTTTGAACATTTTGTTTCTGAACAGAAAGATGATTGGTGCAGGCTCTTGAGAGTTGTCAGGACTACTTTACTACTTTTAGAGAAACACTGAGAGAAAGGTTTTGTCTATATCAAGCTGCATTTGATTAAGGCACAACCATAACTTGCTCTCAATCTGTCCTCAGTATCAGTAAGGTATACTATTCATTATCTGGTACTGACAGAAGATGTTTTGAACTTGTTGTATCATCTGCATAAATTTACTGAACTTTTTTTTTCATGAGCTACACGCGCGGTGCAGGGAATCATTCCCCTCGTTAACTGTCAGCCACACATAATGTTTGACTGTTTCAAAGAGCTAGTCCCTTAACTTCAAGCTGATTCTTTAAGCTCAAGTCAAAATGTAAATTCTTGGCACATGGACAGTTGTTCAATGATACTTTGAAAGAAGGGAAAGAGAAACAGGAATGTAGTAGGGTGTAATAAGTAAATAGATGGAATTTCTAAATCCTGACAAAAAAACAAGCCAAGGCAACTGCTTGCTTGCTGCAATCACTTGCAATATATTCACCTTCAAATGTTGTGTGTTTACTACAATGATGATGCAAATGTGCTTTCATTGGTACTCAGTGCAGTAATTGCATCCTTGGTAATTATCCTTCATTCTCCTGACCTAATGAATGTTTCAATGCTCACATTAGCGCATTCATTTAGTACATAACAGCATTTTGATTACTACAAGCCAATTAAGACCAATTTCGCTTTGTGACCTTTACCATCTTGGCTGAATGTCTCTATTAAACAGCATGAATTATGAACTATAAACATTTGGGAGATGGAATGGAGATGAATATATGGCAAATTGGTGTCAAATTTGTGATGGAATATAGGCTGCTTGCTTATCTACTACACACATCAAAAGAAACCATTCATTCCATCTACGTTTGACACACAATAGACTCCCCATTAACTGAATTATTCATGTACGACATATACTACTAGATCTGACAGAAGATTATCTTCTATTCTACATAGCTGCCATGCACTTGGAATCTCATTATTATTCCCTCCAACATTACTACTTATAGGCTTTTATCTCCTTTTCCACTGAAGCTAAAAGGGAAGTAAATCATAATGAAGACAGCAAAGGACAGGCGTGTTCTCCATTTGTTGAGTTCAATAATAATAATTCATACCTGGGATCATATAAAGTGGATAATTCTACAAAAGACATATGGTCCACATCGATTTCAGCCTAGCAACAGTCCACCACACAGTCGCTCCCTTCAACAATCTCAGCTAATTGGCCTAATGTATTAATGATGTGTTGGCAGGCTCTTTAAGCAATCTATCTCTTTCCTATCAGGTCTGGGGTGGGAGAGCAGGGGGATCAGCATGCCTGACTACCCCCCCTCAGACAGCCACACTGTACAGGCTGATGCCACTGAGGTGGCAACAATCAACTAAGTCTCTGAGATACATAATGCATGAGGACGGAGTGTGTGCCAGGGAGCCAGTTGGCATGTTATGAGAGGAGGCCAGTGTTCAGCTCAGACAAAATGTGCAGAGACAGTCCAACCCATATGGATCAGCTTAGGAATTCCAGCAAGGTTAACACTCCATTTAGATCTCCACAAGGTTGGAGTGAGCCTCTTATGGGAGAGGATGAGAGAAACTCTTTGCCTACAGTACATCTACAGGCTGGCCAACGACACTTTAAGCTATTGAGCTGTCATCTTTCCACAATAACCCCCCCCCCCGCACGCACGCACGCACGCACGCACGCACGCACGCACGCACGCACGCACGCACTAACACACACTAACACACACTAACACTAACACACAATATCCTTATCCTCTCTCCATGTTTGTGACAATAGCAGAAACATTGTCACAGACAGACTACAGTATAGGTCATAGCTTGTATTGTAAGATATTCAGTATTACTAGGGGTTGTGTCTAACATTAGACTAGACTCCCAGTGTGTTGACAAAACGAAATTAGGGTTTCTTTCATGCATATGATAGATTTAGTTATTTAAATTTATCAACTTAAATGCAATGCTCAAAATTGTCGTTAATAGGATTTATGACTGTTATTACAAAGACATGCACACGATATACTTAACGCTGACGTGCTGCTATTGCTGCTCGAGCTAAATTGTAGTTATTCAGTGTCTTTGAAATACTATCTTTGTACAGACAGACATGCCTTCTTTATACGTGATTGTAATGGCAAGTCTTTGGGACGTTTTCATTTCCTTACAAGACAGACCAGAATTTAAATAGAACAAATTATAGTCAGGGCAATGATCAGATTTAGTCTTGCAGTACTTCCCCTAGCAGCAATGAACTAAAACTGATATGACACAGAAGGTTGATGTTTCTAATTCCTTTTATAACTCGTCCACACACGCTGAAGAGGTCATTTTGATAGCAGTTTTCTCCTGTATTATTTTATTTTCAAACTCCTGACATATCAGACCCTTATCTTTAATACGGAACACCAAGGACTGTCTGAAGGGCTGAATCACACATCAAAAATTGGCCCTTTCTTCTTCTAATTTAGGAAAGTAGAGCAGATATATTCTTACTGTGTTTATTTACAGTACAGTATGTGTGTCTCTGTTGGGCGTTAAAAAAACCCACAGAAAAACAAAAATCAAACTGAATTCCTTTGAAATGCATGAGCAGAGTGACAGAGTCAACGTAGTGAAAAGACAGGGATCGAAACAATATGGGAAATATGGGTTTCAAGAAAATGCAACTGTACATTCGACAGTGACACGTGGTCACGCTGTCATTGAAACCCAAGGGGATTGGAGGCAGAGGAGTGGTGAACAGAGGGAGAAGAAAAGGAGCAGAGAGATGTACAGTATACGTACAGAGTACGAGGAATGCAAAAGATGCATCCAAACATCAGATGCACAAAAAACACCTATATTTCTCACAAGCCACACAAAGCAACCTCAAAGAACATTTGACATGAAGATCTGTGAGAGTTCTGGTCCTCTCTGTGTGCCTTCAGTCTACTGTTTGAGTAGCCTTTCATCAGCAGTGGTGGAAGAAGTATCAGATGTTTTACTTCAGTAAAAAATACCAATGCCACAATATACAAATACTCAGTTACAAGTAAAAGGCCTGTATTGAAAATGTTACTTGAGTAAAAGTACAGTTTTAAAAGTTTTGGCATCAAAATATACTTAACCCATTAAGACCTGAAGCCGATTCTACAAATGTCTTCTAAATCCCAACAGTTTTCTGAAAAACGTATGCTTATATATCAGTGGTGCTCAAAAAAATTATGTCAAGGACCCCCAACACGATATCTACCGTATATGGCCGCCGACCTCTCAAAATATTTTGTTCCAGGGACCCCCAGAAGCAAAGGTTTTAGTTAAAAATGTTACTTGAAAAGAATACATGTATTCAAAGATTTGCACACATTTTCACGATTTTTCTAAAATAGCAGATCTACTAGCTTGTAGCGCGGCACTCGGTGCCGCGCTATGAGCTTGTATATCTGCTATTTTTGAATAGCCAAAGTGTAAAAAGATGCTTTTTTAGCTCAAATCAAAAAATGACCCAGATGCGTCCCAGGTCTTAATGGGTTTTAAAGTACCAAAAGTAAAAGTACTCAAAGCTTTCCTTGATACTTTGGTTATTTGCGAAGAGCCCAAGTATACAATAGGGCTTAATTGGTTATTGTCTTAATAATCAAAATGCGCAAAGTAAATATTTACTAAAGCTGTCAAATAATTGTAATTACAATATTTGCCTCTGATGTAGGATAGAAGTGTTAAGTACCGAAAAATGTAAACGCTCAACTAAAGCAGAAGTACCTCAAAATAGTAAATATACGTAGTTACTTTCCACCACTAATGAGTAAAAAAAAACAGGGTTGTACTGTATGAGTAGCCATTTGTCAGAGGGAGAGAACAGCCTGTCTAAAGCCCTTCCCGTCTGCAGATAGTTGATCGACTGTAAGCTAGCATAAGGTTGAGTCTGACATATTTCACTGACTCCTGCAGGAAAGCAAACGAGAGAGAGGGACAGTCACACAGCCCTATGCCAAGCAATTAAACTGCTGATTTGGCACAGCAGAGATTTCGTCTCAGGCAGCCCGCCCCCTTCTCCCGTGCATGAAACAGCGTTGTTCCACGCCTTCCATTTCTGCCAGTAGGCCTCGTGGGCATTGTATTAGTTGTGCCAATAAAGCTGTAGCTCCTCGCACAACATTGATGACACAGGTCGGGTTCTTTATAAACGGGCATTTATTGCTTCGGGCATTCTCCTCATCCCTCAGTCATGCCGTGAGAACTACATGTTCACACACAAAATAATAAACAATAATCAATAACTTGCACAGTAAATAACAACATATAGCCCAAAGCATACATAAATGAAAATACAATGACTGTAGAAATGCGCAACGCGCAGGTTAACCACAACGGTAACATCAAAGTGAGATCAAACATAAAATACCTCGTTGGCCGCTTGTTGTGGAAAAGAGGTTCTTCGTTGTGGAGTTGCTTAATGTCTTTAGAATGTCTTTTGACCGTCTGTCTATCGTTTCAGACGTCTTTAATAACTTTAGCAACATGAAATCACATGAGCTGCAAGTTCACAGAGCTTTAGTCCACAGGTTTGTTTGCACCACCTGTCAGTAATGTCATGCAATCAATGCATCAATCAGTAATGGTCCGGTGTGCTACTGACAGACAGGGAACCTTTGTTCCGCCCCAGAAGTTTTAATCACATCAAGTTTTTACATTTTTAACCTTTCATGAAATCAATTATGACCCAAATATTTATATCATGAAATTAGGAATTAAACTTTATGAACTTAATGACCATTCATTTTCTGTATTTAGCAATTTTAGTATTTTTATAGTTTGCATTTTAATAGCAACACTTACACTCCCACCAAATCACTCATTTGAAATGTGAGATTTTCTTGCAACCAAAATTATGAAACCAAAATTATGAAAACAAATTAAATGTTTCGAGCTTGAGTGAGTGTCCTTATGTACATGTATGTGACTTGTGTGTATGTGACCTAGTTGGCCTCAAGTAATGTTACTACTTTATGAATTGGCCTTTCAAGGTGACTTGGTTTAGTGTGTGATTTGCCTTTATCAAGTGTAGTGCTGCTGACCAGTAGTTTTAGCTTTCGCACCAAGCCGTCTGCACTCGGGTAGGCTTCTACAACCCTGGCGAGCTTCCACTCGTTTCTTGGTGAACTGTCATCTTGTACAATAACGATGTCATCTACTTGTGAGTTTCGTTTAGTTCTTTGCCATTTCTGTCGTTGCTGGAGGTTTAGCAAATATTCCCTTCTCCATCTCTGCCAGAACTCGTTGGCTAGGAACTGCACTCTCTTCCATCTCTTGTTTAGATAGAGGTCTTCTTTGCAGAACTGTCCAGGGGGGGGTAGAATAACTGATGACTTCATGGTTAATATGTGGTTGGGAGTTAGAGGTTCTGGACCGGTAGGATCATGGAGATGTTCGACACTTAGTGGCCTACTGTTGATTATGGCCATTGTTTCATAAAGAAATGTCCTCAGAGTTGCAGTGTCGAGTCTACTTGCAGACTTGTCAAGCATAACAGTCAGGATGCTTCGAATCGTTCTAATTTGGCGCTCCCAAACTCCACCCATATGGCTTGCTGATGGGACATTCATTACGAATTCACAACCGATTGCTCGTTGACGTTCTTGATCCATTCCCTTAAGCAGCTCAGAAAACACTCTCCTTGCACCCATGAAGTTTGTTCCCTGGTCACATCTTAGTTGTCGTACAGGCCCTCTGATGGCTATGAATGTTCTGAGCGCATTCATAAAGGCGTCTGTTGTCATGTCATCTAGTGTTTCTATATGTACTGCTCTGGAGCATAAGCAGGTAAACAACAGTCCATATCGTTTTAACTCCTTTCTTCCTTCCTTTACGATGAAGGGGCCGAAACAGTCGATACCACAGTAAGTAAAGGGAGGGGACGTCTCGGTTCTCTCTTCTGGCAGATTTGCCATTTGTTGAATCTCGGTAGTTCTTCTGAATCTCCTACATGTTACACACTTGTAGATGTGCGAGGAAACCATATTTCCACATCCTAAGATCCATATTCCGTTTGCACGCAGCTCGTTCATGGTCATGCCTCTTCCTTGATGAAGTACACGCTCATGATAATGTTTGACGAGCAGGGCTGACACATGAGACTTCTTCGGTAGTATTGCCGGATGTTTTATGTCATGGTGTAAGGCTGATTGGGATAGTCTTCCTCCCACCCTGAGCACATCATTCTTGTCCAGGAAGGCGTTCAACTGATGCAACTTGTTGCGCTTATGCAAGGTGCCTTCTTTCTGGAGCTTGACCTTCTGGATGTCTTCGGCGAAGGCTTCCTCTTGCACCAGCTTGATAATCAGGATTTCCGCATCCTTCCTTTCTTCAAGGCTGGTTGTGTCGTTCGTTCTTGTTTGAAGTTTCTTGAATTCTCTGACAAATCTCTTGAGCCTGGCAAGTGCTCTCACAGCTCTAGACCAGTCAGAACATTTTGTGAATCGATTCACGATTGGACTCATTTCTTTCGTGTTGACCGCATGAACATAGACCTTACGAAGCTCAGGGTCGGTCATTTTTACTTCTCCCACCATCTCGTCTTCGAGTGGAAGATTCTGTTCCCAAAGAAAGTCAGGCCCTTTCAGCCAGTTGGACTCTTTCAGCTGAATTGCACTTAGTCCTCTTGAGGCGTGGTCGGCCGTGTTATTTTCGGAGCTGACGTGTCGCCATTGTTCAGGACTTGTGCTTGACCTTATACGTTGGATGCGGTTGGCTACAAACGTGTGGAACCGCTTGGCATCATTGCTCACGTAGCCAAGGACCACCTTTGAGTCAGTCCAGTAATATTCTTGTAGGTTTTCAATCTCGAGCTCCTTCTTGACAACTTCAGAAATGCGAACTGAGGTCACAGCTGACGACAATTCAAGCCTTGGGATAGTAGTTAGTTTGGTAGGGGCTACTCTTGCCTTCCCCATTACGAGTGAGCAACTAATTTGTCCTGTTTCACTTATCGCTCTGAGATACGAACATGCACCATAGCCATTGGAACTTGCATCCGCGAAGTTGTGCAGCTCATATCGCAATACCTCTCCAAAGTTTAATGGAAGGTATGGTCTTGGAATCTTCATTGCTGCCAAGCGAGGTAGGTCTTTGAGCCAAGACTCCCACCTTGGCAGAATGTTTTCAGGGAGAACTTCGTCCCAGCTCACTTTGTCTCTGCATAGCGTCTGAAGGATCTGTTTGCCAACTAGTATGAAAGGGGCCACAAACCCTAGTGGGTCATAGACAGAGGCAACGGTTGAGAGAACCCCTCTCCTTGTCAGTGGATTTTCCTTCACTGTGACTCTGAATTGGAATTCATCCACATCGATGCACCACTGTACTCCAAGTGCTCTCTCGATGTGAAGTTCTCCTAAGGCCATGTCTAGATCTTTGGTTTGGGCACATTCTTCGGGTGGTATTGCGCCAATCACTTCCTTGGAATTGGACACAAACTTATGTAGCCGAAGGTTTCCTGTTTTGCACAAGGCTCTTGATTCTTCCACCAGACGTATGCCTTCATCAAACGTCTTTACGCTTGTTAGGCCATCATCTACATAAAAACTTCCTTGAATGAACTTGATGGACTCTTCGCTGAATGTTCCATGACCCTGTGATGCCAGATGTTTGAGGCCAAAGTTGGAGCAGCCAGGGGAAGAAGCTGCCCCAAACAGGTGAACTTGCATTCTGTACACGGAGGGCTTGGCGTTCAGGTCTCCTTTATCCCACCAGAGGAACCTTAAGTAGTCTTGGTATTCCTTTGCAACGTGGAACTGATGGAACATCTTTTCGACATCACACATTATGGCTATTGGGCCTTTCCTAAATCGACATAGTACTCCAACTAATCCATTAGTTAGGTCCGGTCCTGTCAAGAGATGATCATTTAGAGAGGTTTCTTGAAAGCGGGCTGAACAGTCGAAAACCACACGGATTTTCCCGGGTTTGTGGGGGTGATAAACTCCGTGGTGCGGGATGTACCATGCTGGATGGTTATCGAGTTCAGGCTGTGGGACCTTCTCGGCATCTCCTCTTGTTATTATGTCATTCATGAAATGGACGTAATCCTTGCAATACTGCTCGTTCTTCCTCAGTCGTCGCTCTAAGGAGGCGAGCCTATGAACTGCACATTGTTTATTGTTAGGGAGATTAGGCTTATCTGTCTTGAAGGGAAGTGGAAGTTCGTAGTGGCCGTCTTCCTTCTGTCTTATGCTTTCTTTCACCTTAGACAAGAAGAGAAGGTCTTCTTGAGAAACGGGGTTATTATCTGCAGTGTGATCAGTAAAGTCGAATTCCAAAGCCTTGATTATATCTGTTGGATTAATCTCCTTGACTTGCGTTTTACACACGAAGCGTACTTTGCCTTTCAGTTCAACTGATGGCTGTACAGCAGGAATTACTTGTCGCACTATAATTCTGTGACTGATTCCAATTGAGTCACTGTAGTCGCTTACTGGATCCGAGTGGCCAACAATACTCCAGCCGAGATCAGTCCGCTGTGCATACGGATGATTTTCTTCACTGGACAGGACCTCTCTTGGAAGAAGGGCCTGTTGACAGTCATAGCCAATCAGTAAGCCTATTTCACACTCCAACGGTGGTGGAATCTTGTCAGCCAATTGTTCCAGATGAGGCCATTTTAGAGCAGTTTCAGAGGTTGGAATATGCGACCTGTCTGCTGGAATGAACTCTCTTGTGAAAACTGGTGGCAATGAAATTCTCTTCTCTAGGTTATATCCTCTTACTTGAAGATTTGTCAGTTTCTGACAGGGTATAACTGTTGACCTTGTAGACATCGTGGATAGCCGCAATCTGACGTTTTCTTTGTTTGTGTTCAGTTCTTGGGCTACTTCATCAAGGATGAAAGTCGTATCGCTCTGCGTGTCTAAGAGCGCATAGACAAGAACTTCTTGATCTGGCTCCTTTATGGACGAGACCCAGACTGGTATGGTTGATGACGTTTTCGTGTTTGAACCTTCTCGTATGATTCTGTGGGTATGTGCTGTTGCATCTATCTCTTCCGTGTCTGCTCTATCATTCCTGTTGTCTCCCCTTGGAGTCGTTGACCTTTGTTGTGCCTTGAAATTGTCGTCGTGTAGACATGTCGGGTGTTTCCTCTGGCAATTTTCACAGGTGCCCTTATTTTCACACTCCCTTGAGCGATGACCGGTCTCCAAACATCCGAAGCAAAGCTTCTCAGATTGCACAAACTTGACACGATCTTGAACTGTCTTTTCTACAAACTTTCTGCACACAGCAAGGATATGTCCAGATTTTTTGCAGAAGATGCATGATGACAGGTTGCTGCTTGGTGTTGCGTTTGTGGACAGAACCTTTGCTTGAAAGGGCTGGCTTCGTGGAAATTTTGATTTGTCACCTTCGCCACCCTTAAGTGCTTGCATTGAGCATATGGGATCACAAGCAAGGTCTGCTTCTTCTGACAAGAAGTTTACAAACTCTTTGAATGGTGGGTACTCATCCTTTGTTTGTCTGGCTTTCATGGCTCTGCGGTTCCATCTGGATGCCAACCAGTCTGGTAATTTCCGCAGAAGGTTTTGATTCTCATTATAGTGGTTGAGGATTTCCAGCGTCTTAATGTAGGGCATTGCAGCTTGGCAGCCCTTGAGGAAGTCAGCCAATTCTCTTAGCTCCTGGCCATCTTTAACGCTTATTTTTGGCCAAGCATGCAGCTTGTCTGTGAAGGACTTCCCAATCATGAGTAGGTTTCCAAACCGTTCTTCTAACAGCTGCCAGGCTGAGTCGTATGCTTCCTCATTTCCTAGTAGGAAGAAACCTTCAATGGCTTTCTTTGCAGTGCCACCTACGTACTTTCTCAAATAGTACAATTTCTCTTCCTTTGAAATGTTCTTCTTGTCTATTAATGTTCTGAAAGATAATTGCCATTCTTTGTATCTCAAAGGATCTCCAGTGAATACTGTGGGCTCTGGAGCTGGAAGACGATTAGTACTTATAGCTTCTGCTAGCACACTGACGAAATCAAGGGTGTGGGGCAGGGGCGTTGCGCTTGTTGCAGCTTGAGGTAGACTTTGGGGACTTGGGGCTAGACTTGTGACTTGTTGATATTGAGGAATGAATGAGGGGCTGGAGTCGTAGGGAGCTTGTATTATAACTGGTACGGATTGAGGAATGAATGAGGGGCTTGAGAGGTGGGGAGCTTGCATTGTAACTGGTAGGGATTGAGGAATGAATGAGGGGTTTGAGAGGTGGGGAACTTGCATCGTAACTGGTAGGGATTGAGGAATGAATGAGGGGTTTGAGAGGTGGGGAACTTGCATCGTAACTGGTAGGGCTTGAGGAATGAATGAGGGATTAGAGAGGTGTGGAGCTTGCGTCGTAACTGTTAGGGATTGAGGAATGAATGAGGGGTTTGAGAGGTGGGGAACTTGCGTCGTAACTGGTAGGGCTTGAGGAATGAATGAGGGGTTAGAGAGGTGTGGAGCTTGCGTCGTAACTGTTAGGGATTGAGGAATGAATGAGGGGTTAGAGAGGTGGGGAACTTGCGTCGTAACTGGTAGGGCTTGAGGAATGAATGAGGGGGTTGAGGCGTGTATGGCTTGTGCTGTAAATGGCGGAGATTGGGGAATGAATGGAGGGCTTGAAATATTGAGGGTGTGTGTTGGGACTGGAAGAGGTTGGTAAGTGGATGGGAGGTTTGGGGCATTGAGAGTGTTTCCTTCGGTTAGGTCATAGACTCTCACTCGAGCTTGTGCAGCATTCAACTTCTTTATTTCGTCTAAGCGTTCAATCTTTCGTTGCCTTTCTTTTATCACTTGTTCTCTGGCCAGCGTCTCGGCTTCCATTGCTTGTTGTCTGGCTAGCTTCTCGGCTTCTCTGGCCAGTGTCTCAGAATCCATCGCTTGTTGTCTGGCTAGCTTCTCGGCTTCAAATTGCGCCAGTCGATCCTTTTCTTCAGCCTGTAGCCTTAGATGTTCGGCCTCCATTGATTGTTGTCTGGCTAGCTTCTCAGCTTGTAGCCTTAGAAGTTCTCTTGTTTCCCTCTCTTGTTCTTCCAACACTACCAGAACTTCTTGGGATGCAGCGGCTTCAGCTGCAGCCTCATTTCTTTTGACTGTGTTGCTTGAGGCGGTAGAAGTACAACTTGACTTATGAGATGGTGACTTTAGCCAGGAACCTGTTGAGTCTAGGATTGAACCAACGTCAGGCCATGGATCTTCCTCTTCTTCTGACGTATGCCCTTGAAGTTTCTTTGTTGCCTTCTTAACAATGAATTCTGAAAGAGACACACAGGTGTCTACCGTACGCCGTATGTCTGGCTCAGGGGTTTGCAGTCGACGTAATTCTTCATAAATGGACGTTACCTCAGAATGGATGATCTCCATGTTCTGAATCAGTGCCTTTAATTCTTCTTCGGGGGCCTCAACAGCCAATGTTTCCTTGCTTACTTTTACATGATACTTCCACTTTTCGAAAGTCATTCTGTATCTACGTTGTACACCTTTTAGCTTTTCTTCTTCAAGTTCTCTTCCCTTTTCTGTCAGGGTTCGATTTCTTTCACTTCTTCGTAGTGTCTCCACTTGTTCTGATTCAGTGGCTGTAGCCTCAGATAGAGTAGATGCATTGACATTTTCTGTAACCTGGGGTTGCACAGGTGGATTGGCGTTTTCCTGGGCGGTTTCGGTGCTTGGGTCAGACATGTTGAATGAATTTGTATGGCATAGAATGTGTATAAATAATTAGCTTAAATTGTCTTCTTAGTAGTGCGTGTAAACTGTGTATAAATATGACTATGTATCCTGTGTGCACTGTGTAGAGTACTGTATGTGGGAAACTTAGGTAGCCTTTAAGTTTACTTCAATTTTAGAATCAAAATAAGAAATAACCTTGGCAAAATGCAATAATTAACCTTAAGTGCAGATAAAATATGCTTAGAAATACCTTAAATCACTTATTCTAAAAATAAGGAAATATTTTTACAACAGTGGAGTTGTCCTTTAACCTTGGTTACTTTCATGAAACAAAAAACAAACAAAAAACAAAACACATTAGTTCTCCTTTAACCTTCTTATTTTTAGGTGTAAAACCAAATGAGTTGTCTTTTAAACCTTTGTTTTAAATAAACACAAAACGAATTATCCTTTAACTTCTTATCATGAAATACAAAATGACTTATACTTTAACCTTTGTTTGGTAAAACACAAAATTACTTAAATGTATTTTCCTTTCTTTTTTCTTTTTCTTATTCCTTTACTAAACTCTGTTCACTTGCTTATGTGACTTTCTTCTTATTAACCTTATAATGTAGCAACTGAAAATACCAGCACATAGAATTATCCCCAAACGTGTAGGCTGAGCTCAATAAGCAGGGTAAATAGATCTGAGTCCTTGTGTTGCAATGTCCAAGTTTAACCGCTTCTCAGACCACCTTAACTTGAGGATTGTGGTAGAAAACTTCTTGGCTATAGCTTGAAACGTTGCGTTTTAACACAGTCTATCACCGTTGCTTGCTGTGGCTATGCCAACACCTACTTTGTGGGCTTGCTTCTCTTAATGCTGGACGTTCGTTGCGTCGCACCCGCGGTGGTCGCGTCGTCATCCGCGGTGGTCTCGTCGTCTCGCCTACCCGTGCTGTGATGAGCAGTCGAGTTCTCACTGTAGCTCCTCGCACAACATTGATGACACAGGTCGGGTTCTTTATAAACGGGCATTTATTGCTTCGGGCATTCTCCTCATCCCTCAGTCATGCCGTGAGAACTACATGTTCACACACAAAATAATAAACAATAATCAATAACTTGCACAGTAAATAACAACATATAGCCCAAAGCATACATAAATGAAAATACAATGACTGTAGAAATGCGCAACGCGCAGGTTAACCACAACGGTAACATCAAAGTGAGATCAAACATAAAATACCTCGTTGGCCGCTTGTTGTGGAAAAGAGGTTCTTCGTTGTGGAGTTGCTTAATGTCTTTAGAATGTCTTTTGACCGTCTGTCTATCGTTTCAGACGTCTTTAATAACTTTAGCAACATGAAATCACATGAGCTGCAAGTTCACAGAGCTTTAGTCCACAGGTTTGTTTGCACCACCTGTCAGTAATGTCATGCAATCAATGCATCAATCAGTAATGGTCCGGTGTGCTACTGACAGACAGGGAACCTTTGTTCCGCCCCAGAAGTTTTAATCACATCAAGTTTTTACATTTTTAACCTTTCATGAAATCAATTATGACCCAAATATTTATATCATGAAATTAGGAATTAAACTTTATGAACTTAATGACCATTCATTTTCTGTATTTAGCAATTTTAGTATTTTTATAGTTTGCATTTTAATAGCAACACTTACAAAAGCTTTTCATCTCGCTGTTTAAAAAGGAGATGGCAGGGGAAGTATTCCCACACTTAGCACGGGGCAACCTCTACTGAGCGGAGTACATTCATTTTGTCATCTGCATTGCCCAGGATAAGGCTTTCTGTCATGCATTACAAATGGCTGCCCCTGCAGGGCAATGCAGCCTTAGCAGTGCGCTCTCACCAGTTTATCCCCCAACCCCTTCCTACTTTGTACCATCATCAGCATTCCTGATGTTGCACGGTGATAAATGTTTTCGTACTTATCAAGATTTAAGATTTAAGACTTGTATTGTTACAGGTTGTAGGCTATGAGCGCCCAAGAGTAAAATTCATAGGTATTGGCTGTAGCAGCAATAACAATAACAGAGAATGAAATAAGAATAGCAGCAGCAGTAGTAAGTAGAAGGTAAAGAGAAGTATATAGATTAGTCATAGCACACTTTGAGGTGCTTGAAGGTGCTGTGTGCATATGTGTGTGTGTGTGCAGTCTTAACCACTAAAATCCTATATGCATCATTGCCTGGGGTCCCCCAGGGGTCATCCCTTACATGTATGTCTTTATATAGAGATTCAAGGTTTCTGCCTGGCAGTGGCAGCAACAATATGCAAAGTGTAATGGTCATACATTCTCTCTCTCTTAACAGGAGAGACAGAGACATTATTTTGGCTTGAATTTGAAATCTGTACAGCACTGGCTTTTTAACCCATTAAGACCTGAGACCGTTTCTAAAAATGTTTTCTGAATGTTTTCTGAAAAACGTATGTTTCTATATCAGTGGTGCTCAAACTTTTTCATGTCAAGGACACCCACAATTATATGTATTTGGCCGCCGACCCCCATCGCCAAATATTTTGTTCCAGGGACCCCCAGAAGCAACGATTTGAGTAAGAAAAAAAAGAAAAAAAAGAATATCTATTCAAATGTTCATGATTTTTCAAAAATAGCAGATCTACAAGCTCCTAGTGCGGCACAAAGTGACGCTCTATGAGCTTGTATATCTGCTATTTTTGAATATCCAAAGTATAAAATAATGGTTAAAGTGGTTACACAGATGGTTTCCCGGTTTTAATAGATAAGTGTCTATGTTAGATTCATCTGGTATTAATTTCATCTCATAAAACACCTTGGACTTTATTATAAAACCCAGTCACCTGTGAGGAAACGTATTAGTTCAAATTAGTCTGTGAGCCTCATTCTCTCCTTTTATTAAAACAGTTCAACAACTCTATTATCAATAGTTATTCTAAAGAAGGTTCATTTTCTACCACTGAAGCAATGATATTGTATTAGCAGCCACAGAATAAATTAAATGGATAATAACACACACACAAAAACCTGCTGAAAGATGAACACTGCTATCACCTTCAAGAAAAATCCAATTCCAATTTATCAACAGGAGACTTTTGTCACCTTTAATTGGATTTGGCTAGTGAGAACATAATTCTAATTGTCATCGGGTGGCAGTGGCTCAGGAGGTAGAGCGGCCGTTTGGGAACCGGAAGGTTCCATGGCTCCTCCTGGACCAAGTGTCCTTGAGCTGCAAGACACTGAACCCTAACTGCTCCCTGGGTGCTGTTCAAGAGTTGCCTTAGTTAGGATGGGTTAAATGCAGAGGACAAATTCCAGGTATGTGCAAATGTACTTGGTCAATACCCCCAAAATAACTAAAGGGGATATTTATTATTATTAAATAATAAGAAAAAAATATCAATAATAATAATAATAATTTCTGTTTTATTTCATAGGGTTGCAAGTGCAACAATGTTTTGTCCTACAGTATGACAGACAAACTGGTGTACAAATGCAGGGCAGTACAGACGCTAATTAAGCCAAATCACACCACAATCCACAGGCATGACATTATAAACAAAACATTCAGTGTAGCATGAATAGCTCAGCTCAAAAACATTCTATCTTTGTTGACGTGTCACCTCGAGACTAGGGTGTTAATTTGAACTCTGACAGTACAACATGCCTAATGAGTTTGCCTCCTATTCCGCCTTCTGTCCCGTTTTCATTCAAATTATAAACTCACAGTGGAAGGTGGAAGGAAAGTAAGTAAATAAATAAGTAAGTACGTCGGTGAAAGGAACTGTATTTTAGCAGTATGTCAAGATAAAACTGTAATGAGGCAGACCACTGTTATGATATAAGTGTTAATTTAACTATGAGAGAGTACATACAGCATTGAACCAAATGAGCCCATAGAGTTAAAGTAGCATTGAGGACAGTACTGTGTATAGCTTATCCTTTTTTTGTCACTATAGCCATTATCTGCAGAATATTACTCACCTTTCTTATCCCCAAAGAAGAGGGTCTGTTGTGCAGGGTTTGACCACTGGAGGGAAGTGTTATCATTAAAATCCACACGACAGGTCATGTTGGCAGTGCCCCCCTCCACCACCGTCACATTCTGAGTTGTGGGGAACTGACCTTGGCTACCTGCGAGATTATGAGACAGAGTTTAGGTCACAGTACAGTCGTAAAAATAGGCTGTAGCTATTACTGCAGTCTTTTCACTGACTCTACATAACTCTCAAACTGAACACCACATAAAGGATTACCCGCAAGCATCTCCCCAAGACAATGATGACCTGAGTGCATCCCAATAAACTGAGGATTATCTAATATGTGAGCGTGGCCGTGGTCACTGTGTGGGCTAAAGCCTTGAGCAGGGAAACAGTGGCTTTTACACAGAGAACAGTGGGCTTTCCTTGTGCCTTAATGCAGGGCACTAATTGGTAGCATGGCCTAATTAGAGGTCGTCATGTTCTGCCGTAGACTCCAGCTGCAGCTGGGTGGTAAATTGACACATAATCCCAGACACGGTGGGCCTTCGATCCAAGTGGCTGCCCTATACCAGATACAGCTCCACTCGTCACAGTTTGCAGAAGACATTCAAACGAGGCCAAATCACCCAGCCTTGCTGGATTTCCCCTTCTTATTCCACATTTGTACTGCGGCAAAGTACCCTAATTACATTTCAGAAGCATTTCCATTCCCCATGTGTGTTTTATTGAACTCTGCCAGCCTTCTAGAACCAATACTCTCGTTGAGAAGAATCTGAATGAGGGTACAATGCGCAGACAAATACAACAAGGCTGACTAAATTGTTGCCTTAATGATGACAACGGTAAACAACCAGAATGTTAAGAATGCAATTTAGATACACGTCATTTAAACAGATGCTAGGTTCATTGTTTACCTGGTATCCTATGGTTTCAACGTACAGATTGTTATTTCGATCGCATGTTGTTTAGACGGATGCTATAGATGCTTAGGTTTACCAGCCTGGGATCCTAGTTTATTGAGTCTCTCTGCATTCTATGTATGTGATTACCTTGCTTATTGTACGTCGCTCTGGATAAAATGCATAAAATGCCTAGATTGTAATTGAACAACCACGTTGATGTTAGACACTGTAGTGTCTTTGCTTAGGAATGCTTTGTTGCTTTGTCCATGTGTTGATCTGTATGTCTTGTCTACACTATCAGTAGGTTGTGCAGGCCTGCTGGGGTCCACCCGGCCTGGTGTCCTGCTTGTACCTACACCTTGTGTGTCCCACTATGAAGGTGACATTGCCATCGCCTCTTTCAGGTACACTTCACCACAGGGACATTTGAACTGAGGGAGCAGCTGTCTGCTTCATTAGTCCAGCTCACAGGGGGATCAAAGGGGGCTAGCCAAAGGTCTGTAGACCTTGATTCACCTTCACCATCCAGCTTGAGACAATTGTAAGCAGAGGTCAATACTGTATAAACCTGGTTATTCATGACATACAGCAGAAATGTCTAAATGGCAAGTCTTCCAAAACTTAGTTATAAGATAAAACAGATGTAAATGCACTTAGGTACAGTGAGCATATGATGTTGGAAGTTCAAGCCTGATTTACAACTTTTGTTTCTTATGCTATGCCCACCATCTCCATTTTTCCTGCCTTCCTACCTCCCACCGTGTCACATGCTGCTCTGTCTGTGGAGACATAAGGGGCTACTGCTGAAAGGCCCGCAAGCAAGGTACTGAACACTATTTCTCCAAAGGCATTGCACTGCAGGTGAGACTGTGCTCCGATGTTATCTGAAAAGAAGCATATCGATATGGGGCTGCATGTGTATGGATACACGAAAATAAATGAATGGAAACTGGAAACTGAAAAAGATCTTATCGGTCTGCAGATTTTCCTGTGTATCTGTGGTACCAGCTAAGAGAGTACAATGGTTAGTAGTATAAAACAGGGTGTGTGTGTACAACTATTATTGGTTCTGCAGATCTGACTGAAAGGATTTTCAATAAAGGGATAGTCATAGCAACTATCCCAAATATTATGCATTGTACCAACTGAAAGGGAATGTCTCATTTTACTTCAAGACAAGCTATTAGTTTCCCAGGTTACTATAGAGTTGGATGAAACATATCAATTATAATGTATAGTAGATGTAATGTGTGATATAAGACATATGATGAGGGCAGTGTGTCATCTAGCATAATATCAATTAAATTAATGTTTGTCGTTGGAATTCTTCTCAGCAAAGATGTCTGTGAAATACAATAGGAAAGGGAAAATCAATATGTGATGACTCACACAGTCATTTGAATCTACACATAGTAATGAATGAATCTGAATGCTGTCTGCCAAATCATGCCTCCCCTGGGGCCTGTCAGCAAGGCAACAGAGCACGCTGCTTGCACAGTATTTGTAGTGAATGACAAATAAAACCTTGATTCTTCATATTTTTCTTATTATAGAAGCTAATTAAAACTAGAAAGAGCACTCTGCGAAGAGTATATCTCTATATGTATAGTCTGGGTTGTCTACCCAGGACTGTGTCCTGTAAGTCGTGGGTTGCAGCTGTCATGACCCTAGGAAGCTGTGGGGGTAAATACAATGCAACTTTGCACATTCGTGGTGCCCCTTATGGCCAGAAGTGAAAGTACATTTGGACGTACGCTCTATAGAAGTCCCTCATTATATGATTCAAATGTGGGGTCGATCGTATGCTTTCACTCGCTCACTCACTCAAACAATCTAAATCTCAGTGACAAACCACATCTACAAAGCTGAACTTAAACTGTAGTTTCTTAAAACCCTATGTAAACTAGAAAAAGTGCTCCTCGGAGCACAGGTCTCCGCCAGGTCAGGTAGGTTTTTGTGGGCCAACAATGTTCAGAATTTGCCAATCAGGATGGAATATGAAAAATCGGACAGAACCATCTTGATCACTTGACTATAGAGATAATGGGTACCGATTTGCATGATGATTGGACAACATTTGTAGGAGTAATACAACAAAGAAAGGTTTTGAAAAAATCGGCCTCCTGGTGGCGCTATAATAGGGCAATGTTAAAGGGTGGCATTTGTTCTTCAACTTAGTGCGAATGTGCTTGTAAAGTGTCACCTCAATCGGACGCTGCGTTCATGATTTGTGGCATTTTGTTCAAAACGGGCCACTTCTGAAAACTTTAGATGTCATTGTTAGCCAATCAGGATGAAATATGAAAAATCAAACAGTTCCATCTTGATCACATGACTATAGAGATCATGTGTACCGATTTGTGTGAAATTTGGATAAAATGTGAAGGCTTAATATCCAAAAATGTGTTTTACATAAGTCGGCCTCTTGGTGGCGCTATAAAAGGCAAATGTGTAAAATGCAGGGCGGATGTTTTTCCTTGGCCTCTAGGGAGTGTGCGTGCAAAGTTTCACGCAGATCGGTGCAGTTATAGTTAAAAACACAAATCAGCCTTTTATAGCGCCACCATGAGGCTGATGTGAAAAATGTGTTTGTGAAATTTCACGGAAATCACAAGCTGCGTTCATGATTTGAGGCATTTTGTTCAAAACGGACCAATCCTGCACATTTTGGAAGGCAACCTTAGCCAATGAGGATGGAATATGGGAAATCGGACAGATCCGTGTTGATCACATGACTATAGAGATACTGTGTACCGATTTGCATGACGTTTGGATAAAATCTGTAGGAGTAATATAAAAAAATGGGTTTTGCTCAAATCGGCCTCCAGGTGGCGCTATAACAGGCCCATGTGAAAAATTTGAGGCAGAGGTTCTGAATTGGCATCCAGGGAGTGTGTGTGCACAGTTTCGCAGCGACCGGGCCAACGGTGCCGGAGATTAGCTGGTAACACACGGACAGGACACACACACACACGGACACACGGACGGACGGACGGAAGGACGGACGGACAGGGGGTAAAACATACTCTCTCGCCATGCCTTTCGGCCTGGCGGAGACAACAATCAAATGTACAGTTTTTGCTAAAGCTGTACTAGCAGGCCTTTGATGGGCCCATATCTTAAAGATAAGGCTGTGCCACCACTTCTCAGAATGCTTCTAATGACCCTCACAGAGATCTGAGAGTTTGGTGTTTAAGTGCTCAAGCAGAGTGCCCACTCCAGTGAATGCTGAATCTGGCAATATCATCCAGAGCTAGGAGATTATGTACAGTACCACATTCAGGTACGATCAGTCACAATGTCAGCTCCTACGAGATTAGTCATTCTGTTTGCTGAGCCTCACACAGCAGGGATGTACTGCTGCAGCCATACATACATACTGTATTTCTATGCTGCAATGTTAACCACTTAAACCCTCTATTCTTAGTAAGACAGACCTGAGTCACAACTGTACATGGACCTCTTTATTTTCGTCGAAACCAAATCGAAACCAAATCTCAACGTTGCAACACACTTTGAGCTTGTAGGCCGGCTGTTTTTTTTTGCAAATCTTCCCCCTGAATAGAGATGCTGGGGCTCAAGTGGTTGAACGTCACACATAGAACCAATGCAGCCACACTGCTTTTTGAATACAATATTCACCGTCATTATAGACATGATCAACAAGTCATTTAAAAAGGGAATGGAGAATAGACAAACTTTTGATGGGAGCTGTCTTCACTTGTATTGCAGGCTACTTTAAGGTGCAATGTTTCAGCATCATCATGACAAGAATTCTTGAATGCCTGGGTGGGGGTTATATATATTGTGTATGCACTGAAGGATTTTTGTATTTTATATTACAGGAACTCGAGGAAAGGTCATGGGGTCACTAAAATCAGTAGGGTTCACACCCAGTGACTCCAGGAAACAACACTGATGATGTGTCCAAGTTTGTGCATCAGTAGATGTTTTTTGTTAACTGTCAATGTAACACTGTACTGCTATTGAGCAAATCTGTGGGTTCTCTTTGATATACTCAAAATTGTGGCATGCACGAACTAACCTTTGAAGACAGGAATATTACAGATAAGATTAATTAAGGTGTGATATCTAAAGTAATAATGCATTCTCAATTGGGTACTGTACTGGGATATGAGGTGAAAAATGATAAGATAGAGAATTAGTGGAGGAAGAATGAGCTATACCACCCCCCAAAGCCTTTTCTCAGTTTCAGCTGACTGCACCAAATAATGGAGAGCAGTGGCTTGATGAATGGTTAGAGAGCATTCAAGCACACCAGTGCAGAATAAACTTTAAACTGTAGGCAGGAGTAAAACAGAAAACAAATAACAAAAAAAATGCTCAAGAAATTGCGAATGCCTATTCATTACTGAGTCATAGCAATAATACGTTTTCATATTAACCCATTAAGACCTGGAACTGTGTCATTTTTTAATTTGAGCTAAAAAGCTTTATTTTACACTTTGGGCTATTCAAAAATATCAGATCTACAAGCTCATAGCGCGGCACCGAGTGCCGCGCTACGAGCTTGTAGATCTGATATTTTTGAAAAATCGTGAAAATGTGTGCAATTCTTTGAATATATATTTTTTTAAAGGGAACATTTTTAACTAAAATTTTTGCTTCTGGGGGTCCCTGGAACAAAATATTTTGATGGGGGTCCGCGGCCAAATACATATAATTTTGGGGGTCCTTGACATGAAAAAGATTGAGCACCGCTGATATAGAAACATATGTTTTTCAGAAAACTGTTGAGATTTAGGAGACATGTAGAATCGGCTTCAGGTCTCAATGGGTTAAATGACGTTTTATAAACCATGACAGCATAGACCATATCAGAACGTTTGAATGTTTGTAAACTAACAGGTATTTCGGGTAGAATGTTTAGTTTAGTTTAGTTTATTAGTTTATTTTTTTATTTTTTCTTACAAAATATACTGAAATCGTCAAAAACATTTTCCTGGAAAATGAAGATATAGACTGAAGCCTAAGCTTATTACGTCTACCCTTTTGTTATTTAACTTTCAACAAAATAAAATAAACACCTTGTCCCAGTATACAAATACAACAATTCATGTAACTAATTTCCACCTACTGTAGTATGTCTATATCTGCACAGTATAAAATAAAGGGTCCAGAACATTCACTATGTCTAGTTTGTCAACCTGTGGATATTTAGAACAAAATAATATATTGCCAATAGTCAACAAAAACATCATAAGTGTCTTCCAGAAATAAGGTTAATTAATAATATTTCTCCAATGTGACGCTGCCAGCTTTATCTACTGTACCTGGAAATACATTTTTGGTTGTGGTGATGTCATGATGATTCAGTCTATTCTTCAGTGTCTGTCAATGACACAAAGTATTATAATGAATATCAGTGGTGGAAGAAGTACTAAGATTTTTAATTAAGTAAAAGTAGCAATAACACAATATAAAAATAAGTAAAACGCCTGTATTCAAAATTTTACTTAAGTATTGGCATCAAAATATACTTATAGAACCAAAGTAAAAGTACTCAAAATGTTTCAAAATGTGTCAAACCTTTTCAAAAATAGCAGCTCTACAAGCTCACAACGCGTTGCATTGCAACACGTTTTGAGCTTGTAGATTGGCTCATTTTGAATAACCAAATAAGGCTTAAGTGGTTAATGTAGATTTTGTAATAACAATCTAAATCTGCAAAGTAACAAGTAACTATAGCTGTCAAATAATTGCAGTGGAGTAAAAAGTACATATTTGCCTCTGAGATGTAGTGGAGTACACACAAACTGGAAATACTTTAGTAAAGTAAAACTAACTCAACATTGTGCAGTGCAGTACTGTATACGTAGTTACTTTCCACAACTGATAACTATTCATCCAAGCGGACTGAGTGGCCCATGTCTTTCCCTAAGAGGACTGACCGTGGATAGCTACTGGGACGTAAGTCGGGGCTTGATCAACCCCGGCTGGTTCACCTGGGCGAGGGTGTATGTTGTTACGAGACCCGAAACACCCGATGACCCCAGGCTACAACACTATGTACTGTAGCATTATGGGTTGGCGGCGCCCCAGCCTGTGTTTTCCGTGAGGAAGAAGCCCAACAAATCCACGGTGAGGCCTTTAGGAGAGCCATTCAAGCAAGCCGCAAGTGGAGCCTGCAGTACCACCACGGCCCAAGAAACGATCACGCCAGAAGGAAATGTTTGGATCGGGGGGAGTCTGGTGCGTGAGACGAAGGAGGAGCCCGGCCAGGAGGCCACCCACAGAGCCTAGTCCCTCCACGTGCCAGAGCCTCCCCCAGTCCCGGCAGAGTTTGATTGATTGATTGATTGAATACTTTATTTAGAAAGACATAAGGTAAAAGTACATGGAAGTACAATTCACAATACAAGGTCCTCTAAACTGGATCGCTCATAAAAGCACTTGGCTTAGTAGAGTAGTTCCGGAGAAGCGGACTGAGTGGCCCTGTCTTTCCCTAAAAGGACTGACCGTGGGTAGCTACTGCGACGTAAGTCGGGGCTTGATCAACCCCGGCTGGGTCACCTGGGCGAGGGTGTATGTTGTTGCGAGACCCGAAACACCCGATGACCCCAGGCTACAACACTGATGATACGTCCCAGGTGCATCCATGTGATGTTTTCTTTATAGTATCCTACATTCATGATTGGATCACCGATCCATGATCAATACCTGGATCATGTCTATATAGATTTGATATAATTTGGAAATAAAGATATATCATTTATTGACATACTGAATATTCATCACAACATGAAGTACCCATCAATACATTTGACAACAAATAATTGCAGATCATAATGCAGATACGATATATACTGCATTGTGAAATGGACAGCCAAAAAACTATAGTAGCAGAGATCATGTCTAGAGTAGAATCCAGTTTAATAATGCAAAGCTCTCATCTTTGTTTGACTAGACAAAATGGAAATTATAAAGACCTGCTGTAACTGTTTGTTACACCAAAATAATAGATTGCAAATTGGAACATTAATTACAACATTAATGAATCAAAAATCATCCTGTGCCAAAGCTCCAATGCATCACATTTTCTTATAGTTGAAAGTGTCATTGTTAACTTAGGTCTGTGTAAATGCTGAGATGCAGAACGCTGGATAGATATGTGAAACCTCTCATCTCTAACACCCCTTATCAATAATACAACAGCAAATATTGTAACAGCAGCTCTCATTACCACTCACTCGAGAGTCTTTCATAGCACTTCACTTCAAATCTTTCATCACAGCTTTTGAACTCAATATAGAAAGCAGGACCAGCAGTAACCAAGACAGACTTTACTTCCTAAATCAATGTACTGTTGGACAGCCATGAGGTCTTGCACGCAACTGCATGCACAGGGACCTTCAGAGGGGATACAATGCGGTCTTGTATGCGGCTGCATGCTCATGAACCCTCAAAGGGGACACAATGAGGCTACTTCAAAAATAGGACATTGGACATTTGGAAACCAGCTACTGCCTGTCTGGAAAAGGTCCTCAACTATAGACTTCCGTGAGGGCAGAGGATGGAAAAGCACAGCATGCACATGGCATATTTCTGAGGGAATGCTGCAATTTCATGCCGGATATTCAATTCTTGATGGAATTAGAAACCCTTCAAACATGCAAGCCATTGTTGCCAAATTGCCCTTTAAACTGCGTGAATAGTGGAGGTGAAGACCACAAGGGTCTTCTAGAAAAGAATACGCAAAGAGCAACGTTTGATTATTGTTTTACATAATTGATTGTATTTTAATTTATTTCATTTTTATTTCATTTTTTTCATATATTTTTTTCATTTATCTATTTTTATGTTTTTAGATGACATGTGTAACAGATGTAGAATGGTCTGGGATGGTGTGAGATGTGATGTGTATGGTCTGTCGATGTTACTGTTGATTGTTGCGTGAAAACGAGATGATGCATCTCAAGGGGTTTATCCTCCAATCCAATTTTGAAATAAAAAGTTTGTGTACTTTGTGGAATTTGTTGAGAGCAAAACAAATATAGCTCTGTAAACAATATTTGGAGTTAGTGTCAAGGCTATTACACAAAAGCCGTAGTAACAACTTAGATTCAAAGAAGCAGTTTTGCCTCCACCAGAATCCGAAGCAACCCGTAACACTCAACTAAAACCAAGGCTGACAGGCCAAGCATTCCTCCAGGAAAATGTTCTGTCTGCATTTCAACAACCATGCGTGTTTTGTAGTGGAGAACATACAATGGTGCTTTGAAAGAAGTTGAAAAACAAGGCCAATAAGGAGAAAGTTGTATTTATCAAGACAAAAAGACTTTGTGTCTTGGAAAAGGTCATGCATAAGAACTGTGAACTATGACTTGTCAAACATGCCAACAAAACAATGCAGAGCAATGGAGAGAGTAATGCAAGATTTTCAACCTTAGAATTAAGGAATGTTGCCAATCTATGATGTCAGTAATCTATGACATATGGTGTCCAGCAGTTTGCAAGATTAGCCACGAACACAAAGACAGACAGACTCACAGACTCATCATTGAACATAATATCTTCCATTTACAAATATGACACAGTTTTGTGAAGTGAAAAAGAATAAATAATCGTTCACTTTTATCTTACACTTATAATTTATAACGCGCCCGTTATTTTTCCGTTTGCCTCTTCACAGCACTTCAGGAGTGCAATTGTCTCCAAACTTTGCACAAATATAAGTCATGGGTTGGGAAATTTAATAGACCATCTTTCACGCTTCGAAGTGTCGTAATTCTTTTAACATTTGGATTCAAACTGAAATGTTGATTTTACCCAGTAGGGAGCGGCCCTACTGCGAATGTGTGCACCAACGAAACCTATACACTTAATGACCAGTAGGTTGCAGTAATGCAACCCTAAGGATGCAATCTGCCGTTAAAATCCAAAGAAGAAGAGAGATGCGCACCCATAGATATAGAAACCTAGATACCTCATTGGCCTCTGCAGTTCGTTGGAGCGACCTGTTTGGTATGGTGGCCGCCATATTTCCGGGGGGAACGGGCACTGGCCAATCGCAGTGTGTTGACTACTGGCCAACCACAGCGCGTCTTTTCCAGGACTTGTCAGAATCTAGTTGTCCCGCCCCCACCTGCCTCTGATTGGCCTACTGAACGCCCCCTTCTGTGACGCACGCGGAAATTTCCAGCTGCCCCCCAAGGAAGCGGAAGCACGTCCGCCATACAGACGCGCTTCAGAGCCAGAGGAGGCGTCTACCTTTATATGTCTATGTGCGCACCCCTGCACCAAGGGTGCAGCTTCCTGTTCTGAAATTCAGTCTGTATAGGAAGTGAGTTCATATGTTCATATGAATGGCCTGCAGTTTCGCTGTTTTACCCCTGTAGGTGTCAGAAAGAATTTCTCTCAATGCAAGTGGGTGGGTTTTTGACGAACTTTAGACTTTTAGATTTTCTTACCTTAATAAACATTGTCATAAATACTGCTTCCAGTCGCTAGTTTAAAGTCTTCTTTCAATCATCATGATATGCGTTTTGGTAAATTATGGTCCCATTTATTCTAAAATTGACGATTGCTTCCGGTTGCTTTTCTGTAAAGATGGCGGATTTGAAATAGTTGAAAAATAGGCTTCATTTACTGTCTGTAGAGTCTGCGGGTGTGACTTTGTCCATCTCTATTATACAGTCCGTGGAGGTACTGCAGGGGGTCCGCGAAATTGTTTCTAGATTAGATTTAAAAAATATATATAATATTTTTTTTTTAAATAAAATCTTTAAAAAAATGTCCATTTGTCTTTAAATATTTATGTTTAAAATAAATCATGATTCTGTCCATTTTGAATAGCTTCTATACATGATTATTGTGCAATTGACAGATTGTTGATAGTATTGACATTGGTTCTCAGTTAATAAGGTATGTTTATAAATGACATTGGTACGGACACCCTACTCACTGTACCTTGTACATGTATGTTTAAAATAAAAGCATGAATATATTAATCTGTCTATTATTTTAATAGCTTAGTATTGAATGCACAATAACATGGTATGTTTATACATATGAAACACAATTTTATACATAATTATACAATATATGTTGTAGCCCCCCCCACCCTACGAGGTAGGGCATTGTTATTCAACTGGTGGCCCGCAGGCCAAATCCGGTCCCAGCGGAGCTTTCTTGTGGTCCCTGGAACATATTCCATTGGTTGTACAGGATGAACATTTTAAATTTTGGTTGGCATGGAAGCGTCTCATATGAATGAAAGTTTTTTCATTCGTTTTCAGCACCCGGGTAATAAGAGCACAAGCTCATATGATGTGTTTGTCCATCTTCCATCTTCTCCTAATGCATCCATTAGCGTGTATGTGTTAGTTTTGTGTGGACTTTGTTCATCTTCTCCATCTTCATCCACTTCAAAGTCCACATAAAACTAACACATACACGCTAATGGATGCATTAGGAGAATAATTTCTTTGGTGTAAATAACCACCTCCACTCAAAACTCAGAAATAGTTACACATGGATGGTCTGTGATGTGTGATGTGATGATCCTTTATGTTCCTCCTTTTATGTGCTCCTTTTAGTTTTGTGTGGATTTTGTCCAGCTTCCATCTTCTCCATCTTCATCCACTTCAAACACATCATATGAGCTTGTGCTCTTATCACCTGGGTGCTCAAAACTAATGAAAAAACGTTCATTAACACGAGACACTTTTATGCCAGGGACCCGTACACAGAACACACTGACATATCTACTTCCTATTTTCTTAAGTAAGGACTGATACAGAAATGTTCCTATCAAACATCAAAATGCATGAATGCAGTATGAAGCAGGCCCTAATAAGTTACCATAATGGACATAATGTGTCCATTATTGTGTCCTATCGGACCTATAGCACACAACAAACGGTTTTGTTGTCACGGTCTTTGTGGCCCCTGACTTCAAGTCATTTTACAATTGTGGCCCCCTGCCTAATCTAGTTGAATATCCCTGAGGTAGGGGGTCCCTGCTCCATCTCCCCATCAGTTTGGGGGTCCCTGGCCTGAAAACGTTGAAGACCCCTGGTCTATGCCCTGCACACGCACACATGAGTCATGGCCAGAGAAGAATGTTGGTGTTATATAAACAGACATTGGACAACACTTTCAAACACTCTGCTATAATGCATTCACTTTTTGAGACGTGTGCACTACAGAAACACTGCAGTGTGTGTGCGGCTGAGCGCTTGCACACATGCACTGTGCGTGGACACAGCATAACTACAAAGAATGTAAGATGAGCAAAACTTTGTCAACAATAACAACTAGAAACAGTGCATTATTTCAATGTGTGTGTGTGCACACACATTGAAATAAACACACACTGTGCACGGGCACTGCATAACTAATGCCAGCAAAACTCTGTCAACAATAACAAGTTGCCGGCTGCAGGGCTGCACAGTGCTCACCAAAGGTCATGCAGGTAGGCTACTCCTCACAGCTTTTCAATCGACTGGTAATGCTTTATGGGACTGGCTTCATGTGATTAGCAGTAGCACCGCACTCATCCCCATCCCCAGAGTGAACAAACGGACGGCTAGATGTTTCGCATTGAACAGGTTGCATTGTTTTCTTTAAATTTTCCGTAAGCTGCGTATCGCTCTCTCGCGTGGAAGTGTGTCTGTGACCCCTTGCCTAGCAGGTTTCAGCGCGCACACATACACACACACACACACACACACACACACACACACACACACACACACACACACACACACACACACACACACACACACACACACACACACACACACACACACACTGCTAGGTTTGAGCAGAGTGGAGTTGTCCATGGTGCTGAGTAGTGCTGCAGGTGAGCTCTGTCCATGGTTCTGAACCACACGAACTCTGAGCCGTCCATGGACAATATGTAAACTAAAAAATATGCACCTCTTCTATTTGTAGTGGGAATTTGTGTGAACTGTTACTGTTTGTCTTACATGACAGATTTGGACACAATGTAATGTCTCTTCCGCTTAAAAAGCTTTTAATGAAAAATCAGGTCACAAAAAAAGCCTTGATTGGTCAACGGGTGCACCTGTTTCAAATTAAGGTTTTCAATGCGTCTGAAGCGTGGAGTTCAACATTGCTGAACTTTAAGTAGGCATCAACCAATAGGAAAGAAGCACGGTGGTTGACCCTACTTGGCAGGCATTTTGCTTGTAGTTTTCTTTCAGTGAGCCAACCACTCCAACACAACAAGCACACACCTGAAAACCGGGACTGCCCTCAACTCGCAAGACAACACGGAAATTGACACGTCTGATGCCTCGGTATGCGTTGGCTACAATGCTTCTAATGCAGACGTGTGGCCATAGCCTATGATAACCAGGGGCAGATGAGAGACAACCAGAGTGAGTAGTGGGGAGGAGCAGCTCACTTGCATTATACCAACACAGAAACAGTCAGTCCAGAAAAGGACTGAAACAGACGGGTAGAGGCTAGAATGCTTAATCTGAGTGATATTTTCAGCCAACAACTTTAAAGTCCTGTTTTCTGACCCGAGAGACCTATATTAAGTTGATATAGAGTATAATAACATGACATTTAAAGAGTGTCAAGGATTTCACAATTCACAGGGCGGCTGTGGCTCAGGAGGTAGAGCAGGTCGTCCAATGATCCGTGGGTCGGCGGTTCGAATCCCGGCTCCTCCTGTCCACATGTCGAAGTGTCCTTGGGCAAGACACTGAACCCTACATTGCCTCCAATGATTTGGTCGGCGCTAGCTTGCCACCATTGGTGTGTGAATGTGGGAAAAAGTGGGGACGCTGGCGTCGACTGTTTGCCGCTCCACCTCCCAATGTTCCCCCCCCCCTGTATGTATGAATGAATGAACCATTGTAAAGCGCTTTGAGTAAGTTTGAGTACTTAGAAAAGCACCCTAAGAAATGCAATTCATTATGTATTCAAAAAAGTATAGTATTAAATATTGTACATGAAAGAAAGGATTCTCCAGAAACCGCCACGGAAATGGTTAATAAGGGATTTTGCTTGTGGGCTAGCTATGGGTTAAGTAAGGTTGGGGATTTGTACAATGGTATGGTTATGATGACATTTAAGCACAATTTTGAGTGTGAAGTTTTACTGCTGCAGCCCCAAGGTCAAACATTAACTGTACCCACCCTGTCTACTCTGCAGGAAGAAATATTTAATTATTTGCATAGAAAAGGATGCATTTCTTCTTTGTACAACATGTTGGTTTCTAGCTCCACTGAGTCCTCTCTGTGCCGGCTGAATGCCTGGAGGGAGGAAATATAGGAGGAGGTCTTTTTGGAAGAGTGGGGTACCGTGGGTACCGTATGCTATTGACAAGGTGTAGCCAGTGGGAGGTGCCACATGGGACGGGGAGAGCTGGCTCGTTTTAAAACACAGTGGCTTATTATATAAGCCAGTGTAATTCCCCTTGTTTATCGATGTGTATTGCACAATGCAGCTTTTGAACCCCACCAGTATCTTTAACATTTACCCATTTTATGTTTTCCTTTGCCAACTTGTGGTTCTATTCATTTGATTCCAAAGGCACAATAGACCATGTTTTGACAAATAGTTGCATTTTGAGAGCAAAGTAAAAAAAATACATTTGCACAGTATCTGGTTAAACGGGACATGATAAATGATAAATGACACAATGACAAACGCACTTTTGCAACGTGAGAATGGACCTGCTAATCCGCTTGCTATGGCATCACATGATCTCAAACAACAACGCCAGAGTTCTGAGTAGAAACAGAGAGCCAAATGGCCCAGATTGTATCAGTGCCACCCATATAAATCCAGACTTCTTTTTTTTTGTGGTCCCATGCTGCGTTGGTTTTTGTACACAAGGGGCCCTATTTTGGGGAAAAGGGTGAACTGGTGTGAAGCACAGTCAGCGGACATGGTGGATAAGGTGTGGTAACAAATCTTTGGTATTTTTGGGACCAGAGAAGGATGGAGTAAATGCTGCACAGTGGCAAGATGGGCTGGATTTAGTCAACTATTCCACAATCTCTGAATGCTACATAGAGTCTGTAACTAACTATCTAGGCTTCTTAAAAGCCACAAACGTTCATCTGTTCGTCATTTCCGTTCACGAAAACATATTTTAAATTTTCATTAAAATGTCCGTTTCTGCCAAGTAGCAAGCTATGTACTGTAGGGCTATATGCTTTGACTAATTTGAATTGTGACCGCAAAGATGAAGCGGAAGTGTGGGGAGGCGGGGCATCCTCTTTACTCCCTTTGCATTTTCAGCGCTTCTGTTGCACAGACTGTTTAGGCAGAAGCATTTGAAAATTGTGTGAGTCAACAGTCTGGCTCGAGAGACTAGGCTGGATTAGGCTTAATATATTGTCAGTGGGTGTGATGCCGGTGGATTCAATCACCTTTAAGAGCAGTGTGTTGTGCTCAGTGCAACAGTGTAATGGTGGTTTGCACAGTGTCATGGAATTAGAGCCTCGACATGTAATTCCTCCCAAGAGCAAACTGATGTCCTTGAATGGGAGGTGCAGAGTCATCAACAGCTATTCTATGGCACGTCAAACAGGCCGCCAAGATGAGGTGAAAAATTACAGTAGCCCCTAAGGAAATAAAAAATGCAGTTAATAGCTACATCTGCTACTGGTCCTGTGAGAAGTGTTTATCCGTTTAAGAAACGCTTCAATGATGTTTGGTGACAAGCTAAACAGAGCTGGCTATGTGTAACAATCTGTAGTTGACCAATCAGCAGGGGTCATAAATGTGTCCGTACACGGACAAACTTTTCCGTGGTAAGACTTGTCCATGTCCACGGGCCACGGCAAATCTTTTTTTTTTTTTTTAAATACTAGTCTCATCAAGACAAGATGCCTGCTGTCCATTGTTGTATGGTAATGTATAAAATAGATTTAAAGTTGTTAAACTGATTTTGCTGGGGACCCCCTGGAACCCTCTCAACGACCCCTGGGGGTCCCCAGACCCCACTTTGAGAACCACTGGCCTAAGGTGCCAGTACACCCAGAAACGCCACTGCCGAAAGCCATTCCAAAAAAAGTCTTCCATGCCAATGAATGACCTGATTTTAACTTAGTTTAACAAGAACAGAGCTTAGTTTCCCAAATGCCCATTGATATTAACACTCTAATGAAGACACTGCCAGACAGGTATTCAAACCTTGTTAAACCAGGTACCAAACAGTGGCGGATACAGAACGTGCCTATTGAACTCTGCCTGAAAAAATCTGTCTGAGTCTGAGTTTTTAAAGCTTATATAATGACATTTGTCAATATGACAAAATATGTCAATATGACAAAATATGTCAACATGACAATTCTTGTCACTGTTTCTGATTGTCTTTAGTGCAGGGGTGTCAAACTCATTTTGGGGTCCGGGCCATTTGGTCAAATGGTGACTTGATGTGGGCCGAAACCAGTTGTGGACGCGCATGTGCGCTCACGCGCATTCAGTTATACAGCATTGTTTTTCAGTCTGTTGTCTCAGTCACTGCTACTAACTACAGTATATCACCTTTAAAAACATGTTATTATGAAGAAGAATAGTTACTCTAATTATTGACATTAAAAACAAAATGCAATTTGTAAGGAGCATTCAATCCGGGAACGCATACTGTGTCATTTTAGATTATATATATATATAATATAATTTTGACATAAAAAAGTTAGAGAACCACATATTATAGCAACATAAGTGTTTCAGAAGACTGTTAGGATTTAAAAGACATTTTTAAAGACTTACAAATGTCGCATAATTTCCATTATTTTTCAAAAATAGCAGATCTACAAGCTCATAGTGCTCATATGCCGCACAAATGTATCAAAGAAGCAGCTTTGATACATTTGTAAGTTTTTAATACATATATGATTAATGCTTCTAACTACCTATTACCATTATTACATTTTCAAAAATATCCAAAATGGCAAATTTACATGGTGTAGCCAGCATGAAATTTCATCTAAATCACTTTCTGCTTCCAGACACCTGACATCTCTTTGCTTTAACCAACTTGTCAATGTCAGGGACCTGTTATTTTCATAACACTGCACTACGTTCACGTGTGTGTGTGTGTGTGTGTGTGTGTGTGTGTGTGTGTGTGTGTGTGTGTGTGTGTGTGTGTGTGTGTGTGACAGACAGACAGACAGACAGACAGACAGACAGACAGACAGACAGACAGACAGACAGACAGACAAAATTCACGTCCGTGCTAGGCTGACTCCTGTGTGAGGATCAGAGAGTATAGCCATTACTACTCGACTAGTAGTTGAAAAGACTGTTAACGAGCCAATCAGCCAGAACATTCCACAGCTGGGAAGAGACAATGCCTCTCTACAGCGGGCCATCGATAGGCTGCAGCCGAGTAGCAGTGAGTGGGGGAGGGAGGAGCGTCCTCACAGCAGCTTGGACGCACAGCAAGGCAATGCAAACTGCGACTCTATGTCGCCCCCCCATTTTATAATAAGAGCACCTCAGTCTCTTTAAACAGAAAGTAATACAGAGGACAGGAGCCTATCCTATGTCTGACAGCGCCGCGCCACCGTTTTCTGCCACAGCACAACCTGGAGCCTGAAAAAAAAAAAAAAAAAAAAACTATTTTTAAAAGTATTTCGCGGGCCGCCATGGACCTTTCCGCGGGCCGCGAAATGCCCGCGGGCCGCCAGTTTGACAACCCTGCTTTAGTGCTTTGAAAAGTTCAAAGCCATTAGTTAAATTTAGAAAGAGGAAGAAAGTAGACAAAGGTACAGAGATGGCCATGGAAATAATAACAATAATGCACTTGACATTTAAAGCAATCTATTTTTCAAATTTTTGAAACTGGGTAATTGCTCCATCTATGATTCTACGCCTTCCCTCTCAGCTTTCCTACTTACTTATCTTAATAAAATAAAATAAAGTACAAAGGGATGAGGACTAACCACTCTCCCTCTTTAAAAACACAGCATGAGTTCTCCATCATGTCTACTGGACAAGTATACATTTAGGGCTAGATCTACAGTATGTGTTTCTGGTAATATTATTGATCACTCATTTTGCATGTCCGTGGCAAAAAAAATCGTTCTTGGAAAATGTCCATCACAAGCCGGGATGTTGATGACCCCTGCCAATCAGTAAGCCTGTTATTAAAACCAAACCTATACTGAACTTGATAGTCAATTGTTCAATACTTTATACTCCGCTACATCTCAGAGGCAAATATTGTACATTACTCCACTACAATTATTTACACACTTAAGTTACAAGTGACTTGGTAGATTTTGATTATAATATATACATTAACCAATTAAGCCCTAATTTATACTTCAGCCATTCGAAAATAGCCGATCTACAAAATCACAAATGGTTGCACAGCCAGAGCTTGGAGATCTGCTATTTTCAAAAGAATTTGGTGTACTTTTAGTTTTATACTTTTACTCAAATAAAATTTTGAATACAGGATTTTACTTGTAACAGAGTATTTCTACATTGAGGTATTGCTACTTTTACTTGATTAAAAAATAAGTACTTCTTCCACCACTGCATAATACATTTTGTGTGATTTTGGATGTGCCTCCGCCAATTTAAGTGATAGAAACAGAGTGCACCTTACTACAGTATATGCCGGTTGACTTGGCTCAAGCAGTGGGGTGGCAGGCGGTGCAAATCGTGATCCTTGTTGACACCAACATTGCAGTGTGCTGCTTCAAGTGACACACCCCCTGGTGTACCTCTCCTCCCACATTGCAGCATGGTGAGTCTCCAAATGATCAAACACTCTCAGGCAGGGAAAAACTAGCCATTGTGTCTCAGGTCCCAAGCATGCCTCAGGCAACTGTGCCTGTCCCAAAAAAGGGGTCCAAGTGTGTTAAAATGACTGTTTATACCATCAAAATATAGGTAAATAATCCTTCTAAAAATGCAGGGAATCTCTGTGTGTGTGTGAGTACAATAGTCAAGGTGTGAGGAAATAGAAGCATAAACACTCTCAGGCAGGGAAAAACTAGCCATTGTGTCTCAGGTCCCAAGCATGCCTCAGGCAACTGTGCCTGTCCCAAAAAAGGGGTCCAAGTGTGTTAAAATGACTGTTTATACCATCAAAATATAGGTAAATAATCCTTCTAAAAATGCAGGGAATCTCTGTGTGTGTGTGTGAGTACAATAGTCAAGGTGTGAGGAAATAGAAGCATAAACAACTTTCTTCCAGATCAGAGGGACAGAAAATATTTGGAATTGGCAGAGAAGATATTAAGGACAATGCTGAGATGATCTGAAACACCGTCAAGAGAAAAGACTCACACACAGCTGTAGCTCCGAAAAAAGGTTTACTGTGCATTAATCAGTTAGGTACAATGTTTCAGCCATACAACCTGGCCTTCATCAGGGCCATAGGTCAAGAACGATAACAATTTATCAGGTCAGAGAATTCAGTAATAAAAGAGCCACTTGGTTTAGGAGGATGGTATACTAAAATAAATAAGGTAGGCTGTCGCTTGTTCAGACAAAAGGCCAGGTAATCAAATGAGGAGAATTCACCAAATGAGACAGCGGCTGCGGTAGCCTACATATATAATTGCAGTTGCTACACCACCCCACAGCCATAAAGTGTTGATTTCTGTAAACAAGAGTGGTGGTGGTTGTGGTGGTGGTGGTTGTGGGGGGCTCATTAAGGAGGCTAAAATCCTCGCTTTTCAGCCACGACTCAGTGAGCAGGAAAATATCAATATTATTTAACATGAGTTTTGGTTTAATGACACATTGCAAAGTTTGACATCACATTACGGCACTGTGATAGACAGGCAGCAATGGAAGTTTTAATTTGCTCAGTTCGTTTCTACTCTGTGCTGCCACCGCATACGCAGTTAGGGGGAAAAACAGAAGATCTTAGATTAGAACTCACAAGTCAGTACAGCACTCTGTCCAACTAAACATTTATGGTCTCTGCTGGTGACAACTTCAAGCAAGAGACATGTGACTTTGTTTTTGATGTGTCTCTGTGGATGCCTACACTGAGGAGATCAGAGACTACAAGGCCAACAGCCGTTTAACTGAAGCTAAGCCCCGGCCCCAACCATGAAGGAACGTGTCCCATTCCTACCCTCACTGGTGTTTAGTTGTGCTTTGACTGGTGACTATTGGCACTGAAAGCCCGGTGCTCCTCAGGTGTTACTGTTGTGCTGTCTGACATACTTCCAGCCAGGACCATCGGGAGAAGCAGGCAGCGATGACAGGGCGATTGGAGAGAGGCTATACACCGCTCAACTGGAGCTAAGCTCCAACCAGTTGCCCTGCTGCACTGTGCCGGATTTCTGTCCTTCCGTGGTTGCCAACGTGCGCAGTGGGGGGAAATGACACCATGAAAGGCCACAGCTGAAAGTGATCCCCACTTGTAACCTTTCATGTTTTTGTTTTTGTTTTCCGTCCTTTCCCCTCCAGTATCCCATGCCACCATATTGGAGGCGCTTAATGTAAGATTGCCCCATAAAGTATATGTCTATTGAAGCAGGAGGTCTCTCCACAATTAACTAGCTGAATTCTCAACCAAGTTTCAAGCAGTTTGGGTTGTTACAAAGGTCAGACATGTAGTTATGTTATGATATACAGTATGATACGGGGTTAAATATCTTACATACTGGCATATAGTAACAGTAATGATTATAAAACAGAAACAAATCAACAGGAGAAAAAAAAACGTTTTAGTATCAGGTACTTACAGTATATACAACTCAGGCATATTTATTGCAGTCGAGTTATGGCAAGCTGCCCCTCTTACACATTGAATGCCAGTCGCGTAGATCTACGCGAACCTATTTAAAGCCGCAGCGTGCCAGTCGCGTAGATCTACGCGAACCGCCGATTCCCATTGAAATTGCCCCAGGTGCACTTTCCGATTTTTTTTGATCCATTTCCGTTTCCGGTTTCCGGTCGGAAACAGAATTATTCGGGTTCCGGTTTTTTCGATCGTATCCGCTTCCTGTCTGGGATCCTGTTTAAAACTCGATTTTCTCGGTTGTTGTTTTTCTCCTCGCTGATCACTGTTTAGCGTTGATCGGCTGTATCTTCAAGATGGCGGCTCGCATTTGGAAACTGTTTCCCTGGCCGTTTCTCACGGATCCGCTGTGTGTTTAGAACCAAATGAACGCGCACTTTTAACTTATTTAGCGAGGTCTGTGGCGACATGAAAAAAACAAAAAAACAACAATAAAACGCTGGCACTGGTGAGTACATTATAAGATTAAACTCTGGCATGGAATGTGTTAATATGGCGGCGGCATTGACGTATGGCGTCTGTGGCCAATGTGATGTCTTCGTGTTTATGTCTATGCTCATCCCCAATGACAGAGATAGGTCCCTCTAGTCTACCCCCTTAGAACTGTGGTTGGTCTTCACCAACGGGTAATTGTTGGAGAAACTGTGGAGAACTGGATTCGGATTATCTACATACCTTTTGGTCATGCCCAAAATTAAGAAAATACTGGGAAAATATCTTTAAAGCAGTCAGTGCAGTTCCATATACAAATTCCTCAGGATCAGTGTTGGAAAGTAACTAAAGTAGCTTAACGAAAAAAGTTATATTATTACCTTTTTCCAGTAACTAGTAATATAACTTATTACTTTCACGTTTTGAGTAATACATATTACAGTTACTATTTTCCAAAAGTAACTTGTTACTATTTTGACGAGCCATGGTGTTACTGTGGGAATTGGACAATTTGTTCAAAATAACCAGTTTGTTACTGTAGGTTGAACAAAAGGAACTAAATCACTTCCTGAAAAGACCCATTCATTTATCAGTCAGTTGGGCTCTCAGTCATTTGCTAAATCTCAACAGCCTAAGATACTAAGATCCATAAAAAGATATCACACACGTAACGCCCCACAAGTATTGTCAACTTCGACCCGCCAGTGAGAAGCTCACAGTGTTAATTGATCCGCCCTAATGTGTCTGAGGTTCTGACGCACAAAAGCTTAAAGGAGTAGTTCACCAAAAAAAAGAACATATTTTCTATTAATTACTCAACCCATGAAGCATTGAATTCATGGAGACGTTTTTGTCGCATTCCTAAGCCAAAAAATTTATGACCGGCTGTCTCTCTGGTAGGAAATTCAAAGGAGACTTTTTGAGTATCCTACCGGATACAATAGCATCTTTCCACCGGTCATCAAATTATTGGCTTAGGAATGCGACAAAAACTAAAGAATCTCCATCAATTCAATGCTTCATGGGGTGTGTAATTGATAGAATTAAGTCATTTTTTGGGTGAACAACTCAGTGTAAACAATGAGGATTTTACAATGTAGGATGCAGAAAAGGGGGGAAAAAACAACGGCTAATGTTGAAAATGCAAAGTAAGACTTTTGGGGAGAAGGGATGGCGAGAAAAAAAAAGTAAAGTAAAGTAATAAGTAACTAGTTACTTTTGGCAGAGAGCAATATGTAAATAAATAATTATTACTTTTTAAACAAGTAACTAGTCATAGGTAATATATTACTGTTTTTGAGTAACTTGCCCAACACTGCTCAGGATCCATTAATAGGCCTACTTGGAGTTCTCTCAGAGGGTCTAGAGAGAATAAATCATATATATCTTCTACAAATAATGCTCACAGCAACTATAAAAGGCATCACAATAAATTGCCTTAATAAATATGAATCCTGGGAGCAAAGACTATTGGAATTATATAGCCGCTGCCCTCACATCTAGTAGCCTGGCCCTCACATAGTAGCCTGGCCCTCACATCTAGTAGCCTACAATATCGGCTATATACTATTATTACACAGACACACCGCAGTAAGTGAATACAGTCCGAAGCGACACACACACACACACACACACACACACACACACACACGCACACACACACACACACAAACACACACACACACGCGCGCGAGCGCGCTGTATCGCGATCTAAACGATCTCTCTGAAGTAATACTGTATGTGTGTGTACTGTGTAGGAAGTACGTAAGGATAACAGTTTTTTGTATGGATTGGTATAGTTAGACTAATAAATTGACTGCTTAAAACCAGAAATGACCAGGTTCGGCTGGGAGCTCAATGTGTGTATGAAAAACCAATGAATGATAGACAGAATGCACGTTAACTTAAAGATATATATTGAAATAGTTCTCTTTTCAACATACAGAATCAATAGCATATAAAGAAAATAAAGAAATAGGGCCTGTGGGCAGCAAAGTGCCGTAAGGCAAGCAGCCGTAACTCGACGCATGCGCAGTTTGATACCAACTGCGTTATACTCCTGACCTGTGGGAGGCAGTAAAGTGCCGTAAGGCATCCAGTGTGGTGGAAAGTACATGAAGAAGAAGGATAGCATAGTTCGCTACTGAGGCGAAATATGGGCCAAATAACAAATACAAATGTATAACTTTGTATTGAACAATTAAAAGTAGACTATCCCAAGGCTCCAGGCATGATAGATGTTTAATTGGACACGTGGTCTGCTAGAACACAATCTGGGAGCCCATCGTCAAATAAAAAGGAAAAACAGCGGCCCCAGCGTTTTTCACTTTTGCATTTAACTCTGCGGGGAGTGATTAAATAGACCGACGCTGACTGGATACCGGCGTTTTGGTCTGCCCTCAGCCCTCCACTTCCGGTGGTGCGCCTATGTTTTCATTCCCACAAACAATATTTCTCCACGGAACACTAACACCATTTCTCCCAAAGAACATGGATCGTTTTGGTTATAAGCCCACTTGTTTCTATGATGAAAGAGCAAGTTAAAATGTTACTAACTTTCCGTGGTTTTGTCGGCTCCGAGGACGCTATTCTTAAATGATTTTGGGTTTGTTTTCAGTGGGAAGCGTGCGCACAGATGTAAATCCCGCCCACTACATTTGATCGGGTAAAGCGTGGCCTGCTTCCTGATCTGAAGGCACGCCCACTTGTAGGCCAACACTCACATGTTCAGTAGCGCAGCTCTGAATCTGTTCTTCAGAGATCAGCTAGAACATAACGTAGCAGGCTAGTAAGCAAAACAGCTGCATCTAATGAAATTCATAATGGGTGTGTTAGATGTAGGTGTGCCAAACTGCAAGCATAGACAGTAGTCAACAGTATTGTAAATGCTTGCACACTGGTGCACCTAAATCTAACACGCTCATTATAATTTTTATTAACTGCAGCTGCGTTGATTGTATGGGCCGGTGGAATTGTAGCTAATTATCACCAAGTCTCATGTAATTAACTAGAGCTAATCAGAAACTGCCTGTATATTAACAGGTAAAGATGCTATAAAATATTAAACTGTTACTGTTACTGCTCAAATAAATGCACATTTTGAATATGTTCTCTTTAAAATGCAATGCCTGCACGAATATGGGAACGGTTGAAAGTTACCTTTCATTTTTAATTACTTTAGTCATGGGAATTCCATACAGAAAAAGCTGACGTTGTCATTACTTTTACTCAGATCAGTAATGAATTATTTCACCCTCTTTCATATCCCATTTAGACCTGACATTAAAATACACATTCAGACTGAGTAGAGAATCTAAACCGAACATTGGTAGAGACACAATTGGGCTGCAGCTGATATACTGACATTAATTTTAAAGGGTTCAGGCAACTTCAGAGATCAAAAAAAGAAAAAAACTGTTGTCAAACAGAGCTGGGCTGGATTAGTACTGTTGACTGACAACCCCTTCAGCAAATCAGCAGTTTGTTCCCCTTCAGCCAATCAGCAGCTAATTTTCCCCACCACCAGCCAATATGACGCAAGGGGACTTTTGAAGGGGCTATGCCGAAAATAGGTTGCTTTATTCGGATACATACAGTATGTGTCACTGCCGGTTCTCTGATTTTTTTTTTTTTTTTAAATAGGCTCTGTCATGATTAATTGACCACATATATGAAGTTAAACAACTAAATTCTATCCAAACGATATCTTAAAATTAAATTCCGTGCCTCAAAAATTTGTTTAAGAGCGTTTTAAAGTTTTAAAACCAAAACCAAAAACAGTGGTCAGAAAAAATGGCTGCCCATTCCATTTTTGTCGGCTGCGCTCGGTTCCATTCGGTTTCACTTGAACTCGCCACCCGATTGGCCAACCCTCGCTGTCAATCACAGAACATTGAGCGAGGACGCTGATAGGACAGCTCACACGGACGCGCACGGACGCACATGCACTTCATTTCATTTACGTCCCGGACAGTCCCGGATACCCGGATGCCAAAACATAAATAGTAGGGAAAATACGGATTTCAGAAAGAGGACTGTGTTTCAATGCAGGAAAACACCCCAGCATCATTATATAGTGGCTGATAGAGGGGAAAAAATGCAATATATATATATATATATATATATATATATATATATATATATATATATATATATATATATATATATATATATATATATATATATATATATATATATATATATATATATATATATATATATATATATATATGGGATGTGTTTTAAATAGTTTACAGTTTAAAGTATACAGCAGTACAAACAGGGATAATGCATTATGTTGAGATGACCCAATAGCCTATACACAGTCAAATCCAGAGTGTCAGTTTAACTCTGAGAGAGTACAAATAACATTTTGCACTCTCGTGGAGAAATTGATACCTTACATCAACACTGACTGAGGGTTTTACTGTGTAGCAGCTGTGTATAGGTTGATCTAAAAAATACAAAAATAAATAGGCTAGTGTCATTTTTTTTAAACACTGAGCGGGTTGCAGAGCCCTATGAAACCTGTTTTACAGGAAATAACCAAGACGGAATGAGATGCCTGGCGGCGTTACCCTGCATCAAACAGGACATTTGGCGGTTGTTACCGAACAGCACCTGAGCACGAGTGAAACGCGTTAGACTGAGAGGTGGTGCTGAACACTATAGCCTCCCCTGTGATTTGCCATTGATGGGGAGTGGGAGGCGGAGAATGTGGGCGGGTGTGAGGGGGTGGATGTGGAGTTGGCAGTAAATATGCCTGCAGGGAAAACTCCTCAGCGTGGTTTCACTGCTGTACGCAGAAAGACGAGGGATGTAAAAGAGGTAAGCGACAAGTTCAACACATCAGCGTTAGGGAATGGGAGGGAAATGACGCCTCTAGGTCAGTGGTTCCCAAACTGTTTCATGTCAAGGACCCCTAAGTGTAGATGTATTTGGCTATAGACCCCCATCTGAAAGTATTTTGTGTTGTTAAAATCTTTTGTGAGCTTGTAGATTGTCTATTTTCAAATAACCGATGTATATATAGAGGGTTAAACTGATTTAGATCAACACATTTTGCTGGGGGCTGGCCTGTGGGTCCCCAAACCCCACCTTGAGAACCTCTGCTCTAGGTAATACTGAACATAATGACATTCAACTGGTGCTGGGTGTACTGTAAGATGTCTTATTATGTGTCATAAATTGGTTTCAAATTTGGTGACTAGTTTACCGATTAAACCTGATGCTTGTCATTTTGACAGATGAGATAAATGGCTCTGACAGTGATCAACATAACTCCAGAAGCCTGCCAACAGATAAGGCCTTTGACTAATAAGAATACAAAAGGATACATGCTCAACTCTACAAAGCTTTTTTTCTTTTGCCAATTACCATAAGTATGGATTTCCTTTATAGCGGCGTGAAGCCATTAGGTGGAAATAAATGATACTAGCTAATGCAATTATGTTAAAACGTTATTTACTGGACTGGAAAAAGAGGCAAAGAAAAAGACTTACAGTACAACAATGTGTGTGAGAATCTACCTCTTACTGCTTAATTTGCCCAGAGATTAACAGCACATTCTGAGTCATAATCATACTCTAATCTGTTGTAAATGTCACATGTTTGATCAGAGTCCCAGACTGAAGACATCTACATAGTAGTCATAGCCTGAAGACAGGCCAATTTGTAATCATAGTCATAGTGCCACATACTGTACTGGTAACAGTACCGTTAACTCAACTCTCAACTCATCGGTTCCACATTTCACAGCTTTGATGAGACCGTGGTAACGACACAGTGGCTGCCGATCACGCATTCCAACGTGCACAAAGGTGCGAGTGCCTGATCTTTGCTGCTTGCAGACTATGCCGAGCTGCGTGCAGTTTTAATTATTTATGAGACTGCTATCCGTGGGTAGCTTGTTTGGAAAATAACCTCACCCACTCTTTTACACCTGCAAACTTGTGACGTGACAAATAAAGTGAAACTGAAGTTGGCGATAACTTAGGCTTTAGTTACCGATTTCATGAATACTATACTGTAGCTCTCTGGTGAGTCAGTAAGTCACTTGTCTTATCAATAAACAATAACCTACTGTAATATGATTTTTAGGAGTAGCAGTGAATTAGAAATTGAATGAAAAGTTGCTGGTTAGTGGTTACAAGTCGCAGCACATCTAGGGAAATCTCAATGGGGAAAAGGACTAAATGGAAATGGATTAATTCAACAAACTCCCTAAAAACAATCCCAGCTGAAGTGCCCTTGAACAAGGCACTTAGCCCCCAGCCACTCCAGCAGAGCAGCTCCGTCAGCACAGCAGCAGTGGAAGAATGACAGCTACACAGTAAAATCCTCAGTGTTCATTTCAACATTTGTAACTCAGATGTGTTTTAAATGGTTCACAGTCTAAAACAGTTGTTCACAACCTTTTCCCGATCATCGCCCACTTGAAAATCTCAAAAGCATTATCCCCAACCCATCCCACCCAAGACCCACCCGTCTGATCACTTAACACGGCAACCGAATGGCTGCCGTGTTAAGTGGTCAAGTGGGTGGGCTGTGCATTTTCAAAGCATGTTTATTTTAATGATCAATCAATTGATTGTGTTCAGGCTCGGAGCAATATACGATAAGGTCCTATCTAGCACAATGAAAAATATTTTTTCGAGTCTTAAAAAAAAACTTGATTTTTTAAATTATTTTTATATTCATGTTTTATTACCATCAAAATCTTTGTGTTTCGCCAATTATTTGGGGGCCCACTTGTAATATCCTCATTGCCCACCAGTGGGACTGGCCCACAGGTTGAGAACCACTGGTCTAAAGTATCTCTCAGTTAAATGAACACTGAGAATTTAACTGTGTACTTGGTGTACCTGCCCTGTTGATAAACTTGCGTGATCAGCAAACATTTCTTGGATAAATAAAGGTGCAATACGTACCGACGCTGTCGGGCAGAAACCTCGTATCTCCATATTTCAACTTTTTGCCGTAAATGAATGCCCTATACTTCGTCATACTACAGTTTCACACAAAAGTAGCAAAAATATCTACAAGCTCACAACACGTCGTGATGCGACGCGTTGTGAGCTTGTAGATTGTTTTGAATTTGACTCGCGAAAAGTAACAGCTTTGGACATATGAGGTTTCCACCGACGGCGACGAATAAAAAGAAATCCCTGGCCTGAACTGGCTTCCACATAGGTGACGTATGGTAATGCTCCCTGGGCTCCAGAGGGAGATAAAGAGAATGATATGAACCGTGTTTTATTGGGAACTGTGTCCAACATAAATCATGCAGCAAAGCAAATAGAGCAGATAACTCACCTTTCACTTTGTTTTTTGTCGCAGCCACTGTTAGCATAAGGGGGAAAGGAAAGGAAACACCAGGTTAGAAATGGGGGGGGAGGAGAGGAAACACCAGGTTCGAAGTATGGGGTAAGGAGAGGAAACACCAGGTAGCAGAGTGTTAATGTTTTTGACATAGCAGAAGTAGTCCTTACATACAGTAGCAGGGTACACTCTTTCTTTCGTGCTATTAATTTGCCCGAAAACATGTATTTTTGAACTGCTGTTAACTTGTTTGTGTCATGACTGAGTGTCACTCACACAAAATGTGAATATGACGCGGCGGGAAAAGATAACATTTTCTGAGCTTCCGCACTGCAATTAAAGGAATGAACCCGCATAGATATGTTTTGGGCCTTTCTGCCTTTGTTGGATAGTACAGTGGAAGAGTGACGGGAAACGAGAGAGAGACGGAATGACACGCAGCAAAGGTTGTCGGGCTCTGGAATCTAAACCACTAAGTTTGCTGTCAGGCTGCAATAGAGCCTATATATATGTGGTAGGTGCCCCAACCCACCTAGCTTCAACAATTCACAAAAGATGGCCTTATAATGTAACAAATGGACAGGTCCATTGGTTGCATTTTATACAGTCAGAGTTAAATTAACACTCTGTTGAGGCGTGGCCTACTTACAGTATATGGTTCAGTGACTTTCTCAATCTTGAATTCACTCACATGCAGCGAAAGAGAACAGAACCATATTTTCACTCCCGCCAGGGTTCCAATTAACTGTAATGGGTAATTTATTAGTGCTTTCCCCCACCTGAGGTCAACCAGATGATTACCTTAGAGAAAGTCTACTCCTGAAGAACCTTCAGCACAGTGCTGTATGTGGCTGAGCAACAGTGTGGATGTGACTTAGTTTTGGCTGCCTCGCTTGCTAAAATATGGACATACAGTATTTAACAACCTATTATAGGCACTATTGGTTCTGTTAAGCTGAATCCAGATGTGGTAGAGGTTCATATACCCTTTTTGGTAACACTTTACTTAAAGGCTGTGTCTATAATGCATTATAATCACATTTATAATGCATTATAATGCACTTATGAGGCATTATAACACTTGTTATAGATGTTTATAATTATGCATAACAACTTATAACAAGGGTTATGAAGTATTATAACTTATAATAATATAATTTATAAGTGCTGGTCATAATGGTTTATAAACTCAGTGGAACAGCATATTATCACTACCAGGTATAATCACATTTATAATGCACTTATAATGCTTCATAACACTTGTTATAAATGTTTATAATTATGCATAACATCTTCTAACAAAGACACTTTATAAGTGTCTTTGTTATAATGTAAGGTAGTTATAATGTGCTGTTCCACTGAGCTTATAGTGCATTATGACCAGGACTTATAATACGCTATAAACGTTGTAATAAGATGTCATACATAATTATAAACATTTATAACGAGTGTTATAATGCCTTATAAGTGCATTGTAATGCGTTATAACTGTGATTATAATGTATTATAGAAGCAACCATTAAGTAGTGTTTTACTTAAACCGATGTGTTGTTTTGTTATTTGTTTTTATACTGCAAACACATTTAAAGTTGAACATTAAATGTAAGACTTGAGAAACCATACATGTCAGCATGTCATGCTGTAGTGTTTCACAGTAATTTCTAGATGCTTCTGTGCTCTGCGAGCAACACACCAGAAATAGTGATTCCATTCACTCTCATTGTATAGCAAAACAGGTCTCAAAATCTCACTTTTAGCACATACAAACTAACAGAGCAGATCCTGCCAAAAGATATTTAGCTACTGATGTCATTGTCACTCACATTACACTGATGTTGGTACACTATCAATTTCTGTACCACAATACGGATAATATAACCGAAACACAGCCATTTTACTTTAAAGCAAATACGTACTAGACTTGTTTTTGGTGTTTTTGTTTAGTGAGAGAAGTAGCAGGATTCCCAGACGGCCTCAACCCACTCAGCTACGGTGTTGGCAAAGTCAGACACCGTGATAAGACTTCCCTTTTCTGTAAACTGGTAATATTTGCCAGCATTTGGCAAGCATATCAATGTATTTCATCATAAAACTATAACACACTGACATTCCTAAGAGGACCTTCACTGAAAATAAATATTGGTACACATAAAACACTTTGCTGCATGCATATCAACGTGTTTACAGGTTAAACAAATGAACCTGTTTATTTCTTGTGCGAACATGCACATATGTATTCAAATTACTTGCATACAAATAGCTTACTTGAATAATCTAAATCCTTTGTTATGGTAAATCCCACACTGACTCAGAATCTTTCATGTATTTATTCCTATTTTCTTCAAAATGTAAATTAATATTTCTGAAAAATAATTCTCTTAACATTTAGAGAACTGTTATTGTCATCGGTGTCAAGAGACACTTTCCGGAGCTGCTGCTGGAAAGGTAATGCCTGACTAATATTTAGTTGCGCCCGTGAGTCATGCACCTAAGATTGCCGATCTACAAGCTCACAATGCGTCATCCTGTGACATATTGTGAGCTTGTAGAGCAGCTATCTTTGTGCGTGACACCCGCGCAGTATGCATCAAGCCTAACTTTGTGCACTCAGAGAATATTTGTTCAGCTTTTAGCTTTTAAACCCTACTGGCATTTATTCTGAATAGTGCTAACCGTTCCTGAACCAGGAACCTCACAGCTCTTGTGATTTTTCATTGAAAAGCTTTGGCCTGGCATTTGAATAGCTATATTTCGGTGTTCCAGACATTTAATTTAATGTGATCTTCAGGCTTTTACAAAGGCTGAAAATGTGGCGGAGCAACATTACTGTAACTTTGAACAGCGCAATGACATGTTTTCAAATTTATAATATGCAACTGTCTAAAATGTAGCAATTCTTGGGGAAATTACCAGCACTCTGTAGGGAAATTTTACTTTGTACCATAAATGACATGAGTAGTAGAATGCAGTTCGGTCGGGTGTGACTACAATCTCTTATTCAATTCCCTTTAAATATGTGACAGTAGAAAATCAGTGGCAGCCATCTAATGTACGGTAAGTAGAATATGCTTGAGCATGAATCTAGTGTTTAGAAATTTTAGAAATTTTGCAAAAAGCAGTAGCTAAATGTCTGGCTAACTTTAAACTACAGTATATGCAGTATTGTGCATCTTGAATACTGAACAGGTTTCCTACACAAATCACTATTCCCACGGAGGAAATTCAGTTTCAGCTTCACCCAGCTGGTTGCTGCTCAGGTGGTCATGATGAACACCCAGAGGGGAGCTGTTAGGGATCAGTGTCTTGATCAGAGACACAGGCTGCATTTACATGGACCCTACTGTAATATTCCACTAATAATCGGAATGACAGCTCAATCAGAATAAAATCCCATCTCGAACACTTCGAGCGGGCCCCGCCAGTTCAGATGGGTGGCGGCCGCGAACGCTTTCGAGATCTTCAAGTGGGCCCCGATCCAGGAAAGGTTGGGAGCCACTGCTTTAGGCGGTTTGATTACCTGTGGCTAGGCTGTGTCACGCGGGGCTTCTCAGGCTCTGGTGTGTTTTTGGAACAGAGTCCATTCATTTTGCTGTCAGGCCTATTTCTGTTGAGTGGAGTTGCAGGCCCAAGAAGAAGCAGAAGGACCAGGTCCCCATGGTGATTAGTTTAACCCATTAAGACTGGGAACGCATCTGTGTATTTTTTTGGGCGGTGAAACCGCCCCTATATGTGAGGTTTGGATATTTGCACACCAAATCCTGCGCTGTGATTGGCCACAAATGTACCCCCCTAACCCTGCACCGTGATTGGCCAATCACAGTCTATTCAGGACTGTGATTGGCTAGGGAAACATGACACATGTGCATAGCCCTATAAATAAGACCATAACTTTAAAAAAAACATACATTTGTTTTTTTAAAGTTATGGTTTCTTTCATCACTTCTTCCATCACTTCTTCCATCACTTCTTCCATCACTGTGATGACCACTGTGACCACACCGCCCACTTCACACTTTGTGTGATTTTTTTTATTTCTTCGGTTATTAAAAAATAGAAGATATATAAGCTCATAGCTATGAGTTTGTAGATCTGCTATTGTTGAAAAATCGAGAAAATGTGTGCAAATCTTTGAATATATATTTTTTAAAGCGACCATTTGTAAAATATTTTGTCCCAGGGACCCCCCCCCCCCCCAGAAGATTTGAGTTACAAATGTTCAAATATAAATATATTCAAAGATTTGCACCCATTTTCACGATTTTTCCAAAAAATAGCAGATCTACAAGCTAGCACTCGGTGCCGCGCTATGAGCTCGCGTATCTGCTATTTTCGAATAGCCAAATAAATCTAAAAGTGACACAGATGCGTTCCCGGTCTTAAGGGGTTAACCAACCACTGAGAGGTTCGTCCTCTAACACACTGAGAGTTGGCCTCTGTCCCTCCTCTGAGCCCAACAGGGGGTCAAAACATTCCCTCTTCCAGTGTCACACAAACAACCGCCCACGGGATGAAGAGGCTGCAAGTAAACGCCGCGCCTGGGAACCACTTCATCACAGTCACACGCATGCACGCACGCAGTGGTGGACATTTACTTGAGTATTGTGTTCTATAGTACATTTTGTGAGTATCTGTACTTTACTTGAGTATTTGATTTTTGGGACACTTTCACTCCACTACATTTCAAAGACAAATATTGTCATTTTGACTCTACTGCATTTCTAGGAAGGGATATGAATGAACCACTTAAGCCCTATTTCAAATATAATAGCAGATCTACAAACTCACGACGCTTAGTGACGTGAGCTTGTAGATCTACAATTTTCACTATTATTGATTTATTCATTTTTTGTTCTGGGAAATCTTTGCATTTTTTTTGGGAGATTTTGTCAAAGGTTTCATATACTGTGGATAGTTGTTGATGAGGTTCAAGCCACTGTATAAGCAGGGGCCAACAACACACCCAGCTTCTCAAATAGCCTTTTAATAGCCTGCTCAGGGACTACAGATGAAAATTAGCCAACTCTGGCTAACTCTGGCTCATTTACATGGACGTGAATAACTGACATGTTGATCAATGTGCATTGTCCCTGTTAAATAAATAAATAAATAAATAAAATAAACTTCTTGTTCCATGTTCTCAGAGTTACAGACCTGTAAGGGTCCATTTGGAAGCCCTTCATGGAACCCTGAGGGTCCCTGGACCCCACTTTGAGAACCACTGTTTTAGGGGGATAGAGGTACATTAATAATCCAGATAAAAAAAAGTCAACTCTCCAACAAACACCAGTAACTCCCACTGGACCAACTCAAGAATTTTTCCCTTACTCCTTCCTTCTGCCATGCACAAAAGCAGACACTTTTCTGTGCACTCTGGTCTCATCAAAACACTTCAAGTTAAACACGTTTTCTGGCACAATCTGAAGGGTAGCATAACAGTCTCCTGACTGCACCACAATCAAATTCCAACTTCAATTTTCTCATCGCGTCTCTCTTCTATGTTCCAATCGAGGTACCTCATGTAAGAAACCCCTGTGAGTGTCCCTTTTAGGTTAGGTCAAAAGAAGCATGGGAAGACAGGCGACAGTAATTGAGAAAACTTGATCTCATGTGGTGGAATCATATGGTGCAGCTACTGGAAGATAAATAAGACCCACAAATAAGACCCTGGAGGAAATTTACAGACATGTACAGTATAGTGAAACTGAAAGCAATATATGACCGTGGAGAGTATAAAAGATAGAATGTTTTACAAAGCAAAACATACTGTACTGTAGGATACAGTTGGTAAATCTTAACCATGAAAGCCCTGGACCTGGTGTCTTCTTGCAGTCTGCATACCTCTAAAGCATTAATCTGACTACACTGTATGTTACAACCAAAATCTGGTTTTCAGATGAGCACTCAATAAAGCATAATAGCATACTATGTGCATATACGTACTGTACATGCATGTGTCAGATTTGTCATATTCGATTCCAATTGACTATGAATGACATCCACATTTGGCAGATATCTGTGCTCTGAGGAGCACACTTTTATAGTCTTTGATGAGGCTTTGATTGTATGACATCACACCATCCAAACACACTCTGGTAGTGTGCCCGAGCGAAACCAGTTTTCAATGCTATAGTGAAAACATTATTTTAGTTGTAAAAAAATATTATTGCTTTAGAGATATGCAGTGTGCAAGAAACAACCAGTGCTGTCATGGTTAGATGGTTAAGTTTCAAAAACACATTAACCACACAAAAACATGATTTTGGGTGGAGGGGCTTTAAAATAATTATTGTGTGGTTAAGAATTTATATGATAGCTCTGTTACAGGTTTCAAAATGACCTTGAAATGGTCTTGCCATGTTGGATTACTATATCAAATACTATTTCATGTCAGCAATTCTATGTACTACTGTAACATTGTGCCACAATAAGTAAATTAACCACTTAAGCCCTAATACTAAATATATACTATATATAAAAATTGCAGGTCTACAAGCTCTAGGGGGTACAGTATTAGAGTTACCCAAGCTTATTTTATTCTTTTGTCCTGGCCTGTTCGTTCATAAGCCTGAATTTCCGGGGGGAAAAGCAATTTAACAATGTTCTGCCCTTGGTCCTATGGCATCTGAGACAGTACGTGATTGGGATGGGTAGGGTCTTTGATAAGCCTGCAAGCTTTGCTGACACAATCCATCGAATATGTCCTGAATGGAGTGAACAGTACAGGGCTTCATCAAGCTTCCCTCTTGAATGGAGGGAAGCTCACATGCACCAAACAAAAATATGTACTGTATGTCTGTGTTCATGTCTGATGGCAGGGGCACCAAGAAAAACTACTTCCTTACAATATATAAAATACTGCATACTAACAGTCATTACAATCATGCTTGACAAGGTAATTACGAGCCAGTTGATACATTAGCTATGTTGTGTTCTGTGCCGATCATATAAGGTATATTAGGCTATATACAGTATATATGTTATATGGTCGTGAACATCAATGGAATAATGTGGTCCAGATTTGTTGAAATATATTTTACTAGCTTAGCTTAAATTGTGCCTGTTAAAAGCGATTTTGTAGTGAGTGCCTTTATTCCTCCCTCTACTCTGAATCAAATGTCCTTGTGTCACAGAAAATTGCATGACATTAAATGTGCCTGCACCAGTGACTGGTACAAGCACTGTGCATGCAGATGAGGGCCAGACTCCCTGCTTTAGGCAATCCAGGATTCAACCTTCCTAAGTCTTTATCTGCCAACTCCCAGGAGAATGGCCTTTTGCACGTAACCACTCCTCCTCTTCACCTCTGGCTTCAGTCTAGCATGATGACGGCAACATCATCAGACCTCATATCTTTATCGTCCACACAAGGGAAATGACGAACCCGCATAGCTCTGTTTCACAGATGAGCCTACTTCTGTGTTGTATTAAATATTTCCTAATTAGTCCCATTTCTGTATCTATTCCAGTGATTCTCATCCTTTATAATTTCTAGGACCCCCAATTTGACATGCAATAGGCCATGGACCCCAATTTGATATTTTATTTTTAATAAAATGCTTATTGTTAGACATGATGTGGTTTTAATATGGTATTTCATTTGGTAAAAAATGAATCTACTGTCTATGGGCAGTAGGAACAGTATAGAGCTAATAAAACTCTGACCAAAATAGCCATTCTTGAACGTTTTCTAGTTGTATTTACTTATATATACAGGTGAAGATTAATTCTCAATAATTAAATAATAACTATCAATAAAATATTGAAGACGGAGGCTACTATACTGTTGCAGAAATTACATTCCAACAACCTCTTTGTGGTGAGCAGGTAAAAAGTTCCACTAAAGCTCACTGAATGAACTCGTTGGGGTCCATTAATATTCAAAGTACATCTTAAGATTGTTTGAAGTTATCTCAGGGGAGATGTGATGAAAGCAGCAGTGGAGAGTTATATCTGCAAAGTACAGTATATCGCTGTGTTACATTTCCGATCTATTAAAGCAATTAGTGGGATAAGAGATTACAGTATATTGTGACAACATAGATACAGTGGTGATTAATCCTGTTTGGCCTACATCTGTACATGTCCTTAGATGTAACTAAGCCCCTCTGTACCTTGGCAGATGTCCAAAGAGCATTTCCCAGTATTTTGCCCTGCTATGTGTTGTGATTCTGGATAGTGGGGGGAAAAGTTAGGAGGTGAAAGGAATTGCCTCTGTCCTTATTTTCTGTGTGGAGGATTTCAAGCTGCAGCACGCTGATAATGCTGCTCTCTATGAGCAAAAGTACATGTCACATCTAATGAATAAAATCTCTCTCACTGAGCAAAATTAGTTTCGACACTATTTATGGAAATTGTGTTGGGCGAAGTTGAACGCATAATTGAATGAACTGTTAGGTCAAGATTCTGCACTTTGATTCGTCACTGGTCTGTCATGTCAGACTTATATTCAACAGCTGCCACTGAGGTATTAAACAGATGAAAATGGGGGGGAGAACGGGAGTCGAAGTTCTGATGGTCATTATGTGCTGGAAACTGGTAGGCGCAGGCTTTCATGTGTGACTAACCCTTTTACTAATGTAATTCATATAAATGCTCTGTGGCAATACTAACGCTAGTGCCATGTCATACATAATATACTGTAGTATACACAGCCCCATGCAAGACACGTGCACGTCGTGTGCACAGACACACACATGGATGCAGTGGTGGAAAAAGTAGTCAAATTCTTTACTTAAGTAAAAGTACCAATACTGCAAAATAAAAATACTGTTACAAGTAAAAGTCCAGAATTCAAAATTGACTTGAGTAAAAGTACAAAAGTATTGGCATCAAAATGTACTTAAAGGGATACTTCACTTTCACATAAAATAAACATTGAAAATAAATATTAAAAAAAAATGAAAGAAGTTATGGCAAAATAAAGGCCCCCTCACACATTAGTAGGACACTCTAATGCGTGAGGGGGCCGTGATTTTTCCATTACTTTTTTCATTTATTTTTAATATATTTTTTAAATGTTTATTTTATGTGAAAGTGAAGTATCCCTTTAAAGTACCAAAAGTAAAAGTACAAAAATGTTTGAAAATAGCAGATCTACAAGCTCACAACGCGTCGCTTCGCGACGCGTTGTGAGCTTGTAGATCTGTATGTATTTTATACAGATTCTGTATGTATAAAACAGGGCTAAAGTGGTTAATGTATGTTTCATAATATCATAATTTATATCTGAAAAGTAACTAGTAACTAATGTTCTCAAATAATTGTAGTGGAGTAAAAGTACAATATTTGCCTCTGAGATGTAGTGGAGTAGAAGTAAAAGTATTGGAAATTGGAAATACTCAAGTAAAGTACAAATACCTCAAAATTGTACTTAAGTACAGTACTTAAGTAAATGTACTTAGTTACTTTCCACCACTGGGTTACGACACCTGCACACACTTTGTCATTCTCCTGGCATATCAGTCCTTATCTTTCAAAACACACTCACAGTTTGTGTTCCATGTTCCAGTGATGGAATTCTAAAGAAGGTCAACCTCTGGAGAGTACTTTGGGACACAAAGATAATCCAATTTGATGAATCTGTTCACATTCTGAAAGTGTCATGTGTTAAGCCTTTTAGAGGCGCACACTTCCTACTTCATGTGAAAAAAGCTGCTTCATAAATCATCCCTGTTTGCAAACACTGTCGTGTTTAAAAAGGACCCCGAGTTGAAATTAGCTGAGAATGACAATGATCTGTGTTGTAATAATGATATGGGCCTTGAAATAAACCTCCCACTGATTTCCCATTATAAAAAAATAACCTAGTTTTATTGCCAAATTCAAATTTGGCCATATAAGATTTTGGTACAGTACAGCAAATACTGTATATACTGTAGGTGAAAAGTTGATACGATTTTGGCTCCAAGGCAAATATAATAACAGTACAACAGCAATGGAGAAATGGAATAATACATTGTATTTACAACATATCACAATAATATCTCGAATGTGCAACATTTGTAATACAGTCACAATGCCTGAAACTATTCACTGTGTGAAGGTTTCATTGAGACATAATGCTACCAACCAGTACAGTATGTGCACAGGTTGGCCATCCAAGCCCCTCCCCCAGCATGCCCAACTCTAAGCTTCTAACATTTCAGGCTCCCTTCCCAGAGCTCCGGCCAGATTTGTTGAAACACCTTGAGGGTTTGACCACAAATTTGGTCTTTCATCAGGTGACCTAACAACGATGAGATGTGTAAATGTGGTCGAGCAGCAAGTGTCGGGGCAATACAGGTCGTGACCTATGACCTGGGCCTTAGTTAAAACTGTACAATTGTGTATGAGAGTTCTGTAGTAAGAAACCGAGAATATTCTGAGATACACTTCTCATACAGAATAGTGTTCTCTGCTACACAGAGAACACACAGAGAAAATACTAAAAGGGACTAAACTAAAGTATATTCCCTAGACTGTATTAAACAATTTGAAGACGGTGCCCAGAAGTGGGTGTGAACCTAAAATCTAATACATGCCCAGAATTGAGGGTCCCTAAAGTCAGAATTGGAGGTAAATCAGGCATAAGAATCCCTCTACTGACAGCGACCATCCCTAGTGATAGCGTATGACGCACAAGGTACACAGGTGGTTGGCTCTTGATTAGGGATCAAACTTAGAACGCTCGTGGCACAGTAACCTCGGGCTCATAGAAACTAATGATAAGAACCTATAAGGGAGGGGGGATGCCTCGTACGGAGGATCAATTAATCTTGAGAGATGCAAACTCATGCGAGAATGACTTTGCAAAATAGTACGCAAATAACAGATGATGTTCGACACTGGGGTCCCAGGTGGGACACAGTGGAGAGATAACACATATTTTGATGATGAGAGAATGATGGTGATGCCCAGATATATTAGGGGGATAGACCCTTTTCGGGCAGAGATATTCCGGAGACCTGAGAGTCAACATCGTTGCTGTAACTGCTTAAGCCTTGCTGTGCTTACTGAAATAAACCACTTCTACTGATATAACTAACTTCAAGTTTGAGAGTGTTTCATTCTACCAATCCATCACCGGGAAGACTTAAGGATCCCAAGGTACTACTTTTACCCACACAAGCTATTGACTTTCATTTTTATCTTGTACTGTAGCTTGTGTTTTCCTGCACCAGTGCTAAAATGGATGTGTGTCACTTTTTTGTAACAAAACTGAAAAGGTTTTACTGGCTTTGGCAGCCATACCCTGCTGTGTCTGTGTGAAGTATTTATTAGATAGACAATAGCTGGCGAGCCAGGCAGATGTGCCACAGGGAAAAGGAAGAACTGTCTCGTTATTAAACAATTCCCCTTATGCATCAGTAGGGGCCGATTATCACAAAATGCAGCTTTAAGCGACAGGTAAAAGTCTATCAGTTCTAGCTGTTGTACAGCAGTACACAGTCAGGAAGAAAGACTGACCCCCCATGAAGCATGTAAATCGATTTTAATGTCATATTGTAATATTTTGTGGTGTTTAAATGAGGCAGCAGCTAGCTGTGTCTAATGTAATGATTCTGTGTCCTTGGTAATTCACTGGCAGCAATGATGCTTGATTTCTGCAATGGGAGACTATGTTTTTTATTCAGCAGCTTTTAGTAATAGTCATTAAATGCAATTTTGAGTTCATGTCAAAATATTTCCTGCTGAGTGTCGTTAAGAAGAGAAATTATTTGCCTTGACAAAACGTAGCCTTTACTTGTATTCAGTCTCATGACAGGTCTTAGATTCAGATGAGTGACAGCTGGTCAGACTACTGAATGAGCACTGAAGTCTGATGTCACTGCCACTAGAGGGCGCTGTTTCACGGGTTTGTGGCTTTATTTTTTGTGCTGAAATCCCCATTTGGGAATCTTAGATCACGTCATATAAGAACTGTGTTCCAAACATAAACACACCACCCCGGCGTTTTTGTCAGGGGGGTGGCTCTGCATTGTTTATGATATTCATTCATATTTGATACAACCTGTTTCTGGCGAAAATGGAATGAATTCTGCCTTAAAAGTCTTAAGAACTACTACTTCCGGGTCTGAAATCACTGTCCCTACAGCAGCCGCGTTCATGGGAAATGTAGTCTTTGGGTTGTTTGACTCGTTTCTAGTGTTTATATTGTGTTATTCTTTGGGTAAATGTGTACATTTACACCTGCGTCCCGACCTGTGCGCGCGAGGGAGTTTTTTAAAAACTTTATTTCGGTTTTAGGGTTAGGGTTAGGGTTAGGTTAGGCTTATGTTATTTAATTCTTATTTTTGCCTGATTTTACAGATTTTTTATCAAAAAATGTATTATAAAGAAATTAAAAAAATAAATTTCATTTTTTTTTTTTTTTTTACATAAACTGAGGGGGCACAATTTGAAACTAAGGGTGCCAGGCCCCCTCAGGCACCCCCGTGGCGCCGGGCCTGAATGTAACAAACACATTATGTAAGTAAATTGTTGATTCTGGACTTGAGTTTCAGTATGTACCACTAGCTGCTGTTATTCAGATGCAGAGTTGCAGAGTTGCAGACTCTAACCAGAAAAAGTGCTCCTCGGAGCACAGGTCTCCGCCAGGTCAGGTAGGTTGTTGTGGGCCAGCAATGTTGGAAATTCACCAATCAGGATGGAATATGAAAAATCGGACAGCTCCGTCTTGATCATATGACTATAGAGATAATGTATACTGATTTGCGTGGTAGGAAAAGAAAATGTTTATGGTTTATTTCTTTTCGGGCCAAAAAGTTTATTTAGACTTGAGGTGGGGGGCTCAGAGTGTTCCCACTAAGTAGAGTAGGCTTTCAACTCCAGAAAACCATCTTTGTTTTGGTGAGTAGCAAAAGTGTATTTTAAATTTTTTACCAAAGACGAGAGGCTTTGGTAGCCTGCACCGCGGGTGTGAGGGGAAAGGATCGAAAGTACCATAGTGTTAAGGAGAACTCCTTCTAACGCTATCTATGGACCAGAGCTATGTGACCCTCAACACAGGATTTAAGAATCCCAGGCCTAAATTATTAGTACCACAACCAATAATAATTATAACAATGGTGGTAAGAGGAGCAACAACACTAGTATCTGCACTGTCCCTGTAGTAGCGGGAGCGCCGCCCTCCAAGCCCCAATCTGGCCCTCGGCTTGGTACCCTAGACATAATTTGGCCCGTGGGGAAAACTAATTGGGGAACCCTGGTCTAAACTGTACAGTATAAACTAGAAAAATAAGCTCCTCTGAGCGCAGATCCCTGGCAGGCCGGGTTGCCTACCCATGGCTGTGGTGCAATCTGTTATAGCACCACCATGAGGCCAATTAAAAAAAGATACTGTGACAGAACTTACTTGGCCTAGTGCAGGGGTAGGCAACCTTTATTATCAAAAGAGACATTTTTGGCCCAAAAGATGATTACAAATCTGTCTCGAGCGGCTTTTTTTGTGTGCTTTTTCTGGTGTTTCAATATAACTTTTTTTTATTGTTTGCTTATTTCTCAAATCAGATCAAGTATACCAGTAAGCCAGCAACACTGGTGGTGAAAGCAAACAAACCAAGCAAGCATTAATACATTCTTTATTTTCCTTCAATGATTAGTTTCTTATTTTTATCTGGTGTATGGGTGACACTTTTTCTTTACTAATAACTTTACTTTAATAACTTAACTTTATGCCTAAAGTAAAAAAAACACAGAAAGAAAACCTCTTATTCCTTTGCATATTCTTTATTCTTTATTCGGATCCCCATTAGCTTCCGCTGCCGCGGTCGCTAGTCTTCCTGGGGTCCAACATAAAACATCACAACATAAAACAACATACAATATACATACAAACAACAACTGACACTCGTCAGTCCAAAACTAAGCTACATTAAAATGCCAATGATATAGACACTACAGGAACATTGGTTAAACATCATGTACAAAAACGTATTGATCATTCTAATTGTGTGATCTCTCTCATTAATATCTGTTTAATCGATTTTTGGAATACATATTTGCTCTTAATTTGTCTAATATTTGCGGATAATGAGTTCCATTGTTGGGTGGCTCTATAAATAACTGTTTTTTTTAACTTCTTTGCCCAAGCAACTGGGAGCCACGGGAGAGGGCCCAAGAGCCACATCTAGAGCAGCAGGTTGCCTACCCCTGGCCTAGTGGGTACGTGTATATGCAAAACAGGCCACTCTTGTAAACTTTGGAAGCCAATCGTAGCCATTCGGAATGGAATATGAGAAATCTGACACAGATACGTCTCGATCACATGACTACAGAGATCATGTGTACTGATCTGCGTGAGGTTTGGACAAAATCTGTAGGAGTGGTATAGCAGAAAATGTGTTTCGCAAACATTGCCCAAATTTGAGGTGGAGGTTCTTCCTTGGCCTCCTAGGAGTCTGTGTGCAAAGTTTCATGCCGATCAGACCAGTAGTGCCCGAGATTAACCATTTACAAATTGATGGACAGACGGACAGATAGAGTCATGGGAGTGAAAACATAATTCCTTGCCTAACCCTAAATTA